>NW_016107482.1:3197586-3199397 GCF_001604975.1 Cebus imitator | reverse complement strand
AAAAAAAAAAAAAAGTTTGTGCAACTTCCCCAATGCCAGCTAGCCAGTAAGCGGCAGAATATGAACATGGACCTAACACTGCATCCAAAGAGTTTACTCTCAATGCTCTCTATAAAGATATTGTAGTACTTACAGTGAAATTCTGTAAGAGACATAAGATTAAGAGATATAACATTAAAACCAAAAATCATCTAGGTAATAGAGAAGGGATGTATGCGAAAATGTCTAATTTTAATCTAGGAATTGCCCATACCTGTCAAAAAATAAATTAAAGAATTTCAATTGATACTTCTGTAACCTCAGACACATCCAAGCCAACCCCAGCCTCCCTAATGTACCAAGATACAACACCACAACAAAGAAGTTAACTGTAAAACTGGTTTCTGAAAATTTGGAATCTCAATGCTCACACAAGAAAATGTGTTACTAGACATCACTTGGTAATTCATGTATTTTGCAAAAAATCAATTTTCTTCTTTTCAACTCCAATTCTCTGTATTTTGCAAACATCATACATTTCTCTGCAATTTTTTAAAAAAATATTTCAAATAATCTGAAAAACTAAACGAAGATAATTTTGCCCATTATAGTACAATTTTGATAAGTGCCCACACATAATGGAAAATTTTCTTAATATTGACCCTAGATACACTGATGAACTCAATATTTTTGCAACCAATAAATACATATTGTATTAAAGTTAGAAAAAGTGTAGAGTGAACCATGTTTTTTGTTGGATCAAACAGGCAGAGGAGTGCAATAGCTTCAAGCATATAGACCTTAATCAGAATACTCCTCCAAGAACTCTGAAAATGAGCTTGAGCAGATGACTATGTCTTTACTTCAGCAGCATCTTCATCTGGATACTTAAGGTGCAGATGGACAGATTTCAGGACCTTTCTAAAGATTAAAGCAGATAAAGTAGTTACTATCTTTGATATTTACTACACGATAAATATATTATTATATAATGATCTGATGCATAAATTATAAAACACAAATTATACTCACTAGTGATAAACGATAGCATTTCAGCTTACAGCGCAAGTCACAGTCTTTCATAAAGTTCATATTTGAAATGAGGAGATACATACTTCACTTCCTTTAGTTTTAACATTTATATAAGCAATACAGGTCAATTCATCTACCTAACAATTGCTCTTTGGTACAGCACAGGCATATTGAGGAAGAAATGTAATAAAACAGGATTTCGAACTTTAAGAATAAAGAAGTAAAACTTAATTGCTATTAAAATGACCTAGTGTGGAGTCCAAGAAACTCTGGAGAATTGAGCCAGTTCTGTAGATTAAATGATAAACCAGGATTCTGTTTCCCAATAGGGGGTATGCCCTTGGTTTCAGTAAACTATGACTGAGTATCTGAATGTCTGGGAGAGAGAGCATTTATAAATTGAAATAAGATCTCTTGGCACATGGCTTTGCAGATACATGTTGGTGAAAAAAGGATAGATGCTGGTTGGATACCAAGACAGCCTGTGAGATGGCAGTTCCCATGGTGATATCTACCATCTGCTGGACTGCAGTCCTTCGGGCTCTGGAACTTAGACTTGTCAACAACCCTGTTTGATGGGATTTTTAGATGCCAGTTCATGCTAACAAAGCTCCTGAGAATAATGTTTAAGGCTAACATGCCAATCAAACAATTCACAATAAATAGAAACAAAACTGCAAAACATACTGGCATATTGCATAAAGGAGACCCAAACATTCTCTCTCTAGTGGGAGATTACATTTATGGGAAGATGAATGGTAACTGGCACATCAACATCCATTCACCCTATTTCTTTTTTT
>NW_016107482.1:3192721-3196856 GCF_001604975.1 Cebus imitator | reverse complement strand
AAAAAAAAAAAATAAAAGTACTACCAATATTTCTATGGATGCACTTTATAAGTAACATCTGAGGAAAGAGTTATACAAAGCAATGTTAGGTGGACTGAACATGGAGTGATGGGAAGGACAACATTCACATTCCTCTAAAAGATTTAAGTCACATGCTGAGACTGTCAGAAAAATAAATGTGAAGAATTTCGGTAATCCTACCACCAAGAACTTCAATTTTAGCCCTATGCTGTTTGTGTCTGGGCTGATTTGATAAAGAGAGAAATAATCTTCTATCATTTAAGCTATTGAAGTTTTGCCCTTTGCTACAAATAGCCAAATAAATATCCTAATAATCACATGGATATAATTTCAAGTTCTTGAGGTGACGAACTTCTGTCCAATCCATGTAACATCTGGACCAGTTGTAAGTTCAACGGAAGTAGAGAGAAGTTTGCAGTCAATGAGTTTTTGAGGAATTAGGGAGATATGTATAGAAAAGTTTGGCAAGAGGGAGCCATGATGAGCAAAAGAACAAAGAGGAAATGAGCTTGGTATATAGAAAGAATAGTGTGGAGCCTATTATGACTGAAACAATAAGGCTAATGTAGAAGACACAGCCATATAAATGAGGCTGGAACATGCTAATTATTAGCTAGAACATTTTGTTTACTAAAATGTTGTGCCTTTTTTCATAATTCTGAAAGACTTCCAGAAAGCATGTGCAATAAAGAAATTGAGAAGTCGATTACAGATTCTCCAGATTCTTACGATCTATTTCACCTATCCGTTTACTTATTTATTTTGCCATACCTGCCTATAGGCCTATAGAGAAATCCAGTACTGTAAAGTAAATAGAAGCTTGCATTCAGAATGACACATCATTAACTGTTTCTTTTTTCAGTGAATGGAAGAGTTTAACAGAAAAATGATTTTATAAGAACACATTCAGAAGAAGTTATTTGAAGATGCTTCTTTCTGCCCTATGCACCTATACATCCGAAGAGATATCCAGCCCTGAACGGAATTTGTCTAAAATATAAATCCAGAGAGGGCATCTGGAAGCACAAAGGACAGTAACAGGAACATAGAATGTAACTGCTCAGCTCCTTTAAGCTCTTAAGAGAAAAACTGTTACATAAATCTCATCAAATAAAGAATGTATATGTGAGCTTCACACTAGAAGTTTGGAGATGATTCATAATTTCAGATAGCTTCATTCTGCCAATTGTCTGAAATAAAATTCTGTTTTCCCACTGATGATTAATCATATTCAAAAATAGGAGAGGTTAAAGCAATGAATAAAAATAGGAAGAAAAAATGAAGAACACAAAGGTCATAGATAAAAATGTAATTTTTATAGAAAAATTAGGTAACTTTCCCTTTGTTTTTTTTTTAAGTTATTCTCTAAATCAAAGTCATCTGGATTAGGAACTTCACTTTTCTCTGGCTGTGCCTTTTTCGAACCAATACCATGTGATGTGGTTAATATATGTCCGCCTATATCTCTAGCTGATCTGCTTATACATGACAGAGAATGAATGATAAATCCAGAAAGAATCCGTTCCTGAGAATCACTTCTCTTTCTCTCTAACTCATCGATTCAGGTTAGCTTCAAGATGATCTCCCAATGAAAATACTGCCTCTGTTTTATAAACGTAAGGTTTTCTGTATTTTATGACTATTCAAAAGTGCTTGATGAGGACTAAACATTTATTGAAGATTTAAAATATTTACTTTAATCAGTTGACATCATCTTGTCTCCTTCAATCCTCGTGAGACATTTTTGTCATATTAAGTAATTTCCCGAAGATCTTGCAGCTGGAATGTGACAGTGCTAGACTAAATGCCCAATGTTTCTGATCTGAAAGCCCATGTTCCCCTCCTCTGGTAAGTCCACATGTTAGGGGCCACATATTGCCACTTCTTCCCACCCTGAAACAAGAATCTGCAGTCACTTGTAGATTAGGGATATTTACATATGACTCTTCCCTCTCCCCCTACAAACACATACATGTTCTGTCACCAGGGGTTACAGACGGTCAGCAGTGAGAAATACTGGCAGCCACTGATGGGCTTTGAAGTTGAAGGATCTTATCTAACCTTTAACAGGATCTTTTTGGCTGCTGGCTTGAGAAGAGACTTGAAGGTGTCAAGCATAGATACAGGAAGATGTATCCTGTATAATATTCAACATATTATATACAGCAATAGAAACAGCGAGAAGTAATAGAAATTAAGATGTATTTTGACAGTAAGATTTCCTAAAGAATCGGCCTTTTGGAATGAGAGAGAGTAGTAATGAAAGAGTTCAGCGTTCGGCCTGGGTACATGGAAGGCTACCATGAACTGAGATAGGGAAAGCTCGAGAAGCAGCAAGTTGGTGGGTACATGAGGGCCAGTGTGAATTAGGAATCAGGTTTTGAGAATGTTCAGTTTGAAATATGATTTGCACATGTGAATGGAAATATTGAACAGGAAGGTGAGTACAGTATACAGTCCGAAGTTCATGAAAGTGGTTTAGAATGAATACATAAATTGGAGGTCCATATATCCAATAGTATTTAAAGCCATGGGGCCAAGTGAGATCATTTAAGGTGTGAGTGTAGTTAAAAATCAGAAGAGAATCAATGACTAGAATTTTAGATGTGACCAAATTTTAGACAATAAAACTAAAATTCATCCCACATCTGTGTCCTTTGATGCTTTCTCGTTTTCCCCACAAACCCCAGTATTGTGGTGAAAAGGAGAAAGCATCAAAGGAGACAGATGTGGGATATACTGTACAAAAAACCAAATCCAATAAAGTTTCACTTAAGCAATTTTATGTTGATTGCATCCACTTTTGACAAACATGTACTCTAAATAAACTTTATTTTGTCAGTGAGATAATGCCTCTACACTCAATTATTCATTATTTTAGGCAACCATTATTAAGCACCTTCTCAATGACAGGTGTCCTATGTACTGACAAGATAAAGACAAATTTAAAAAATCTCTACCTTCACATAATTCAGTCCAAAGAAGAAGAATTGCATAACATTGGAAAAAAATGCAATTAATGTTGTCAGACTATTATAAGAGGCATATACATCAAGTTCTGTGCTCCAGGACTTCCACCAAAAGTATTATGCCAGCTTTTGTGAAGGGAGGTGCAAGGAGGGAGATCATGCAAGTACAAGGAAGGAGGTTACATTTCCAAATGTAAAAATGTAAAAAAAAAAAATAAAAAAAAAAAAAAAAAAAAAAAAAAAAAAAAAAAAAAAGAAAAGAAAAAAATTACAATCATCCTTGGTGCTTTTTTTCCCTTAATTTGAAAGCGTTCTCTGATAGCTCTGATGACTCAGCAACTTCCATATTTTCATACGCAGGCATTTGACTGATAAGGATCAACTAGTTAATATGGTAGAGTCCAGGAACACATCTTAACTTCTTTTTCTCCTGAAACCAAATGACCTTCAGCCCCACCAAACCAACCCTTTCAGGTGGATGTGGAATAATCTTAAAGGACACTGAAAAATTTCATAAGATGAAATATAAGGAATATTTTTGCACTTCTATACAATACTGGTGAAATGGGAGACATATTAGGAATAGCCTCTTTAAAAAATACTGCACAGCATGTTGGGAGTCTTTAAAATGGGGACTATTACTTTGAAAGTTCCAACAAAGCTCCTTGTTTTAGATGCCTAAGTCTGGAGAGTGTGAGGGAGATAAATATGCCTCTAACCACGTCATGTATCTCAGAGACACACTGGGCAAGCCTAAATGAGGCATCAGATGGAAGTGGCCTGTGCCTGAGCTCCGTAGACAATGAGTGAAACAGTTACATGACTACTGATCTCACTAACATGAGGAAACAACCGCAAAACACCAGCATACACAAACACACTGTGTCTTCCAGGCTTGGACAATTACCCATTGAGACATGTTACCTCAAAGGGATGAAGAAAACTGGGCACATGACCTCTGCAATAGACTACATAGCAGAATCCATGGGAAAGTGATACAACGTAGAATAGTTCAAGCCTCCTGCCTCCAGCTTATACCCTTAGCTCTTCCCTAAAATATTCTTCAGAAAATAGCTGTCCTAGAAAACCTATGTGTTATTCAAGGATGACTAAGAATCATAAGAGAATCAGAATGAAGTCTGTGG
>NW_016107482.1:3183398-3191716 GCF_001604975.1 Cebus imitator | reverse complement strand
GAATTGCTTGAACCCAGGAGGCAGAGGTTTCAGTGAGCTGAGATTGCACCACTACACTCCAGCCTGAGTGAAAGAGCGAGACTCCATCTCAAAAATAAAATAAAATAAAATAAAATAAAATAAAATAAAAAGAGTCCAGGAAAGAAAAGCACCCACTCTTCTTTCCTAAAAATGGCTTTTTTTGAAATTAAAAATATATATATATGGAGAATTGTTTTAAAAATTAAATAGATTTAAACATATAATCGAAGCAAAATAAGAATCTGTGGTACCCAGGTTTCTAAAATGTAATATATATTTTAAAAGACAGACCTAATATAAATTTGCCATCTATGCATTTTTTATTCCACAGTTAATAATACTACTTAAAAAAAAAATCAAATCATGTGTAAGGGCAGGCACAGTGGCACATGCTGTAATCTTACAACTTTGTGAGGCCAAGGAGGGAGGATCACTAGCCTCAGCAATATTGTGAGACAGCCCCCCAACTCTACAAAAATATAAAAATTAGCTGGCCATGTGGCACATGGCTGTAGTCTCAATTACTTGGGGGACTGAGATGGAAGGATCGCTTGAGCCCAGGAGGTCGAGGATGCAGTGAGCCTGTGATTGTGCCATTGCATTCCAGCCTGTGCAACAGAGTGAGACTCTGTATCAAAAAAAAAAAAAAAATATATATATATATATATATATATATATATATATATATTCAAGCACACTTTTAAGTTATACAATAATCAGCTAATAAAGAAGATTATAAATCTTCCAAAAGTATCAAAATTTAAAAAGTTAAAATAGGCTATTATATAAACAAAAATACTTAGAACATAATAGAAACTAAGGCAAGATAATTATAAGAACAGAATATAATTACATGATTATATCTTTTGATATAAGGAATGTATCAGTCAGTTGATACAGATACCATATGAACCAAAGAGCCAAACATATTTACTCTCTGACCCTTTACAAAACAAATAATTGTTGGTCATGCTTTAATATATAAAGACATATTATGAATATTAAATACCTATATGCTTGAAATCATTCCTTGTATATATTGCATTAAAATGTATAAATAAAAACTCAAAACAGTAAAAATACACCTCTATAATGATTCATCAGCTTAACTATCTCCTTTTATGATGTAACAAATATAAAATGTAAGAAAGCTTGAAGCGGATCTAAACAACAATAAATTTAACCGTTCAGTCTACAACAGGGTTTGGATATAGGCACATTATATACTGTTAGTGTATATTATATACAGAGTCAATGAAGGGCAATCTAGCATTACACATCCATAGCAAACATTCTATTTCTAAGAATTTGTCTTGAGTGCATATTTTCATGTGTTGGAAAAATTTGTGTATCAGGATTTTTTTTTTTTGAGGCATTGCCCATAATAGCAATTACAATCAAACAAAAATTCAAGAAATAACACAAATAAAACTGGAACTAGCCTAAAAGTTAATAAAGAAAAGAATAGCAAATTAATTTTAAGATAGGTATGCTGAAGCTGTAAAAACAATAAGGAGAATTTATAAGTTTTCAAGAAATATTAAGTGAAAGGTATAAGCAAACAGAAAAATAAAATGAAAAAAACTCATATGTTAGTATACACAAGGAAATTTTCTCATAGTTTATACAAAAAATATTAGATGATTTTATCTTTTAGGATTAAACATCGGAATTAGGGTTGGAAAAATGATTTATTTTAGTTTATTTTTTTAAATGATGCTGATTTTTTATAACAAGAAAATATTTAACTTAACGTTTTAAAAAGTAGATGTCTCAGTTAAATAGTAGTGGTGCTGGACTAGATTTCTATGGATAGATTAATGTGAAATATATCAGAACCGAAAGACTGTTTGTGTTTATTTGCGTGGTCGCCCACAAACACACTCACCCATGACAAGAGTGGCTGCCATCATGAACATTAGTATAAAGGAAATTAATCATCTACTTCCCTTGGAGAAGTTGTATAGACACAGCTGAAAGGTTCAATTTCCTGCTCTGCTCCTGGGATCTCATGACCAAGAACCAGAACTACCTATTTGTATAATTTTGTAATATCTGAGAAATTCATGTCTGGAGACTGTGGGCTGCAGGCCTTCACTTTGCCTCGTTCTCCTTAATGAGATCTTCAACTTGGAGATCTCATTTCACACTTGTTTTCTCTCCCTGCAGGTGATGTGGCACTCATCACATGCTCATATCCCTAAATGTAAACACATTGGCACCTACAGACTATTCTTACAATATTTTCTGGGTACTGATTCAAATAAGGCTTTTTTTTTTTTTTTTAGTGTGCTATGAATTTTCTTTCTCTCAATTCTGTGATTCAGTTTCCTCTTTTTTTCTAATTAGGAAAGCAAAACCTGTACTTAAAAACTTGAAGAAGAAACTATTTCTGTAGTTCTCATTAAAAAAGAAAATACAGTTTGTATGCTATACTTCTTGACATTTACAGAAACTAAACATTGAGAAATTATAATTGTGATAGGGTTCCTGCTTCTCTGAATATTAGAATTCCGATAGTAAAAGACATGTAAGTGGGCAAGGCATAGTGGCTCACACCTGTAATCCCAGCACTTTGGGATGCCAAGGTAGGTGTATGACTTGAGGTCAGGAGTTCGAGACCGGCCTGGCCAACACAGTGAAACCCTGTCTCTACTAAAGTACAAAAATTAGCCAAGTGTGGTGGTGCATGCCTGTAATCCCAGCTACTCTGGAGGCTGAGGCAGGAGCCTGGGAGGTGGAGGTGCAGTGAGCCAAGATCACACCACTGCACTCCAGCTTGGGTGACAGAGCGAGACTCCATCTCAAAAAACAACAACAACAACAAAAAAACATATAAGTGACAGACTAAATGACTTGAATCACCTATAAGCACTGAAGTTCAATACAGCTCCACTACCGTTTGATAGATGAGGAACTGATAATCAACACAATAGCCTTTCAAGTGTTTAGGGGTTTTTACCCACCTGTATTTAAGATGCTGTAGAAACCGGGCTTATCCTCCAGAGGGCGACTTCTTACAACGTCACAGCTTCCAAGACCAGGGTGGACTTTTGAATTAACGATGCCTGCAAAGCTTTTATATTTAGAACACTTGTAATTAGGACTCTTAGGTTTTGGTCAGTTGGGTACAGCTTTTGGAGGAGTAAATTACTGTATCTCTGGAAATATAAAGTCTGTTTGCAAACACGTGTATCAAAAAGGCATTTAGCTGGTCTGCAGAGAGAGAAGAACGAAGTAGTTGTGCAGAAAAAAAAGGAGTGTTTGTGCATCCTAAGAGAAGCAGAGAGAATTCCTGTGACTTTCTACTCCAGGGCTGGTAGTCTCGGAATTACTTATTTATAAGTGACAGAAAATGTAACCCAGACTTCTGAATCCCAAAATAGAAATTAAATATTCATGGAGTTAAAATATTAGGGGGTGTTTCCAGTGAAGTTTGCTCTAGAACCCAGATGTTTAGCCAACATCACTTTTTCCTTTCTCCAGTCCTTGATTTCACTTCCCTAAAATCTACTTCATTGGGAGACAATCTCATCCCATGTGTGCCAAAATAGTTGCCAATATTTTTTGATGCTAAATCCAGGTTGAAGAAGTAAAAGGAGAAAATTTCTTTTCCCATTGTATCTTACCAACTCAAATTGAGTCCTTCAACCCAAATTTTGCATCCAGGGTTGTTACGGACCGAACTGTGTTCCCACAAAATTCATATGTGGAAATAGCAACCCAAGATATGACTGTGTTTGGAACATTAGGGAGGCAATAAATTTTGATCTTTTAAACAACTCTGATTACCTACCTATCCCAAATAAATCATAAACAATATATCGACAGCTGAAATCGTCATTTCCCCAGCAAACCTCTTCCCATATGCATCCTTGTGTGTTTTTGTTTTGGCTTCTCTTTCAAGCCTGGGATCTTGAAAACTTTAAAATCTCTTTGAGGGCACATGTTTCTACCTTCCTAATATGATTTGATTATATTCATGTGTTTTTATCTTCTTTGATAGTGTATAAGGTGAGCATCACTTATCTCCCCGGTAAGGCTGTAAAACTGTAGTATTTACTCTCAAAAACAGTCAGCATTAGAATGACAGAGATGTATGACCGCGTCATTTCCTTGCTGAAAATTCCTAGATGATTTTATGTTGCTTACCAAATACAACCAAGTTCCTTTACAACGGAGTCCCTAATGGCCTTTTATCTTCTGCTCCTACCCACTTCACATCTTACACTCTGTAGAACTGGTTATGCCCTTCAACTTTTTTTTTCTGAACTTACCTCAAGTGTGTCCTTCTGGAGGCTTATTTGGCTACTGTCCCCAACAGGTCTGAATTAGTCAGTCCTCTGCTGTCTGCAGGACCATATAACATCACATTTTCATTGCATCACAGTTATCTTTTGATTTATTTGTATTTCCCACTGATTGCATAGTACTGAAAACTATGAATGGTTTGGTTGTGGCTGTGATTATCAGTATCTTAGTTTTATTTTATTCCTCAGTACCCGGTACAGTAAATATCACAGAGTGGAGGCTCAATAGGGAGAGCTTCTTCCTCTACCACATCCTCAGTCCATGACAGGGAAGTAGTAGCCAAGACTGGGAAGTTTTGCTATTTATTAACCTGTGTGTCCTACTGAGGAGGATGTATATCCTAGTATGCATATATGCATAGTCTATTGGTCAGCCTTTCTATAGCCCGTCTTCACACCTCTCCAGGTAAATGCCTTGGTAGAGCTCAGACACCAGTTTTTGAAGAGAAACCACATGCATTCTCTTCTTAAGATCCAGTTATTAGCCGGGCGCGGTGGCTCACTCCTGTAATCCCAGCACTTTGGGAGGCTGAAGCGGGTGGATCACGAGATCAAGAGATCGAGACCATCCTGGTCAACATGGTGAAACCTCATCTCTACTAAAAATACAAAAAATTAGCTGGGCATGGTGGCATGCATCTGTAATCCCAGCTACTCAGGAGGCTGAGTCAGGAGAATTGCTTGAACCTAGGAGGCGGAGCTTGCAGTGAGCCGAGATCATGCCACTGCACTCCAGCCTGGGCAACAAGAGTGAAACTCCTTCTCAAAAAAAAAAAAAAAAAAAAAAAAAAAAAAAAAAAAAAAAAAAAAAAAAAAAAAAAAAAAGATCCAGTTATTGTAATGATATAGGAAGCTTTGTGACACATGCAAATTGATGAGTTCCAAAGTGTAAAAAAAGAAACCTGAATATGTGCATATTCAATTAGAGCAGCTTATTCTTGAGGGTATCTTAGGAGAAAAGATAATCATCTGTAGACAAATGTGATTTTGAAGTGAATAAACCTCTTAAGATTATAGAATTAAGGCTGACATTAATTATATATGTCATTATTGTACTTAACTCCTTGGTTAGGAAGAAAAAGACATATATAATGATGGTGAAAATTACTAGTATTTGTTCACATTACAGTTAGAAATCTCCTCTCTTACATCCTGAGGAATACCACCTGGCTTGAAACGTTGGAACTTGCTAAATGCTCTCCAATAACAAAAGTAAAACTGAATTGATTTGAAGAAAGTTTTTTGCTTGTTTCTTTGCTTGTTTTTCTGAAAACATAACCAGAATTTCTATGTTTTATAAAGGGGCAGCTTTTTTTTTCTTTTTTTCTATTCTGTCTCTCTAGATTCTCTGAGAATACACATTCCAGCCAAAGCATATAGCTGGGATTTAATTGCCTAAATCACCTTTTCACCTGCCAATTTTTGTTTAATGTTCTTGACAGCTTGACATATTTGACACTGACTCATTGACATACCGCAGTAATTCCAAAACATTCAAATAATTAGGTGGGTAAAAGCTCAATGTCTCTTCCTTTAAAATTGGTCATGGTGATATGGCAAGGTAGAAGTGCACAGAATTAGAAGAGCCTTGGCTTTGCTTGTGTGATGACATTACCAAGCTCTGACTCTCCACATGGTGAACTTTCTCCATAGCCAAAAAGAAATTAAAATGTCTTCCATTTATTCCCATGGCTAATTATAAACTTTGGGAAGTGTAATACATTTCATGAAATACTCTGTTTTCCCTTCTGAGAACTTGCAGCAGTCTCAAATATATCTTTATTTTGTATTTATTGTAATTATTTTTTGTTATTTATTTATTTATTTTAGAGACGGGGTCTCACTTTGTCACTTAGGCTGGAGTGCAATGGTGAGATCATAGCTCCCTGCAGCCTGGACCTGGCCTCAAGCCATCCTCATGACTCAGCATCCTAAGTAGCTAAAACCACAGGTGTGCCCCACCATGTCCAGCTACTATAATTATTACTATTTTTTGAGACATGGAATTTTACTATTTTGTCCAGGCTGGATTATTTTATAAAAATTACCCATGTTTTTGCTATGAGCTTCACAGCAGTAGACACACATTTGTGTTGTTTGTGTTGTAGCCTCAGTACCTAGATCAGTGTCTGGCACACAGTGATACCTCAGTAAATATTTGTTGAATATATGAAGAACCATTTGAGTTTTAATCAATAACCATAGCTCAATACTTGGCTTCTTAAGAGAAGGGAGAAAGAAACTCCATCTCTACTAAATTTCTTAATGTTTTCTTAAGGTTTTCTTAAGGCTTCTTAATGTTTTATGACTACAAAAAATGTAAGGAACCATGAGTATGAGTGTGCTCAACAGTTCTAGACAGTGCAATATACAAAAAAAACAACGAATTAAGAAATAGAAAATAATCATTCCTTACACTTACACTCATAACAGTAGTGTTTTTGTTCTGGAAACTCCTTGAGCTGAAACCAACAAGAAATGTTGAAGCTAGAACTTGTTTACATTCAGATTGTCCTACACTAATGTCCTTGCTATATTGGAATATCGGACTTTTCTTAATAAACATGTCTTAAGAAAGTTATGTAATTCAACTCTTTCCTTCAGAGCCTGGATACCTGAAGTATTATATATGGAAAGATTTGTCATCACAAAGAAGTGATTGAAATGAGCCATGGTGTCTTAAGGAGCTAACAATCTTAAAGCCAATTCTCTGAAAGTATTAGTGGATTCATTTTTTAAATAGCTTTATTGAGGTTTAATTGATAGGCAGTAAACTGCATAAGTTTGATTATATATTTTGATAAGTTTGAACATAAGCCTACACCTACAAAACCATTGCCATAATCAAGATAATACACATATACATCACCCTCAAAAGCTTTTTATGTCCCGTTGGTTTTGGTTTATTTGTCTGTTTAATATCATTTAGTTTCTTTTTTTCTTTTTTTTTTTTTTTTACTAAGAACCCTTAATATGATATTTCCCACTTAAATTTTAGTGCATAATGCAGTATTTTCGACTATAGGTACTATGCTCTACAACAAATCTCTAGAATGAAGTCACCTTGCATAACCGATAGTTTAAACCAATCAAACAATAATTTTCCATTTTGCTCTGCTGTTAGTCCTTGGTAATGACCATTCTATTATTTGCTTCTATGAGTTGAACGACTTTAGATACTTATAATTATTTATCACTAATATATAAAAAATACAATAGCTTTTTTATTTATTGACTTTGAATCCTGTGATATATTGCTAAACTCACATCTGAGTTCTAGGAGTTTCTTTGTAAGATTTTATGGGGTAGCCTACATATATAATCTTACTGTCTGCTAACAGTGGTAGTTTTGTTGTTGTTCCAAAACATATGTCATTTATATATTTTCCTTGCATTTTTGTACTAACACAGACCTCTATCTAGTATAAAAGTAATAAATAAGAGTGGTAAATGGAACATGTTTTCATTGCCCTCTGTCATGATAAAGGCGAAAGACGCTAGGCATCTGCACTGACTTTATTGAAGTGTGGGCGCGAGATGCAATCCTTAAATGTTATTTTCTACTGTGGCAATTTTCACTAGGCAACTAGAAATCTTTGATAACTCTCTCTGCCCTCCCCACTCTCCTGGAGCCAGTTCATGCCCAGAAAACTCTGCTAATTTAATAACTACCTTTGGAGTTACAATGGCTTCTCTGAGCCCTTCTTGGTTGAGAGTTAAACAGGCATGTTCTGTGTTAATCCAAGAACAAGAAAAGAGAGAAAGACCTAATTTGAGGATCTGATTTTATCCTTCACTCCTATAGGAGCACCTTCTCTGTGGTGATGATATGAGGCAGTGTAGGTGGAGGCGTCAAACATCTGGAGTCATTTTGACTGAGACTGAGAAACCTAGGATGTGTGACAGGTAAATGCAGTCAACAACCAGTAGCTTTTGTTTGTATTCTACTTTTTTCTTATTTGAACTACTTTATCTACGTCCTTTCTT
>NW_016107482.1:3158398-3178398 GCF_001604975.1 Cebus imitator | reverse complement strand
TCTTTTCAGAAGTGTAATCCTGAAAATGGCTCACAACAGAAAATCTTGGAAGATGAGACATAACACTAAAGAGCCTCTCCAGATGCCTTAGGAACATCTCCAGGCAGTGACAGAGTCCCTCCTTAGGATTCTTGTCTGTTTAGTTTCTCATAAAAAAATAAACTAACAAAATGCAAATAACGATTTCTAGTCACAAGAGCAACCCTAATAGCAGTGATGGTGATGTCGCTTTCGTTTATTGAATACTCATTCTGCGCCATGCACTGTTTCAGAAGAGTCCCATAGAGTAGTATTGCAGTTCATCTTTACAGAAACCTGGTGAGGTAGATATTAACATCTGTGTCTTAAAGATTGTTGCTTTTAAGATCTAGATTGATTTTGAGCTCCTTGGTGAAAGAGAGAAATTGAGAAGATATACAGAAATGTAAAAGACTGGAAAAAATAAATTCTTCCGGGAACTAGAAAAAAAATGTGTCAAAACTGCCCCCATCTTTCTCTACCCCCCACAAGCCCCAGCAGAGAACACAGTAGAACATTTTTTCTGACCTCCTTCTCTACCTACATCTCCCATCAAGGCCGAAAGCTTGAGAGGATCTAGAAATATATCCTTGGTGCAGCCTTTCTGGACTTTCTCTCTCTTCAGCAGCCTACGCAGACAAGCAAGATCCAAGGCAGAACTGCAGACCTGGGCAGAGTCAGCATGGTGAGGGGCAGCAGGTGGGAATGAGCCAGCTGGCACTGTGGAGCATCCCTGAATTCCAGGGAATGTGGGGGACTGAGATCATCCTCCTATTCAGTTGAGGCCTCTGTGTTACTGGATATGAAGGGCCTAGCCTGTCTTGTATATTATTATTAATCTGAAAATTAAAGATGACCCTGCCATGCCCTTTTGCAGTTGGAAGTGTACCAGGATATAAATTCATGGTACATTTTACTCTGCAGTCATGAAAACCAAAAGACTCACAATCATCTCATGGGGGAGGAAGAAGACATAACGCTGTTCCCTGGCTAGGCTCAGTAGGCTGCAGAATAGAATGGATATGAAAGTCCTGCTTTCCATCACTGATTTTCACCATGAACATCAGAAAGCTTGAACCTGAGAGGAGCTAATGTGTTAGCTCAGGAAGAAAATAACAGCTCACCCTTCTTTCCATCTTGACCATGGACAGCTCATCATTTTCTTTGCCCAAGAAGACTTTCACATGCCCATACACTCTTTCTCGTTCTCTCTTACTCTCTCTCTTTCTCTATTTATTTTACCTCTGTCTCACACACATGCTCAGAGGTGAACACTTGCATGGACACTAGCATTCAGATCTACAAAGAGAACCCACTAATTCCTGAAATCAATCAAAATGTTTCACTGTTATTGAACTGCTTTGAACTCTACATGTATTATCAATGAAGACACTACTCTGTGCTTTGTATGTAAATAATCACATTTATTCTGCCTCCTGGCTCAGTGAATATTATAACCATCTTTCAGAGGAGGAAATCGAGTTCATAAAGTGAAAACAACTTGTTCAAGGTCATACCCAGAGTTGACTTTGAATCTTTTAAGAGCTTCTGTGTGTCATTCACTCATTATCACGATTAAAAGTCTTCTGACTGAAGATGAAACTTTGAAATAGCTACTGAGATAAATGTTGCTATCATGTGCTATCACTTCACTAAAAGCATTTAGATGGACTGGACTTTTCCAAGTGATTCTTATGCTGGTCCAGTTATTTGAAATTCTAAAATAAATTCTTCCTTTGAGAAACCACAGGTTCAAATTCACCATAAAAGTCAAACAATTTTGCTTTTAAGACAATTGTCATTGAGTTTTCACTGTATTATTGACTCTGATATTTCAAAGAAAGAAAGAAAGGACTCTTTGTAATACACACCAATATTTGAATTCAATGTCTGGAGATTTCCTCCTCTCCACGTCCTTTTTAATTACGGAAAATGAGTTCTTCTTGTCTAGGGCCTCATCATTTCTGCCCCAGAGTACTTCTTTGAAATAGCTATTTCATCAAAGAGACAATTGACAGGCTAATTATTTAAATAAATACAATACAATTCTGTTGATGTATGACCCAAAGACAATACAATACCAGAGTCACCAGACGGGGTTACGCTTTTAATGGAAGAATGTGAATCTAAAACATGGCCTTCCCCCCGATTTTAACTTTAAAGTAAAGCTACTTTTTTCTTATTGTGCATTAATCTCTTAAGCTAATTTTAATGTTCTCAAGATGTAAATCTTTTACAACTTGGAGATGAACCAATATAAAATATTCATTGGTTCTGAATAGAACTGGACTATTTCAGCTGTGTCCCACAAGCTTTTACAAATGGAAGATAATCTCCATGAAGAATTTAGATGCCAGCCTGAGTTATGACTCTTGAAACAAAATGACCTCATGCATATTTAGATCCTGTATATTCATGACTGTTTTTTTGTAGGAACATTTATTATTGGTTACAGTAGTTTTCAGCCAACAAATCAGCCCTAAATTTTTACTTACTAGACTCTGTACTGTCAGTTGAAATGTTAATCTTCTTGAAGTCTTTTAGTTTGCAAGAGGTTTTAAATAGACAGGCCCTTTATCTGAATTGTATTATATACACTGACTCATTGCTGTTTTGGCCAAGAACTGCATCAGAAATAACATTGTTTTTTTCATTAAAACAACAAAAAATTATATATTCAGTATGTGGTTTAATTTCAAAACTTAGGGCCAGAAACGTCTTCAGTAGTGAAAACCTCGAATCATCTTAAAGTCCTCCTTCTATTTAACCCCTCAGGTACAACCGGTCGCCCAGAACTAGAGGCTCTACCTCCAAAACACCTTTAGAATCAGAATATTGTTTCCGCTGCCACTTTCTCACTTAACACCGTCATCTTCTGTCTGATATTGAAGTTTTCCAGTGGTTTAGTCGCCCTAATATCACTGCTTCGTCCCCAGCACTACAATAGTGTCTTTCTCAGACATTATTTGAATTGCATTACCCTACTACTAAAAAAAAGTACAATGACTGACCACTGTCTATAATAAAGTAATACTCCTGAGTATATCATTTAAAACTGTTCAAAATTTGTCCCAAATTATTTTTCTGGCATCGTCTCTTGCCACTCTTTCCAGCCCCACCCCCAGACACCCTATATCAGGCTACTCTGAATCACTTAACTCTTCCCCAAATATACTATCCACACTGGTATCTCCTAGCTTTGGCTCATGTTGTTCCTTCTGTTCAAATTTCCTTTTCTCCCTTTTTTTCACAGTTGATATATTATGCTTGTTTCTAAACCTGGATCAAATATCAGCTCCTTTTTTAATCCACACAGCTCCCACCCGCTGTACTTTCATGATTCTAATTCCTAACCATGCACTTAACAGGTAGCTTGTTGTATTTGTCTGTCTCCTGAAGAGCAGCAATCAAATTTTATTTACCTTTACAAGTGCAGCAGCTGGCTCAGTGCCTGGCATGCATGGGTGTCCTTGGATTGTTTATGAAAGCAGATCTGGACAAAGGTGGGGTAAATCTTTGTGACATTAGACAAAAGGTCATGGTCAAGAGTTTCAGTCATGTAGTCATGTTATGTTTATGTTCTGGAATTCCATAAGCAATGTCTGGATGTCTGGGCTTGAGCTACTAGTAAGACTTATACTGGCATACCCATGAGGGCTCCAGTAAAAGCACAGGTTTAACAAATGGGGTTACAAATGTAGACAGAGGCCAAATTGCAGATCACATGTAGGAGGGCAGACTGACACCAAGAACATGCTAAAGGGCAGTTGCTACTCTTAGAAACAAGAACATGTCAATGCTCCAGATGTGCTAGGCACTTTATATATGCATCATTAGGTTCACTGATGACGATGAGGATGATAAGAATAACAATATAATAACCGCAAATAATTATCATTCCCATTCCAGAAAAAGCTGCAAAGATTTTACATATATTGTCGTAATCATTCCCCCAAACACTTTTATGAATTAAATGCTATTGTGCCCCTTTTACAAATGAGGTATGTAAGGCTCGCAGTCTTTACCTACTTAGTGTAAGATCGCCTAGCCATTGTTATTCTAAGTAGCTTTAAAACCCCCAAAGTTGAACAATTTATCTGCATCTTATAAAAGGAAAACTGTCACAGGTCTGTATGTTCCAGTATCACAACTCTCAAACAGGGTTTCATGATCACAGCCATTTTTCTTTCCTATAATAAAAAACCTATTCCAGTGTTGGAGACTGCTCATTCTCAAGCAAATCTCTCCAAAGAGACATAGAGCAGGCCAGGCATGGTGGCTGATACCCGTAATGCCAGCACTGTGGGAGGCTAAGGCGGACAGATCACTTGAGGTCAAGTGTTCAAGACCAGCCTGGCCAACATGGTGAAATCCAATCTCTACTAAAAATACAAAAAAATTAGCCGGATGTGCTCACTTGAACCCAGGAGGCAGAGGTTATAGTGAGCCAAGATGGTGTCACTGCACTCCAGCCTGGGGGCCACAGCTTGACTATGTCTCAAAAAAAAAAAAAAAAAAAAGAAAGAAAGAAAGAAAGAAAAGAGAAACAGACCAAGTGGATTTTCCCAAATGCTTTTAGCCTGAAACTCTTTTTCCTAGCACAATTTTTGTTAATTTCTTTAGGTGCACTCTTGTTCCCTTGGAGCTTGGAGAAATTTCCAATTATATTTTTTTGAAGAATTCCAAAAATTTGGGTTTATTTTAAAACTTTTAATTTTCCTAAAACAAAAAGTGTACTCTTAAAAAATGTCAAAGGAGGGCATTGCCTCAATATATAGCAAAGCAATCATTGTCTACATTGGTTTTAGGATTCTACTAGGATTACACAATCACTATCAATATTTCCCGATTAACATGAGTAAATGTTGAAAAGAGATGGATCTAAATGTTTTAAAAATTGACCCAAACTTTACATTTTGGTTTTCTACCTAACACCAAATCGTTTACTTAACTCAAGTTGATCATTTATAATTTGTTTTTCTCCTCTTGGTCATCATATAGAAATACCTCAATAGACCTTAAACTGAGTTTGTGCTTTTTATAGGTCATCAAAATCCATTGTGCTGGAAGTTACAAAATGTCAGCTATATTCTTGCACAATATGCACATCCTGTTTCAATGGTCAGTCTGTTCAACAATAGAGAAAAAAAAAAGAAAAAAGAGAAGATGGCAAAATAATGAGAGAAGGATAAATTTCGCAGAACACAGAAATAGGACCTAGCTATCTACTGGAACAATTTCCTCATCTTAGCATGAGTATTTACTCCACCACTTCCCCGGATAGTACCCCTGTAAATCATGCTCTTTCCTTGTTGACACTCTTCACATGCCATATGTTGCTCTCTTTATTGTAACTTGCCTGGGGCTATGACAAGTACAAGATACATGCAGAAATGAAATGGAATAAGAATGCTTAAGGACAGTTCCCCTAGCTATTGCTAGGTCATGGTAAACATGTTAATGCTTCGGCTTTTACTTCATAAACTGGATCCTCCCAGCTTTGACTCAATCATTTCTGTGTGTGTGTGCGTGTGTGTGTGTGTGTGTGTGTGTGTGTGTGTGTGTCTGATTATCAATGCCATTATCACCTAAAAGCCCTTACTGGGTATATGCATATGAATGTAATTTGTTATTGAAAGCAATTTATACAGCTGAGCAGCTGAGATCCATTTCCCTTGCATTCTAATGTTAGGAGGCAGTCTAAGGGTAGAACCCTGAATCTTCCGGCCACTGTTACCTGTAAAAGAGAGAAAGATTGTGAGGCTGGTACATTTTAGATAGACATGCATCTCATTTTCTAGCCATCAAATTCATAGATGAGGTATTATGAAGCTGTACAAGGAAATACTTGCAATTTTACATAGAGGTTGGCATAGTTAAGTAATTATGCAAATATTTATTGAGGATTCGATTCTAACTCAAAACAATAGTTACATTGCAAATGTCTAAAATAAACTTCTTTCCCTCAAAAATTACACATATGTAAAATGAAAAATAAACATATGAAACATAAATTAAATACTGCCTCACTTCTAACAGATAATATATATTTAACCTATTGTTTTAGTCAACAGATTTGTGCTGACGTAATGAAATACCTGAGCGTAGTGCTGTTACAGCAGCACAAATGGACAAAATTCATTTTCTTAGCGATCTAGAGGCTGGGAAGTCCAACATAAGGCTGCGGCAGGTTTGGGGTCTGGCGAGGGCTGTTCTTTCTGCTTCTAACATGGCTCCTTGTTGCCGAATCCTCCCAAAAGGATGAACACCATGTCCTCACATGGCAGTAGGGACTTAAGTGAATGAAACCACGTCCTCAAGCTCTTTTAGAAGGGCCCTATCCCATCCACTGTCAATGTCATCCTCTGACTTAATCACCTCCTGAAGACTCCACTTTTTTTCTTTTCTTTTTTTTTTTTTTTTTTTTTGAGGTGGAGTTTCACTCTGTCATCCAGACTGGAGTGCAGTGGAGAAATGTCAGCTCACTGCAATCTCTGCCTCCTGGGTTCAAGCGATTTTTCTGCCCTAACCTCCTGAGTAGAGCAGCTGGGACTACAAGTGCATACAATCACACCCACCAGCTAATTGTTGTATTTTTAATAGAGATGGGGTTTCACCATATTGGCCAGGCTGGTCTTGAACTCCTGACTTCATGATCCGCCCACCTCAGCCTCCCAAAGTGCTGGGATTATGGGAGTGAGACACCAAACCCGGCTGACTCCAGTTCTTAATACTATCATTATAGCTATTACATTTCAACATGTAAATTTTGAGGACATTCAGACTACCGTATTCATATAAATTCCCTGACTTGGAGATGAAAAACTTAGGCTCAAATAGGTAATGAGAGGTAGGATCATAATGTACCAAATATCTCCTGATCTTAAATTCTATGTCGTCTTCATTATTTCTGTGCAGTTGACAATTCAAAGTGGTTAATCGATAAGTTCATAAAGCAGTAGAATGGACTTCACAAACAACAATGAAGTCTAAAGAAGAAGAAATCACAGAAAGACAAGGAATAAAAGAGAGGAGGCAGCCTCAAGTAATGATGATATAGGGCTTAGAATGATAATTTTGGAAAGGAAAATACCAAAGGATTCCAGATTGAGGAATCAACCCACACAAACACACGTATATGAAGGAGCAGGCTTCTTATGAAAAAGAAGAAAAAATGTGTATATTTCTGATCTATTCTGCTTGAAGAAAAATGGTAATGACAAGAAAATATAACTTTTTTTTGCCAAGTAAGAACAAATCCTTGAACACTGCTCTTCTTTACAGCTTGAAACTATGCATTGTTGCTGCCTGCAAAGATTACTGGGCAGAAAGAGGGTGTTGGAATTTCATGTGTCTCAAATCACTTTAGAATTGACTTTAGTGGTTTTCACTGTGCTTTCAAGCATCATCTTCAAAATCAGAAAGTTTAACTCACAGCAATTATTTTCTCATCCACAGAGGTAATCTCACATTTTATGGAACTTGAATGTCTGTCCAATTACTTAATATCCATATGACACAAAGTCTGCACCTTGACTACCTCAGTCTAAAATCTGACCACCTCCCACCCATCCAAAGACTACCTATTTTCTGTATTTTAGCATTCTGTAGCTAAGTTGTTGTCTGTTTTCTAAATGTTGCTATGAACGAAAAGAAAAATCCCATTTAAAATGCTATTAGACTTAACATTACTTTTGTGAAAAAGTAAAGATTGAGGCCCTGTTGAAATCATTTAATGGGTCTTGGCTTTCGTTTGTCCAATGAATTCCCTGCAGGCTCCAGGACTTACACTCACATCCAGTGTTACGATTACAGAGATTCTCTCTTCTGAAGTTAGGGCTAACTGAAGTGTCACCTGCCACCTGGTGTTGCTCTTACAAATATTCATCTAGTGGGCTTCACAATTTCTCTTCACAAGCCCTTCTTACAGATCTGGTCCTACAATCTTTCTCACTGCCTGTATGTTCAGATGACGTAATTTAGGACCGCTGAGCAGGGAGTAAGCAGTCTGCAGTCTGCCTCTGACTAGCTACGCATCTCTTCTGTTTCCGTTACCTCACAAGTGCTCAATGGGCCTCAGGAGTCTCCCTTCTAAAACTGTGTACAATCCATGCAGTTTTGAGATTCCGTGAACTAAACCTTAATCCCAGTCTACTGAATGAAAACTAAATATCTGAAGATAAGAAAACTAGCTTTGATACCAAAGTATTGTGTTAAACTCAGGTGATACTTTCACTTTAACCAATAAATCATTTTTCTTCACCAAAATGCTAATTAGCAGAGATATTGACAAGTATGAATGATTTTTTTTTCCCTTCCCAGGCATGGAAGATACTGAAAAACTACTGGAGTGACAAATAGCCAAATCCTCCCCTCCAGAAAGACGGACAGAGAGGCAGAGAGAGAAGGACAGATAGCTACCACTTGTGAGTACTTCCTACTGGCCAGATATTTTACCATATTATCAATAAATTCTGCAAGGTAGTAGGTGTTAAGCATGCATCTGATTGATGATGCAAACTCAACAGGCTTTATGTGAGCAACAGGGGTGTTTATTCACCCCGGTGCAAGTGGGCTTAGTCCAAAAAGGGAGTTAGCATGGAGATGGGGTCAGAGCAGACTTTATAGGCTGGACACCTCAGGTTGGATCGGTTGGCTGGAACAGGAACCTGTTGTTCTTCTTTGTGGTTTTCTTATTGTTTCAGACTTCCAGGCTCCAGAAAGCCATCTAGAGGCATACATGCCGATAACTGAGTTCATAACGGCTTGACAACAGTGCTGCCGTCTTTGGGGGACCTAACATCCTTGTCTTTTTGTTTTAACAAGAAGAGGAGGGGAGCCGGACGATGTTTCTCAGGGCTTCTTCGAGTGGGATTTGGGGCAGCATCAGAGCCTAATTGGAAGAGAGATTTGGGGGGCAAGGGGTGGTATTGGGGGCTGTTAGGAGTAGCATTTGTTGCACTGACCAATTGGTGATGACTTGAATGTGATTTTGTATGAACTGAGAAACTAGTCAGAAGAGGCAGGGTCCGAATAAGAGGAAAATGATAAGAACAAGGGGACCTGCCAGCAGGAGGAGCCATGGTGCTTAGCTCCAAAGATTACTCCAGGAGTCTGAAAGATGTTGCCTGATTTAGAGGCATATTCAGTTAACTGTTGGGTGACATCTCGTATTAGGCCAGACTGGTTAGTTTTGGCACCAAATGTTAAGCACCAATCCATGCTTTGTGTGAGCAACAAGGCTGTTTATTCACGGTGGTGTGAGAGAGCTGAGATGGAAAAGGGAGTTAGCGTGGAGATTGGGGGGCAGAGCAGGCTTTATAGGCCGCGGCAATGCTACAGCTCAGGGTTGGTTATTGTTGACTCAGTGGGTTGATCTGTCGGCTAAAACAGAAACCTGCTGTCCTTCTTTATAGTTTTCTTATTGTTTTAGACTTTCAGGCTTCAATAGGCCACCTGGAGGTGAACACGCAGGTTACAGAGTTCATACTGGCTTGACAACAGTGCTGCCATCTTTGGAGGACCAACAATAAGATTATCCCATTTTCTAATAAGCTATTAAAAAGCAGAAACCATGTTATTTGGCTTTAGAATCCCAGTGCTCCAGTGCTGGTACATATTGAAGCTCAAAAATGTATTTTGAATAAAGGAAAGAAGCAAGGAAGTGAAGACTAAACTCTGATTTTTAAATATTACCCAAATTCCTGTCTAACTGGTCTGGGGAGTCATTCTCTACAAACTATAAATTCTCATCAGATGGGTTTTATTTAAACCTATATATTGTGGCTTATTTTCCAATCTGACTCTGGTATCACATGTATGTCATACATACGTGTTTTACATATATTCTTTAGTATAACAAAGAAGAAAATCAAAATGTTTTATCCCAAAAGTATGTTTGTTTGCCATATTTTGAAATGGTTTTGCAAAGCTGTTGTTTGTGGGAGGAAATATGCATATGTAAAGAATCTCTATTGACATCACTAGATCTTTTTCTTCCAGACTCTCCCAATCCTGAAGACGTTTAAGTAAGAGTCTAGCACCGTTTAAAAGTTTGAATAGGAAATATTTGTCATCTGTTGTCTCTAAGGGCAGCCAGTATAAGACTTCAAAAGAACCTCCTGGGTCTCCACAACCTTTTATCTAACTAATGTTTCCTTTCTATTGATCCCAGGTCTTTAGACAAATTCAACCAATTGTCAATCAGAAAATGTTTAAATTTACCTATAGCCTTCGAGACATGTTTAAATTTACCTACTGTTTTGAGTTGTCCGGCCTTTCTGAACCAAACCAATGTATTTCTTCGATGCATTTGGTTGCTGTCTCCTGCCTCCCTAAAATATACCAAACCAAGCTGCATCCTGACCACCTTGGATACATGTTCTCAGGACCTCCTGAGGGCTGTGTCATGGGCCATAGTCACTATATTTGGCTCAGAATAAATTTGTTAAAATATTTTACAGAGATTGACTCTTTTCGTAGAGAGAAGGTAGGAAAAAGAAGAAAAAAGGAAGGGAGGAAGAGGAGTGAGTCATTAAATAACTGCCTCAGAGTGCTTACGCTAGCAGTGAGCAGAGCAGCTGTCCATAATCCAAACACTCATCCTTTAACCTTCAATAACCTTCTAACCGTAGGTTCTGTCAATCTTTAGTCATAGCTGGCCAACTAGAGCTAAACATCATCCTTAAGAAAACAAAGCAGAACAGAAGTGCTTTCAACCTTGAACATACTCACAACCAAACAGTCTATTCACTAGAAAAGAGCTTCTTTTGCTGAGAGTCAACCAAGTGAAAACAGGGACTTATGAAGTGCTCACCACCAATTCCTATTGCCTCGGCTAGTGTAGTTATATTGATCTATTTTTTCACTGAATTCTATGGAAATTACAACTCAATTATTTAAAATGCACTGCATTTAAACAGTGGCAGTTGTTCTGCAGGACTTGTGGGGAGACAAATAGCCTCCTGGGTGGTATTGATGGTTTCAAGTAGCAGACTCCTCTTAACATCAGCTGGCCATTCATCCTAAAGAAATATTTTCTACAAGACAGTTATTGCTAGCATAAGCTACTTAAAAAACATAAACACATGGAGGATTCGGGGACTTGCTAGTGTATGTATTGAATACTGAGAGCAAGCAACATATTGATGAATCTATCATAAAACTTGGTAATTCACGTTGTTTAGATGACTCGAGAATTCTGGGAATGTGGCAAATTTTGCCAACCATAGCAAAGGCATTATTCTGTCTCCATGTTCCTTACAACCAGAGTGAATCACAGGATTTCTCATTACAGCAAACCCATTAACTTATTCATTCCTTTTCTTGCTCATTTACTGATTTGTCTGTACTTTTTCATCATGGTTGCTTGTTTTCATTTTTGTTTTAGAGACAGGGTCTCACTCTGTTACCCAGGCTGGAGTTCAGTGGTGTAATCATAGCTCATGGTAGCCTCAAACTCCTGGGCATACATGATCCTCCCACCTCAGCTCCCCTAAGTAGATGGGACTGCAGGTCCATACCACTGTACTTGCCTAATTTTTAAAAATTTTTATAGGGATGAGGTCTCACTATGTTGCTCAGGTTGGTCTTGAACTCCAGGCATCAAGTGATTCTCCCAAAGTGCTGAGTTTACAGATATGAGCCACAGCACCCATCCAGATGTGTGCTTTTAGCCCTTAACAATAAATATATTTTAAACAGCATGACCTATTGTTTTTTAAATTTAGGGATTCAAAGATGAAAACAGTATAGCCACTTTCCTTGGTTGACTCAATGTGGACAAAGAAGCAAACACACAAAAGCATATATGGTACAATGTGGTTAATGTTCTGATACAGATAGAAATACAGTAGAAAAGGACCACAGAATAGGGACAGAAACATTGAACACAGATGAATTCAGCTGGATTTCGGTGTGCAGAAGTGTGCAGTGTGTGTGTGTGAAGTGAAGGAGGGTAGTGGGGTGGATGGTTGAATGGCAAGATATTCTGGCAAGGCAGGCTTACTGGAGGTATGCATGTATGGAAGAAGCGTGTGATAGAGTTATATAAACAAAGGAGAGATGAGAAATAGGGTCAGCAGGCCAGATAAACAAAGGAGGGGACAGGTGATATGGTGCTTCCTTGGAAGTACTTCCTTTGAAGTGCCTTATATTATAGAGAGTTCTAAATTGCTAGAACAGAAACTTCAGAGTGAGAATTGACGTCAAAGATACTTCTGGTTCAGTAAGGCTGAATCAAATCACAGAAGATCTTTTCTACCATTTTTGGAGTTTCGAAATGTATCATGGCATAACTGGGCAGCCACTGAATTACTAGAGGCAGAGCAGTTGGCATGGAAGTACTAGATTTAGAAAAAAAACAGCACTACAATAACTTCCCTACTGGTATTAACAAAATTTAAAAAAAAATTTAATTTGAAAAAGAAGCATTTGCCACAAACTCAATTGATGATAATACCTCATCTGAAATAATGCAAGCTATGTATAGTCCTTATTTATCTCACTTAAAGTGCATGTTCCTTTATTTTGCTGGAGACATAGTAACAAGTTTAATACAAGATACTTCTCCAGATCTCACAGGCCCAACAAGTACCATATAAAGGAAATATAACTGGACCACCCAAGAAGCTGTATAGCTGTAGAAAGGCAAAATTGTCAACAATAAACAATATCAGGAAAGTTCTCTTTCTTTCTCTTTTTAAGACAAAGAAAATTACACATTTCCGTAAAAAATTCAAATATTTAGCTAGTGGTGGCTTGTGCCTGTCATTCCAGCTAAATTGGAATCTAAGGTAGGAGGAGCTCTTGAGCCCATGAGGTCAATGCAGCAGTGAGCTGTGTTAATGCCACTGCACTCCAGCCTGCGTGACTAAGACACTATCTCAAAAAAAGAAAACCAGAAAGAAAGAAAATTATAGACCAGACGTTATGGAATAAACTTACTCAAATCACAAAGAAGTTGGTACTAAGAAAAGTATAGAGTTTTTTTTTTTGTTATTGAAAGACATATATATGTCTTAATATATGAGCAGGGCATTTGTATTAGTCCAATTTCATGCTACTGATAAAGACATACACAAGACTGGGAAATTTACAAAACAAAGGCATTTAATTGGACTTACAGTTCCACATGGCTGGGAAGGCCTTACAATCATGGTGGAAGGTGAAAGGCACATCTCACATGGAGGCAGACAACAGAAGAGTTTGTGCAGGGAAACTCCCCTTTTTCAAAGCCATCAGATATTGTGGGATCCATTCATTATCACAAGAATAGAATGGGAAACACCTGCCCCAATGATTCAGTAGTCTCCCACTGTGTCCCTCCCACAACACAGGGGAATTATGGAATCTACAATAAGATTTGGGTAGGGACACAGAGCCAAACTATATCGGCATAAGGATGAACCATGGATATGTTTTAATTCTTCCTTTCCTAATTAAGAAAATCACATAAAAGAACTGACCATATTTACAAAGATCAAACATGTTCTTTGGTTTATACTTTTATACTGTAATAATTAAATTTTACTTTAGCCACCCAAATGAAGGAGTAAGTTTCTTTACTCATATCATAGCCTTCAGAAAACTGAGCCTTAGCATATGGCAAATATGATCCCAAGTCCTGTGCACACAAATACCTTGAGAACAAAGGCAGGCAACAGTGGCCTATGCTGGTCTATCCTTCATTACCCCTGGCATCCTGATTGATGATAGATCTGGATTATTTAAACTTTCCCCTAACTGGACTTTTTGTCTCTTTTGAAACAATTCTTTTGATTACAGACAGATTTTGTGAAGAAATGTGGTACACATTGTGCTTTGATTTCATTATATAATTTTTTCTGGTCCATTTCTGGTGATCTATTTGCTCATCCCCTTCTTTGCACTATTTTATTTTTTTTCTTGAGGGAGTTTCACTCTTGTTGCCCACACAGGAGTGCAGTGGCACAATCTTGGCTCACTGCAACCTCTGTCTCCTCGGTTCAAGTGATTCTCCTCCCTCAGCCTCCTAGGTAACTGAGGTTACAGGTATCCACCACCATGGCCAGCTAATTATTTGTATTTTTAGTAGATGTGAGGTTTCATCATGTTGGCCAGACTGGTCTCAGGTAATCTTGACCTCAGGTAATCCACCTGCCTTGGCCTCCCAAAGTGCTGGAATTATACGCGTGAGCCACCATGCCCAGCCTGTGCTATTTTTTCATGGCTCCCATGCTAATACATTTCTGTTTATTACGTATTTGGGTGTGCCTTTTATGCCTCACTCATTTGACGGGAGTGAAGAAGAGAGACCAAGGAAATGAATCGAGCCCATAGACTATTAGATGTTGTTCCATTGTTTCTGAACCCTTGTGACAAAGAGTCAATTCTGTGAGCTTTGTTCCTCTTGTTCCTCCTTGGGCCAGCAGGAAATCACTTGAGTAGAAATGATGCCTTTTATGTTACAGATCCTTTGAAGGCCATTTGATGTTTATTTCTTTTTGGCTAAAATAAGGAATTCAGCTGAAGAAGTAATTGCCATCCTTCATCCTAAAATTCTATTTTCACAAAAATATAGTGTCCCTTTATTTCTTTATTCAGCCAGTTTTTCCATGCTATTCTGCAGCCTCAATAGGAGTTCAGAATGCTTTGGAAATTTGTCCACTCACCTACAACATGTTGATCTTAACAAAGAATTTCTAGTACGAACTCTACCTTTTGGAAATCTTTGTGGTCAATCCCTCTTTAGCATAGGTTTGTTCTCAGCTTCCATACTTAACTCATGTTCAATGAAACTGTCAGAATTTCCTATATCAAAGTTTGCAGTTGGACAAATTTTTGTAGTTTCTATAGACAACATTTACTGTTTCTTGTTCCTTCTGTTTTGATTTGGTTTCAGAAAGACAAGTCTGACTTAATTATTTTGAACATACCAGTCCCATGCCATTTTGAATACTGTAGACTTGTAGTATAGCTTGAAATCAGGTGGAGTGATGCCTTCGGCTTTATTCTTTTTGCTTAGGATTCTCATGGCTATGCGGGTTCTCGTTTGGTTCCATATGAAGGTTAAAGTGGTTTTTTTCCAGTTCTGTGAAGAAAGTCAATGGTAGCTTGATGGGGATAGTATTGAATCTATAAATTACTTTGGACAATATGGCCATTTTCACAATATTGTCTCTTCCTATCCATGAGCATGGAATGTTTTTCCATCTGTTTGTGTCCTCTCTGATTTCCTTAATCGGTGGTTTGTAGTTCTCCTTGAAGAAGTATTTTACATACTTTGTTAGTTGCATTCCTAGGTATTTTATTTTCTTTGTAGCAATTGTAAATGGGAATTCGCTAATGATTTGGCTCTCTGTTTATCTGTTGTTGGTGTATAGGAATGCTTATGATTTTTGTACATTGATTTTGTATCCTGAGGCTTTGCTGAAGTTATCAGCATAAGGAGGTTTTGGGCTGAGACAATGGGGTCTTCTAAACATATGATCATGTCGCCTGCAAATAAGGACAATTTGACTTCTTCTTTTCTTAATTGAATGCCCTTTTTATTTTTGTTGCCTAATTGCTCTGGCTAGGACTTCCAATATTATATCGAATAGGAGTGATGAGAGAGGGCATCCTTGACTAGTGCCAGTTTTTAAAGGGAACGCTTCTAGTTTTTTCCCATTCAATATGATATTGGCTGTAGGTTTGTTGTAAATAGATTTTATTAAGATACTTTTCATTGATACCTAGTTTATTGAGGGTTTTTAGCATAAAGACTGTTGAATTTTGTCGAAGGCCTTCTCTGCATCTGTTAAGATAATCACGTGGTTTTTGTCTTTGGCTCTGTTTATGTGGTGGATTACATTTATAGATTTGTGTATGTTGAACCAGCTTTGCATCCCCAGGATAAAGTCTACTTGATAGTGGTGGATAAGCTTTTTGATGTTCTGTTGGGTTTGGTTTACCAGTATTTCATTGAAGATTTTTGCATCAGTGTTCATCATGGATATTGACCTCTAGTTTTTTTTTAGTTGTATCTCTGCCAAGTTTTGGTATTAGGATGGTGTTGGTCTCATAGAAAGAGTTAGGGAGGATTCCCTCTTTTTGTATTGTTTAAAATAATTTCAAAAGGAATGGTAGCAGCTCCTCTTTGTACATCTGATGGAATTCTGCTGTGAACCTTTCTGGGCCTGGACTTTTTTGGTTGATAGGCTATTAATTGCTGCCTCAACTTCAGCCCTTGTTATTGGTCTATTGAGGGTTTCAGTTTCTTCCTGGTTTAGGCTTGGGAGTGTACAAGTGTCCAGGAATTTATCCATTTCCTCCAGGTTTACTGGTTTATGTGCATAGAATTGGTTGTTTGTAGTAATCTCTGACAGTGCTTTGTATTTCTGAGGAATCAGTGGCAATGTCCCCTTTATTGGTTTTTATTGCATCTATTCGATTCTTCTCTCTTTTCTTTTTTATTAGTCTAGCTAGCAGTCTGTCTATTTTGTTGATCTTTTCAAAAAAAAATGGCTCCTGGATTTATTGATTTTTTGAATGGTTTTTATGTCTCTATCTCCTTCAGTTCTGCTCTGATCTTAGTTAATTCTTGTATCCTGCTTGCTTTTGAGTTTTTTTTTTTTTTTTTTTTAATCTTCCTCCTCTAACTCTTTCAATTTTGATGATAGGGTGTTGATTTTAGGTCTTTCATTATTTCTTATGTGGGCATTTATTGCTATATATTTCCCTGTAGACACTGCTTTAAATGTGTCCCAGAGATTCTGGTACATCGTATCTTCGTTCTCCTTGCTTTCAAAAAACATCTTTATTTCTGCCTTCATTTAATTCTTTATCCATTCATCATTCAGGAGAAAGTTTTTCAATGAAGTTGTGAGGTTCTGAGTTAGTTTCTTAATCCTGAGTTCTAATTTGTTTGCACTATGGTCTGAGAGACTATTTCTTATGATTTTCATTCTTTTGCATTTGCTGAGGAGTGATTTACTTCTAATTATGTGGTCAATTTTAGAGTAAGTGCAATGTGGTGTTGAGAAGAATATATATTCTATGGATTTGGGGTGGAATGTTCTGCAAATGTCTATTATGATTACTTGGTCCAGATCTGAGTTCAAGTCTTGGATATCCTGGTTGACCTTCTATCTCATTGATCTGTCCAATATTGACAGTGGAGTGTTAAGTATCCCACTATTATTGTACAGGAGTCTAAGTCTCTTTGTAGGTCCTTAAGAACTTGCTTTACATATCTGGGTGCTCCTGTACTGGGTACATATATATTTAGGATAGTTAGCTCTTCTTGTTGCATTGATCCTTTTACCATTATGTAACACCCTTCTATGTCTCTTTTTATCTTTGTTGCTTTAAAGTCTGTTTTATCAGAGACTAGGACTGCTACCCCTGCTTTTTTCTGCTCTCCATTTTCTTGGTAAATCTTCTTCCATCCCTTTGTTTTGAGTCTATGAGAGTCTTTGCACTTGTGAGTCTTTGCACAGGAGATGGGTCTTCTGAATACTGCACACCAATGGGTCTTGACATTTTATCCAGTTTGTCATTCTGTGTCTTTTGATGGGGGTATTTAGGCCATTTACATTCAATATTATTATTGTTATGTTTGAACTTGATCCTGCCATTTTATTACTGGCTGGTTATTTTGCCCAATTGACATGGTTTCTTCATTGTGTCATTGGTCTTTACCATTTTGTACATTTTTGTAGTGGCTGGTACTGGTTTTTCCTTTCCATGTTTAGCGCTTCCTTCAGGAGCTCATGTAAGGCAGGTCTGGTGGTGACAAAATCTCTCAGCAATTGCTTTTCCATAAAGAATTTTATTTCTCCTTCACTTATGAAGCTTAGTTTGGCCAGATATGAAACTCTGGGTTGAACTTACATTACATACAAATTTAAAGCTTTTAAAATTTGCTTAAGTCTATAAAAACCCTTTACCAAAAAGCATTATTTTTGAAAAACACTGAGAATTGCAAATGAGAATATAATTACATGATTAATATTATAATGTATTTATTTTTTCAAAAAGTCACCAAGCATTTATGCAAAACACTCAAAATTACATGACGTAAAATCATCTAGAAGATATGGTGCTGCCTAATCACTGCAAGCATTAGAAAGCATTAAAAATGGTTAAAAGAACACTGATGAAGAGATATATAAATATATTTAAACATACTGTAAAAGAGCACAGCAATAACAAATCTACTGCCTTTGTGTGATTCATATTACATGTGAGACTATTCACTTATCTTTCTTTAGCACAAGCTTCACAGTTTCTTTTATTTCAAACCTTTCTGTGTGAGTAAGGCAATTTGGCAAGCAATTTGAGAGGTGGTTGTAACATATCCTACTAAATTGTCTTGTTTTTCCCCACAAAACACTTAAATAGCACAAATACTTTGTCAGATCAATGGTAACATACTCTCTAAATGAAAGACTGAAGACCATTAATCAAATCTAAATCAAAGTGAATGGCTTATCTTTACTACATTTGGAGATTAAATCTAAGCATTTAAATAGTCACACCATAAAAATACATGGTTTGCAATATTTTCCATCCATTCGCTTTCTATGTGACAGTAATATTGCCAAATTTGAAGTTTTATTTTGTTCAAGATTTGTCTTACAAATTATTATACAAAGTAGTTTATACACTTTATTCATAGAAAAGCAATGTTAAGAACAGTTCTATAAGAGGTAAGAATTTAAATGTCAAGGCCTGAGGGAAGTCAGTCACAAACGGATTAAAGAGTTTATGGTCTTAGGAATTTCCCCGGGTCTCAGCCTTCCATCTTTTTGGGAACTGCATGGTTCTCCCTGTCTCCCCACTTGTTTATAAGCCTCCTCTCACCCAGGTGCAGACTATGCAGGAAACCCTGGTTTAGAAATCCACCATGCCTTGAGCTCTGCATTTCTCTCTCTCAGTGCCATTTTACACCTGTCCTTCCTCCCCTGTCTCACCTCACCAGTTTTTATGGACTTTATGGTTTGCCATCCTTTTGTAGCTGCATTCTGTTGTTTAGCTGATGGAGAGATTGCCCCTTTATTCTCTAGCTGTTCCCTCTACTGCTGACCTTCTTGGTCATACTCTTCTTCATGTAAACTCATGAACCAGAGCTGGTTCTTTGCCTAATTTTCTGGAGCTTGTTATAGAATCCTTGGCCACATACTCCTTTTATTTAATATCCATAACTTAGAAATAGATTCCTACGAATAAACCTTCCCCTAAGAACGCACTGAAATCTTCACTTTCTACTAAAAATGAAAGGATATCTTCCAATTCTTATTTCATCAAATTAAAAGAAGGCAAAACAACCCACAAAGCTCTTATTTAAAAACAAAAATAAACAAGTAGAAATTTCCATAATATTATGCAAGTGCCTCTTATTTACCAAAAAATACTTTATGAACTTTCCAAAAAATATTGCTAATTATTATAGAAAAAGTAATTCCCTGAAATTATACCCTGAATTTAACTGTAAATACACTCTGGTAAATTATGGTGAGTAAAACTACAGTACCCAAGAGTTTTAAGCAGTTTCTATGCAGTAAACAATATAAATTAAATCTAAACTTGGAGTAATTTTTCTTAATCTGAGATTGGGCCATGGTTGAAATACATCTTTCAGTAATAACAGTAATAAATATGTCAAAAAATTACTCACCTCTTTTTGCTTGGGGAAGACAGATGAAGTAACAAAGGATGCATGCTGTTGATGAGTCTAGATGAGTTTGATAGGAAGCATCACTTTATAAGTGTGTTAGCTATAACCATAGGAAAAAACCTAGGCAACATAGGTCATAAGAGAAATGCAAATCAAAACTACATTGAGATACCATCTCACGCCGGTAAGAATGGCAAACATTAAAAAATCTGGAGACAGCAGATGCTGGAGAGGATGTGGAGAAACAGGAACACTTTTGCACTGTTGGTGGGAGTGTAAATTAGTTCAACCATTGTGGAAGACAGTGTGGCGATTCCTCAAGGACATAGAAATAGAAATTCCA
>NW_016107482.1:3044474-3157787 GCF_001604975.1 Cebus imitator | reverse complement strand
AAAAAAAAAAAAAAAGCCAAAATAGACAAATGGATCTAATTAAACTTAAGAGGTTCTGCACAGCAAAAGAAACTATCATTAGAGTGAACCAGCAACAAATAGAATGGGAAAAAAATTTTGCAATCTACCCATCTGACAAAGGGAATAAAATATCCAGAATCGACAAAGAACTTAAACAAATTTATAAGAAAAACAAACCATCCCATCAAAAAGTGGTGAAGAATATGAACAAACACTTTTCAAAAGAAGACATTTACGCAGCCAACAAACATGAAAAAATTAACATTATCATTGGTCATTAGAGAAATGCAAATCAAAACCACAAAGAGCTACCATCTCACACCAGTTATAATGGCAATCATTAAAAAAATCAGGAGACAGCAGATGCTGAAGAGGATGTGGAGAAAAAGGAACACTTTTACACTGTTGGTGGGAGTGTAAATTAGTTCAACCATTGTGGAAGACAGTATGGCAATTACCCAAGGATCTAGAAATAGAAATACCATTTGGCCCAGCAATCCCATTACTAGGTATATACCCAAAGGAGTGTAAATCATTCTATTTTAAAGACATATGCATGTGTATGTTTATTGTGGCACTGCTCACAATAGCAAAGACTTGGAACCAACCTAGATGCCCATCAATGATAGACTAAAGAAAATGTGGCACATATACACTATGGAATACTATGCAGCCATAAAAATGGTTGAGCTCATGTCCTTTGCAGGGACATGGATGAAGCTGAAAACCATCATTCTCAGCAAACTAACACAAGAGCAGAAAACCACAAACCTCATGTTCTCATTCATAAGTGGGTGTTGAACAATGGGAACAGATGGACACAGGGAGGGGAACGTCACATACCAGGGCCTTATGGTGGTTGGGGAGGGCCAGGGGAGGGATAGCAGGAGATGGGGGTATAGGGGAGGGCTAACATTAGGAGAAAAACCTAATGTAGATGATGTGGGGATGGATGCAGCAAACCACCATGGCAAGTGTATACCTAAGTAACAAACTTGCACATTCTGCACATGTACCCCAGAACTTAAAGTATAATAATAAAATAAAATAAAAGTAAAAATTACATGAAAAATTAAAATTAAATGTTTTAGCTATTGTAGCTAAGCCTGGTTCTACCTGCCTGAGATTTTCTTTTGTCTGATAGATATTCATAGCTTGAACTGTGACCAACACACTGTTGCTGGATCTTGAGATATTTCCATGTTCCTGTTTGAGTAGTTTCTCCTGGGAATTGAGAAGCTAAGATGAAATAACTGGAAAAGGCCATAAAAGACATGTGAGGATTATAACAAGTAACTTTAAAGAGATTGCCAAAATTCAACTTGGATGGGAATGTTAATGTCCTACACAGGATATTATTTATGGAAGTAATAATGTCAGACTATAATATTTTTATGTCATTGTTATATTTAATCAGTGTGGGAAGACATGACTTGTTGATGAGGTTTTCCCTTGGAAAAGAAAAAAAAATACTTCCAGCATAAATATACTAAAATGTGGCTTAATTTTGGAAGGGAGGTGAGAAATGGGGAAGCCAGACTTAGATTATATGGAGAAAAATCTTTTCTTTTAGAAATTTAAATATAGTCGAATTCCTAGAGTATGGCTATTTTCAAAAGGTATTAGTTAAGCACGCGCAAAATGGGAATAACTGATCTAAAATAATTCCTGATGTTCTTTGCTTTTAAAACTTACTTGAGATCAATGACAACTAAACCTTCCAATGGCTCAGTCCAATAGACTTGGATTTCTTTCCTTTACTCACATTGCACATCCAATCTTGTTCTTCTAAGGAGACACTAAATAAGCAACTAGAAACTGACTAAAATAATTATTTGACTGAAAATTAGTCAAATATCTACAGCATCCAAGAAACAAAGAAAAAACTTAAAAACATACAAGAAATGTCACTGTGATTTGACCACCCTTGTTTCCTCTTCTCCCTAGCACAATGTCTCACAGTTTTAGGGGACTGACAAGCTGGCTCCACTCACCATCAAGAAACCATAGAAAGCAGAGTAGATCAAATTTGCAATTTCCGCCTTGTAAAAAGGCTGACTAAGGGATTTTTCTCTGTTTCACCTAGCTCAGATCTCAAAAGGGTAAAAGACAGGAGAAGCAATGGATCCAGTTCTTGAAAATTGAAAATGAACTACAGACTTGCAGATGCCTGGGAACAAGATATTTCAGGCAAGGAAATATAATAGAGTAGCTAAGACAATAAGAAGAAACAGGGGGCAGGGGTAAGACTGTTAGGGAAGTTAATCTATTGAAAAGGAACTGTGCATACTAAGGAATTGGAAAAAAAAACAGCACACAAATAAACCAGAAAACAGATACACTCAGGTCTAGGAAAGGCACATGCATAGAAAAGGACTGAGAAGAGTTTAAGACTCCATGCCAGTTGATTGAAAATGTTTTCCCATGCAAAAGCCAGTCTGCAAACATAAGGAAAGGTAAATGTCTCTTCAAATGCCTAATCCTATGGTTTGAATATTTGTCCCTTCAAAAACTCATGTTAAAATTTAATTGCCAATCAAATAGTATTGAGAGATAGAACTTTTAAAAGGTGATTGAGTCATGAGAGTTACTTCCTTATAGGTAGATTCAATACCTTAACCTGGCTTTCAGGATTTGACTCTTCCTTTGCCCTTTTGCCTTTTGCACTGTGGTGACACAGCAAGAGGGTCCTCATAAGTTGACAGCATCTTCATATTAAACTTCCCAGCCTCCAGAACTGTAAACCAAAATAATTGTGTTCATTACAAATTAGTCTGTGATAATATAAGAGCACAAAATGGACTAAGACACCCAATTTAACAAAACATTTCAAGGCACACACAAAAAAAGGAAAAACAGCATCCACTTAAGGGAACAGATACATACATCTTCAGAAAATGTTCCTGAAGAAACACCAACTTTAGGCTTACCAGAAAAGGCTTTAAACAACTGTCTAAAATATGCTCAAAAAGCAAAAGAAAAACAAATAGCTAAAAGGAATCAGAAAAAAATACATAGGAACAAAATGAGCATATCAACAAATAGAAATTATTTTTAAAGTACCAAACAGAAATTTCTGAACTGAAAAATGTAATAACTGAATTAACATTTTTAACTACATGGATTCAACAGCAGATTTAAACCAGCACATTAATTAATTAGGGAATTTAAAGACAGGCCATTTGAAATGATCAAGTTTGAGAGGTGAAAAGAAAAATCAATAAAAATAAGTGAATAGAGCTTAAAATATTATGGAACATCACCAAGAAGAACAATATACATTTTATGGAAATTCTAGAAGAAGAAGTGTAAGAGGAGTGGAAAGCTTACTGAAAGTAATAATGGCCAAATACTTCCCAAATTTAGGGAAATTAATAAACATACAAATACAAGGAACACAAGTTCTAGGATAAAACCAAGGAGACACACTACAAGGCTCATTCTAATCAGATAGTTGAAAGCAAAGGACAAAGAGAATCCTGAAAGCAGCGAAGGAGAATTAACTATTCATGTACAAGGGATCCTCAATAAGACAATGAGCAGATTTCTCAACAGAGATGTTGCAGGCCACAAGGCAATGGAATAATATATTTAAACTGCTGAAAGAAAACTAGCAAACAAACAAAAATGGTGTCAGCAGAGAATTTTATATTTAGTGAAAATATCCTCCAAAACGAAGAAACATTGACATTTTCAGATTTTTTTTTAAGCTGTTGATTGCAAACAGACCTATCCTATACCAGGAGTGAAATCTAATGTATAAACTATGGATTTTGGGTGATTTTGATGTGTCAATATAGGTTAATCAATTGCAATAAATGTACCTCTCTGACAAGAGATATTGTTAATGAAGGAGGCTATACTTGTATGTGCCTGGAGAAATATGAGAAATATCTGTACCTTGCTCTTAATTTTCTTCTGAACCTAAAATCTCTCTTAAAAATAATACCTTTAAGAATTAAAAACAAACAAACAAAAAAAAAACCCAGAAAATGTTAATGATGTGTCAAAATTTAAACTTTTGTGTACTGCTGGTCAGAATGTAAAATGGGCCAGCTGCTATGAAAAACACTGTTGTGAGTCATCAAAAACTTCAAAGTAACATTACCACATGATCCAGGTTGACACCTTCTGAGTATATGTAAAACTAATTGAAAACAGAGACTCACACATGTGTTTGTATGACTATGTTTCATAGAAGCATTACACGTAATAGGTGAAAGTTGGAAGCAACCTAAGTGTCCACTAACAGATGAATGGATAAACAAAATGCAGGAAATACATACACTGAAACATTTCACATTAAAAAAGAAGTACATTCTGATACGTGTTACAAGATGGATAAACCTTGAAGACATCATGACAATGAAATAAGGCAGTCATTAAAGGACATACACTATATGATTCCACTTATATGAGGTACCTAATACTCAAGTTTATAGAGATGGAAAATAGAATTGTGGTTGTCAGGCACTGGAGAAAGGGGATAATGGTGAGTTATTGCCGCTGAGTACCAAGTTTTATTTTGGGAATTTTGGTTTGACAAAATAAAAACAAAATGATTTGGAAATAGATAGAATAGATAGTGATGACATTTACACAACATGAATGAACTTCATGCTACTGAACTGTAGATTTTAAAAATGTTAAAAGGACCAATCTATGTATATTTTAGCATAATTAAAAAAAAAAAAAGGCCAGGCGACATCTTACCTCAGAGTCTTTGCACTGTCTGTTTCCTCTGTGCTTGTCCAAATTTATCTACACAATGAATTCTCTCAGTGCTTCCTGTCATTACTCAAATGTAATTTCTCCATAAATCCAACACTGAGCATTCCATTTAAAATAAGACTGTGCCTAAAAACTCTAAAGCAACCTAAACCAAATATAGTTTTGATAGCACTGCCATTTTCAACATGACAATTTAAAAAAATATATTCTATTATATTTGTCTATTTCCCCAGTAGAATGTAGGCTTTGAAAGAGAATGGATTGTTATCTGTTTGCTTAATGTAGTTCCAGCAACCATGACAGTGCCTGGTTTATAGTAGGTTCTCCATAACCTTAGTCTTAAAAGTTGAGTGGAATTTGCTGTATAATTAACTACATATTTAATGTCATGCCTGGGCCTTATGATCCTCAAAAATGTCAAATTTAGTTATAGGCTATGTGTAGGTTTTACTTCTTTTTCATTATCACCAAGTCTTTATCAAATGGTACAACTTCATTTCAGGTGAGGTTATAGTGAATTAGCCAAACAGTTATCCAAGCTTGAAAATAATATATAAAATAAACATGCCCTGAGGGCAATTTAGGAACACCTAAAGGCAATCATACAAAGCAAACTAAAGACTTCCAAGAGAAAAAAAGATCGTCTCCAGAACCAGATGGATGGTCAAGGTGTAAGCAGTACTTAGATTTCATTTATGGCCATCATCAGTGTGTACCCAGAAATATCTGGTGTTGTGAAAACCTGGATTTCCAGCAGTCAAGAAGAATGGGATCCCATAGACTGTGTTTTGTAATATTACCATAAATAATACTTGAAAGCTGATGAAGGATAGAATTGTCTAAATAACCTCATAATGATGTAACTGTGAGATATATTAATTAATAGATTTTAATGTTATAAACAGGAGACTTTAAGCACAAAAATGTCCCACCAGTTACTCAAATACTCAAATTCCCAGACATCTGATTTCAACATCTGATTGGAGAATTGCATAAAATTCTCCAATGCATAAATTGCTGAGTTTTAAAAAAAATTTTAAATGCAGCATAAAATTGATTATAAAGGTTAATTTTACTTTCAGGATAGTCAAGAATTAATGAGGAAATCTAGACAAGTAAAATTTTCCTGAATCAATTGATGTTATACACTATTCAGTATTATAAATGGAAATGTTATGAAAAACAGTTAAGAAAAAAATATATATATTAATAAATATGTAAAATAAATTAAAAAGGGTGCAGAATACAAGATAACATATAATTCATTGGTTGTATCTTTCAAAATGTATAAAGTTTTAATGAACATCTTTTGAATGTAGTCAAGTTATTTTTCTAAAGCATTTTTCTTAGAGATTGGAATAAAATGTTGGTGATAATATCGTCAAATATCAATTTCAGCTGTAGAACACAATACATCTGCATATAACTTACTGATTTACTTATTAATTTTCTCATCTTGTTCTGATGAGCAGAAAAGTGCTTTAATATAAATGCAGTTAAGTTTGTCATTTTATATCCATTCAACTTAGTTCCCCAAATTTATTATTGGTATCATCACATTGCTCTTAGTAATTTCAAAGCATTTGAGGAAGAAAAATGTATCAAGTTGAAAAGGAAGTAAAACTTTCCTCAACACAATTAATGTCCATTTTTATTTTTATTTTCTGATCATTTATTTTAAAAGGTTACAAGATAATGCAATAAAATTCTGACTGATACACATAGCCAGTATCTCAGCACTTCAGGAGGTAAAACAAATTTCAATAAAAACAATTATAATAAATGTTACCAGAGAAGAAAAAAAGAACTTAGTTAAACTGAAATTTCCTACTGGGCTTAAAAAGGTATGAAATTAAAGGCAAGGAAAAAAACATTATGAGCCTATTTCTATAGGATGCCCAAAAATGTGCTTAATTTACTTCATTTCTAGATGCATTTTCAAGACAGTTTTTTCACCTTGTGCCACACAAAACATCTGTTTAATATAAAGTTTTCTGGTGATTATATAAATGGTTGCACATAAATATGCCTCTTCTGGTTAAAGATTCACCCTACACTCATGTATAAAAATAGTGGCCAAATATTAGCCTAATAATAATCCACGTGCTTGTTTACAGTCCTGCTCTTGTAAGTAAGACTTTTCTGTTTTAATTAGAGATACTAGCCTCCCTAGATACAATCATTTTTTAAAAACTATCTGAGTTAGAATGTGAATATATTTTAAATATAGATATGTGGACTCCATGAATAATTGTATGTGATATATAAATAGTTTACATTCTCTTACAGTCAACCAAAACCTGATTGAAATAATCAGGTTTTCTTGTCTTGATTGGAAAAAAAAAAAAAAAAAGGTAGTGGGTAAAAGCTATGTACCATTAACTACAAAATGTAATAAATAAATAATGGTTGAATACTCGCCCTACTTCTGGCCCTTTGCTAGGCCCTGGAAGTGCGCATGCCGTCTTTCGTGTCAAGTGTCAGTAACCAAAGCACCAGGCAAAGTTTACCGCAGAAGTAAGTCTTGCTTGTTAAAGATGTCTTAGGAGTTAACCAACAGAGGCAAAGGGCAGCACTTAAGTGCAGGGGACACTGTTCCCAGCAAAGCCATTCAAAAGAGAAATAGCACAGCATACCCAGGAAACTAACAAAGTGTTTTCAAATTGCTGCCAGTTAAGGGAAAGACAGGAGAAAGATGAAGCAGGAAAGGGAGGAAGAAACCGGAGAATTAGGGCTATATAAGGAACTTAAATTATATTCTGTGGGTAATGTGGAGCCATTGAAAATTGTTACCAAGAAATTATATTATCAAACATAAAGAATTATAATTGTTTATGAAGCGAAACAACTAATGACCAAAATTTCACAAATAGCCATTAGGATACATTAAGAACATGCTATCTTCTGCAATTTTATGTATTATGTTATATATATATATATATATATATATATATATATATATACTTTAAGTTCTGCGGTACATGTACAGAACATGCTGGTTTGTTACATAGTTATACACGTGCCATGGTGGCTTGCTGCATCCATCACCCCTTCATCTACATTAGGTATTTCTCCTAATGTTATCTCTTTCTTATCACCCCCTGCTATCCCTCCCCTAGCCCCTAACGCCCTGACAGGCCTCAGTGTGTGATGTTCCCCTCCCTGTGTCCATGTGTTCTCATTGTTCAACACCCACTTATGAGTGAGAACATGCAGTGGTGTTTGGTTTTCTGTTCTCCTGTCAGTTTGCTGAGAATGATGTTTTCTGGCCTTATCCATGTCCCTGCGAAGGATATGAACTCATCTTTTTTTATGGCTGCATAGTATTCAATGGTGTATATGTGCCACATTTTCTTTATCTACTCTATCATTGATGGGCATTTGGGTTGGTTCCAAGCCTCTGTTATTGTGAACAGTGTTGCAATAAACATACATGTGCACGTGTCTTTATCTTAGAACGATTTATAATCCTCTGGGTATATACCTTATACTGGGATTGCTGGGTTAAATGATATTTCTGGTTCTAGATCCTTGGGTAATTGTCACACTGTCTTCCACAATGGTTGAGCTAATTTACACTCCCTATTTCTCTACATCCTCTCCAGCATCTGTTGTTTCCTTACTTTTTAATGATCACCATTATAATTGGCATGGGATGGTATCTCATTGCGGTTTTGATGTGCATTTCTCTAATGACCAGTGATGACGAGCTTTTTTTCATATGTTTGTTGGCTGCATAAATATATTCTTCTGAGAAGTGTCCGTTCATATCCTTTACTCTTTTTGATGGGCTTTTACTTTTTTCTTGTAAATTTGTTTTACAAGTAGAGCCTATTATTATTTTTAAATTTTTTTACTTTTCATATGTCTGTTCTAATTACATAAATGGAGATGATAGCTGTCACTCAAAGAAAAAGCTCAATTGGACCTTAAAACCTCAACTGGAACTTAAAACCTGCATGGGAGACAAGGCCAAAGGCAGATTCAAATGCCATTTAATTGAGTATATATGAATTCAACAATTCATCCGTCTGACCTTACATACATTCTTTCATCCACTCATGCATCTGTTATTTATCGATTGCTGAGTTTACTTGTAATAACAAGCTCCTTCTTATCTCTAAGACCTGCATATTTTTTTTCCATAGTCCTTGACAGTATCCACATTTTCAGACGGAACAAGCCATTTCAAACTTACCGACTATATTTCTTGCTCTGTACCAGAGATTGGACATTTATTTTTTTAAGAAGCCCTTTGGTTCGTTTAGGTAGAATATTATTTTATCTGTGTCAGGGTGTGGTTGTTACTGGCTTGGTCGTTATTTTTAGGCCTCCTTGTCATTGAACAAAGCTAATAAGTATATTTATTATTTTTTAAAGATAAAATATATCATAAATAGATATTTTCAAATATTACTATTATCAATTAAAAATATATATATATATACTCAGTATGATTCAATTTATATAATAATAAAGAACATGCAAAGCTAAATAGTTTTATTTGTGGATGATTCACAAGATGGTAAGGCTAACAAACAAAGCAAAAAAGATGTTTCTATACCTGGCATAATTAGTTAACCTCCATGGATGAAGAGGGTAAAGCGGTGCTCAGAGGCCACTGGGAGTTTTGGTGATGTGCTTTCCTTTTATGGAGGTAGTTATATAAAGTAGCTGTTAACTTTATAGCAATTTACTGAGTTATATATATGTTTATAAAATTTTCCATATGCCTTAGAGTTGTCGGTGTGAAGTCAATTTTTAAAAGTTGCTGTGTCCTGCTCTTCCCAACTTTTCTTAAGCATCACTAATTTTTTCCCGACATTTTCCCCCAACCATTTCAGTACTATTTTTATATTTTATGCTTTAAAAATTTCATGCACAGCCTGGAGCTTGTTTGAGGAATGACACCAAAGTCTCCTAATAAATAAATATGATTTGGCTTGTTAAATTAACTTTACTAGAACTTCTTCTTTTCCTTCCTTCTGGCATGATTGGCCCACACATCAGAAATAAATAACTCCATTTGCTCTCATTAAATAAATTATCAAGATTCTACCATCCCTGTCTCTGTACTTATAATTTAAGTTCAATTTATTTTATACTGAAAATATTTGCTGAGCACTTTATTGGTGCTCTGAACTGTGCCACACACAGAGGTGACAGCATAGGGCACCTTACCTTAAGGGAGTTTTAGTTAGATGAAGAAATATGTTGGGAAGCTAAATTATTGGAAAGGCTTTTTCACTCAAAGTCTGCTGCCAACTGAAAGACAAATGCTATTTTGATTTATTTTCAGGTTTGAAATTGTAAGAAAATCTGGTTCCTGGTATATATTTTACTTATCATTGATTAAAGGCTCTGGGAAGGAAAAGTAAATATTATTTAATTCACTTTAGTAGACTTGAGGAGCATATCGCTTTCATGCTTTTTTGTTTTTTGTTTTATCTATTTGTTTTTGTTGTTGTTGCTTAAAACTAGTAAATGGTGGTGCTGGGGTTTGCTTTCTGGTTGTAATTCTCTTACTGTACATATAATTTATTCCAGGATTTTGTTCCAAGTTCTTCTATTAGCCATACATGATGCACTAACCCTACTAATTATCGCAAACATAATCCAAGTTCATTTGCAAGCCAAGCCTTTGCCTGCATCTTTTTGGTGTCTGAGAGCCTTCTGAATGTGAACTCACCTCCGGAAATCCCAGGACACTGGAAAAGTTGGGCTCTCATATACATGAATAAGACCCAATATACTGACCGGAGCTGAAAATACCACTTATTTACACAAATGGGCACTTCTTGCAGGCAATCCTGTTGCCATTAAAATGAGATAAAAGCAAAATGCAACCATTTTTGAGGCAATGCAGTACAGTCAAAAAAATCTTAGTTTGATCATTGGAAAATATGGACTCTTATCCTGTTCTGGTGCTTAGATGGGGTGGTGAATATGCCAAACCTTGACAGCTTCCCATTGCTTTCCTTGCCCAACTTCCTCCGCATTGTGGACCTAGCCTCACTTTCTAGATTTTAGTAAATTACTTCAGTGTTTCCTCCCTCCTTTCCATAACACCCATTCCTATTATCACCAAGCACACATATCCTAGTATTTCTTGATTTTGTACTGAGCAGGCCATGTACTGAGCAGGCCTTGTACCCTCAGGGCTGACATGCGGTCAACTCTGAAAAACTGTTCTTTGATTTCTTCCTAGTCATCTAGGTAGTGTTTTAGTGTCTTTATCGAGTTAACACACACACGAGATAAAGTGTCCTAAACTCCCTAACACAAATAACTTGCAATTATGAGAGGACTCTCCATGAAATTAAACACAAATGGGCATTGTGAGAACACAGATTAAAGACGGTAGTGAAAAAGTGTCTGACTGCTGAGGCAGTGCTGGAGTAGGAAAATCTAAACTGCAATTGACAAATTGCTGGAGGCCTGATATGGACAAATCTGAGTTAATGACTCTGCAGATAGGGGTGTGAGCAGCCACATTTTATAATTTTACTTCCTGGAGTTCTGCTAGGTTGTCATAGTGAAATCAGAGAAAAATCCCCTTATGCTTCCAGAAGGGGTAAGGGAAAAGTGTCCAGTTTGAAATACAACAGAGCACTCTATTCTTGGTAAGATTTTCCCTCAAGAGAAACTGTTTTACTAATGCCTTCCCTACTGGGATGTTACACACACAAACATACACACACACACACACACACACACACAGCCTAAACAACCTGGAGGAAATAATAATACCCAACTACAGCTTCTCCAGCCATGCCCCACCAAAGGCTTTGAAAAACAAAATAAGAGGAAAGGCATTTGTAAAGTTAACAGCCAAGGGGGCATAGGCACACTATATAACTAATATCTAATTATAGTACCTCCACAATCCTTACCACTATATTTCTTAAGGCATATTTGCCAGAGTTCCTTTGACCCAGTACATCATGTCTAGCTCTCAGAAAAAATTGCAAGGCATATTATAGGAAAATGCAAAACAGAAGCCAGTTTAAAGAGACAATGCAAGCCTCAGGACCAAACTCAGCTATGATAGGTATGTTGGGATTATTAGACAATGAATTTAAAGTATGATTAATATGATAAGGGATCTAATGGAATAAATAGACAGTATGGAAGAACAAATGAGTAATGTAAGCAGCAGAGAGATGGAAATTCTAAGGAAAACCCCAGGAGTACTAGAAATTAAAAGCACTGTAACAGAAATGAAGAATGCATTGGCCTATTAGTAGATTGGATATGGCTAAATAAATAATCTCTAAACTTTAGGATAGGCCTGTAAAAATTTTCAAAAATAAAAAGTAAAGAAAAAGATTGAAAAATAAATACCAAACAGATATCCAAGAACTGTGGATAGCTAAAAAGATGTAACATGCATGTAAAATATATATATATATATATATATATATGAAATGTAAAAATATATAGTTATATATGTATATATATATAATAAAATAATAATGACTGGACATTTCTTTAAATCAATGTCAAACATCAAGACACACATTCAGGAAGCTCAGAGAATAACAAGCAGAATAAATGGAAAATACAAACAAAAGCCTACACCTGGTCATATCATATTCCAACAGCAGAATATAAACAATAAGAAAACAAATCTTGAAACAAGACAGAGGAAAAAAAAAAAAAAACACCTTCCTAAAGAAGAATAAACTTCAGGATTTTATTCAACTCTTTCACAGAAACCATGCCAAGAAAAGAGTGGAGTGAAATATTGAAAGGCTTGGGAGGGAAATCCCAACTACCTAGAATTCTGTATCCTGCAAATTTATCTATTAAAAGTGGAAAAACAAGGACTTTCTTAGACAAACAAGCACTGAGAGAATTTGTTGTCTGTAGGCCTGCTTTGCATGAAGTGTTTAACAAAAAAAAAAAAAATAGCTCCTCAAAAAAAATAAATTGTATAGATTAGAAATTCAGACCCATATAAAGAAAGAAAAGGCACTGCATAAGAAATAAGTAAAAATAAATAAAAACTTTCACCATTCTTAAACCACTTTTATAAAAACAAATATGTGCATATTTGTTGTAAATATGTAAAAAGTGGAATGTGTGTACAAAATATGTGTATAACATATGTATAAAAGTGGAATAAATGACAACAATGATACAAGTGACAGGAGGGGAAAATTGGACAGTTACACTAACTAGGAAGCAATATGGTGTTATTTGAAGAGGATGAATTGGCAAAGCACAGAGGACTTTTAGGGAAGCGAAATTACTCTGTATTGCACCATGATGCAGATTTATCATTATACACTTCTTAAAACTCATAGAATTTACAATCCCCAAAGTGAACCCTAATGCAATCTATGGTCTTTGGGTAATAACGTATCAATGTAGGTTTATCAATTGTCACAATTGTACCGTCCTAGAGGGGGATGTTTGTAGTGGGGCAGGCTGTGCATGTATGTGATAAAGGGATAAAAAGAATATTTCAATATCTTCCTCTCAAGTGTTCCGTGAACCTAAAACTGCTCTATGAAACTATTCCATTTAAAGGAAAAGAAATCAAGGAAGATCAACCACTGGGTTTTCCTGGTTTTGGATGAGAAGTCAAGATAGGTGTAGCACTAGTGCTCGAGATTTGTGTAAGAGATAATCTAGTCTTATCAAATAAGATGTAATCAATGCTAAAATTTTAAATTGAGACTATTTATTTGTTATCATTAGTAGTAATAATATTAATAAACTAATTTAGCCCTTTAAAAAGAAAATAATTACCCTAAAAGATAGCATCTTAGACTAGCCTGACTCAAGCTCTACTGCTGATGGACAGGTCATCAGAGCAAATGACCATTCATTTATTCATTGAAGAAGAATTTATTTGATGTCGTGTAGAAAACATTTTATGGAGAGTGAATTAGACACATGAACCTTTACTGTCTGAGGCTAAGCTATTTGACTTTAGAGTAATTTTTTTCTCTCTCAGTTTCCATTTCTAGTCCTATTAGAGGTGTGTGCTCACTCTGGACCTAGACTAGATTAAAATTTTATCTGTGCTTTTTCTGTGCGACTACAGGCAAGTTAATTTGAGCTTTCTGAGCCTCAGTTTCCTCATCAGTAAAATTGGTACAATATGACTTATTTCCTCAGGTTGTGTTGCAGTTGAAATTAAGGTAGTTGACCATTGGTGTGTAGCACTCAAGCTAAAGTGGTTACTGATTCATTCCTGCTGACTCTAGGCATCCTATGTGGACCACCCATGGGTGTTAATTATGGTGTAGCTCTTCACCCCAGAGAAAGGTAGGGGAATGGGTGGTGCAGTTCAGGATTTATAAGGCCAGTGTCGACATAGGACTTCACTCTGTCTTGGACTGCACACCAGAGAAGCCACTCATAGGGTGCACACACAGAGAGCAGTGCTACCTCCCAAGGATGGGACAGGATTCCAGTTCTTGTAGAGCAGACACACCAGTGCAGAAGACATGGTGGTGGAGTTTGTGTTCCAAGAGGTGGAGAAGCTGCAGGTGCCATGGCCACAAACCTGTATCTAAGAACCTATAGAAAAAATTGCAGTAACTCTCTACCTTGCCTGTTATAGTAGACATCCTTAAAGAGACAGAAGTTAAGATAATAGTGAATAGTTTCAAAAAAAAAATCACAAGCATTTTAGGAGCTTTGCCCGAGATTCAGCATGACAGTGAAGAAGTTAGTTCTTGTGCAATGAAACAGTGAGCCTGATCAACTGGAATTGAAGTGAGACTCCAGAAAGTGCCACAGTATTGCTCTTCAGAAAGAGGAGGAATGACAACTGAAAAGCCTCCAGTCGTAAGGCCAAGAACACAGACAGAAAAAAAACACAGAGCACTTTCAGAGATTAAGAGATCTCCAAAGGGTTTCAAAGTCTGGAGAAGAGAAATGAAAGAATGTGGTGCCACCAAGTTTCATCAGCTTCTTTTCAAACCAGGAATCTTCTATTTATGGCCATGTTCAGATCCCATCATCTGTCAGTCCTCAACCTCTGTCTGTGGACTATTAGAGATTCCTGGTGGAGGACCCATTGTTCCACACTAGAAACCTGGGAAGGCCCTTTAGGACAGATCAAGGGTCAGTCAAGAAGGGGCGGTGGTTCAAAGCAAGAAGCATAAATCTTTCCATAAGAAAAAGTACTTCATGAGTGGAAGACTGGTGAGAAGTCCTGCTTTGACTAGCGAGAAATCACATGGGCCCTCTCCAAAGATGAAAAACCAAAGGCCACCATCAGGAGATGACACAAAACAGAAATGATCTGCTAGTGTTGTCCAGAAAGAGAAAGAAAGAGAGGACAGCAGCATCAAGAAGTTTTTACACCTCTTGGAGATGGCTTCAGAAAAACACCTTAAAAAGTCAAAGTCCAAAGGCTCATAGAAAGCCAAATCAGACAAAACTCAAGTCTAGACAACATAGACATTGGAAAGGGACAGGATGCCTGTTTCCCAAGGTAAAAAAGATTTCTAATAACATAAAGACTCAATAAGGGAAAGAACTTCTAGAACTAAGGACTTCTAACTTGAGTAAATAGCCAGTGGAACTCCTATGTGAATTTGAGGAGGCAGATATGAATAATGAATCTGAGCAGCCCACCATGTGTATCTCAGCCATGACTAGTCCTAGAAGAAAAATAAAAAGACCGTGAAAAATTTATACACTACACTTAGGAAAAAAGGATGAAAGAATGATTCTAAAACCACTAATAAAACTTGGATCACTTCAGAAATTAACTAAGGTAAACAAAAAGAAGTCAGCTGCAGGAGTTTGAAGCTCATTCAGCCAAGTTGAAAATGGTCCCTATACCAGTATTTCCAGACCTCCCATTTCTCAGGACACAGGATGACCGCCATTCACTTCCATCCACCTCGAGACTCATGTCATCCTTCAAAGCAACGTAAAAAGCGCTCTTCACCCCGGGAAAAAGAAGAAGCCGGATCTACTGTAAACAGAATTAATTCTAACCTTCAGGCATGTTCTCATTCCAAATATTCCACTCCTCCAAAATGATGACCAGGCACCAGCCTTGCATCCCAATATTTAAAAGCATCAGTTCAATCTTTGAAATGAAACGAATCTCCTATCTTGTTCTAGAACCAATTTTGAAGAGATATATGCCTCATCAGCTTTATCACCTAGAGAAATACAATCATGTACTAGAAATACAATCATGTACCAGTTGAAGAAATAGATCAATTATTAAAAATTCACTGTCATCAAAACTTTAAACTTTCATGAAAGGGTGGAAAACCACGAGCTGTTAGGGGATGTATTTGTGTTTCAGGATGCCTGAAAGTAACAACTGTGAATGCTGAGATGAATAGATATTCACCTCCACATATCAATTAGCCCAAAAGCTGACAAGTAAAAATTGTCTCTGACAATTCTATGGCCAAACCACCTTATCATGTTTGAAGAGGGCAAGAGAAGATTGGGACAGGAGGAGCAGCTGATCTGCAAAAGCCAAGATGCAGCCAGCCCCATATCACACAGGAAGCAGTCACACTTCCTCCAACAGCGTCAGAAGCAGCAGTTCCTTTATCCCCATGCCTCAGAGACTAGTCTGTGCCTGCCTGAGCATCAGTGGTATCTACTTGGTGAAGGCAGTCAGCAGCATGTAACTGACTGCCAAGAAAGTTGCCCGGATGATGTCTAAGAGAATTTATGATTTCAAGGACAGATTCTCCACATGACAAAATGAGGGATTGCCTTGGAGATGGGATTTGCAAAGAAGAAATACAAGACATTGGGGGTTGGGGAATGGAACTTCCAAAGGAGAGTAAAGTCTTTTGTTTGTGGAATCGTTTGGGTTCTGAATCCTGCACCTGTGACCCTGTATTCCATAACCAATCTCCCTGCATGGAGAAAGTGTCAGAATTCTGAAGAGGGGAAGCTTCAGTCTCATTGAGGATTTTAAGGTAAATTATGTTTCTATCGTTAGCTTGCCTCTTTGTAAACAATAAGTCATAGTTTTAATTAATAACTAACTCCAGACTGTATTTATACTAAAAATATTAGACTGGGTATGGTTGGGCACGGCTGTAATCCCAGCTTCTTGGAAGGCTGAGGCAGGAGGATTGCTTGAGCCCAGTAGTTTTTGAGGCTGCAGTGAGCCATGATCATGCCATTGCATTTCAGCCTGGGAAGCAGTGAGATTCTGACTCAAACAAATTATTGAGATATATGTTTGTATATATGTTTGAGATATATGTTTGTGTGTGTGTGTGTGTGTGTGTGTGTGTGTGTGTGTAATCTGTCTATATGTATATTTAAATCACATAGTGTCTATTGCAGTGCAGGTCTGTTTGAGTAATACTGTTTTCTTAATCTCTAACTTGTCTGTGTGTCTTTTCAAGCCAATCTCATTACACTATTTGATAAGCATATATCCCATCCTCTCTGAGGACAAAGTTCTACATTATTCATCTTTGTATCCCTGATCTGGTTTGTGGTGAGTAATCAATAGATATGTGTTGAATGATAAGGTATGTGTGTGCAAATATATAGTAATTTTTTGGTTTTGCTTTTTTGCTTTGGTATGTAACTTTATGTCCTTTTTGTCTTTTATCTATCAAAAACATAAAGGTAGCCAATTCATACATAGGACCCCTTCCAGTTCATCTTCTATGATTAGCTTGTAATTTAAAAGGCCAACTCCTCTCGTTAATTTGCATGTCCTATTTTAAAAGATGATGAAACTATTGTACTTCTATTTTCTTTGTTGTTTTTCTTCTCAATTTTCTTTGCTATTTCTGTAATTTCTTCTTCAAATATGTGACTATGTAGAACCTATTATTATCAGAGTAAGGCCCCTGAACCCAAAGGGAATTGCAGAAGTGAGGTGCAATAACTCAACAATAGTCTATGCAGAATAATAACAGAAGACATACAGGATGGAATTTAAAACATATTCTCAGCAGATGTCAACACCAGATGTGCCCCAATCACCATACCTACTACCTTGGCTCTACTTAAAATCACCAGAATTCAGAAACATAAGAAATGAAATAAATGAGAAATGAGGGGCACATTAAGTTAAATATAACTGGATTTTTGCTATCCTGATAGAATAAGAGCTGAATATATAAATAAAGTTGTGTCATATAGATGAGTAGAGAAAGTTATCTTCCTTGATTATTTGAGTTAGTGGAATGGGATTCATAGCAGTTACAAATAGTTGCTGGTGACTTTTTTGTGTCCTCCCTTGCCAACCAGAAAATCAATATTTATGGAGTCCCTATGTTTAATGAGTATAGTATTAGTATACTTTTCACAACTGCAAAATGAAAAGCCACACTTTCTTTAAAACTGGAAGTCTATTCAGGAAGATAGTTTACATGCTAAGGAGCAAACCTAGAAGTGTGATTCTTCAGTCATAATTTTTCAAGGGTAGTTTGGAAAAAGTGCTCCTTGGGTCTGAATTTACTATTTTTTTTTTTTGAGATGGAGTCTTGCTCTGTCACCAGGCCGGAGTGCAGTGGCTCAATCTTGGCTCACTGCAACCTCTCTCTGTCTCCTGGGTTCAAGTGATTCATTCCTCCACCTCAGCCTCTTGAGTAGCTGGGACCACAGGCTTGTGCCACCATACCAGGCTAATTTTTGTATTTTTGGTAGAGACAGTGTTTCACCATGTTGGCCAGGATGGTCTCGATCTCTTGACATCGTTACCCGCCTACCTCGGCCTCCCAAAGTGCTGGGATTACAGGCATGAGCCACCATACCCAGCCTGAAGGTACTTTTAGTTAACAATTTGCTTTAGCACCATTGCTTTAAATGGCATTTCCCACATATCACTGTAAGTTCAACAGCACACACAATAAGCAGTTTGTATCTATTCTTAAATATCTCTCAAATACATTACTTTTAAGGACATGTCCCTTGTATTTTTCTATTTGGAGAACCACAAGATATGTTTTGGCTTATTTATAAAAAACAGTGGTTTTTAAATTTCTAGTTTCAAACCATTTATGTTGACAAGAAGTTAAAGTGCCTTGATCAAATCAGGCTACAAAAGAAATGCTAGGATTGTCCCTATTTATAACTGGTACCTCACCTGCGTTTGTAAACAGTCAGAAAATAATGTATATCTTAATAAGCCTGGAAAATAGTAGGACCAAAAAATGGCTATTGAATGAATAAAACAAATACATATATATTCATTAAAATGAGTTAATATTTAGGATGCATATTTGAGAACTGAAGGATTGTAGAGTGTTAATAAATGTACTTTCTTCAGAATAATTATTAGGCAAAAATGCAAATATTTTTTTCACTTGCAAGTGGTAACATACATTGTCTTCTTCCAGCCTGATATTTGATTATATATCACAGTAATTACTGGAAAGATCATAGAATGGAAAAATCTGATGAAAATAGTGATATATAAAGAGCATTTTGAATAGTGCTTACGCATAAGTATTAGATATTCTGACTGTTCTTATTACCATTGCTGTTAATGCTACTGACAATACTACATCCTTACATCTGCAAAAATGTAAAAACATTAAGAATTTAAAGTTTGAAAATTCAATATCTGCTTCAAGACTCTATTTGAATATGACATGATTATATATGTAGCAAACCCCCAAAATCTACAAAAATACTCTCAGAACTCATAAGTATTATAGCAGTGTCACAGAATATATGATCAACATATAAAAATTAATTGCTTTCCTATATACCAGCAATAAATTTTTGGAACTGGAATTTTTAGAAATACTATTTACTATAGTATCAAAAATGAAAGTACTTGGAGATAAATTTATCTATCTATCTAATATCTAATATACTGAAAACAAGAGAATGCTGATGGAAGATCCAAGATGATTTAAAGAAATGAAGAAATATTTTGTTCTCATAGGTGGGAAGGCACAATATTGTTAAAATATTAATTTTTCTTAACTTGATCTATAGATTCAATGCAATCTCACTGAAAATTGCAGCAGGCCTTTTTTGGGTATTGACAATCTGGATGTTATAAGTTATACAGAAACACAAAATGTCTACAATAGTCAACACAATACTGAAGGAGAACAACAGCATTGGAAGAATCACATCACCTGATTTCAAGGCTTACTATGAAGCACGGTAATTCAGAAAACGTGGCATTAGTAAAATAATAGACACATAGATTAATGGAACAGAACGAAGAGCCTAGAAATTAGACTCACACAAATGTAGTAAAATAAATTGTTACAAAGTCATAGGCAACTGAACAAAAAAGATTAGACTGTTTAACAAACGGCTTTGGAACAATTGGAAGTTCACATGCAAAAACAATGAACACATACCAATAACTTATATCTGAATAAAAACTCAACTCAAAGATTGATTGTGGACTTGTATATAAAATCCAAAGCTATAAAATTACTAGAAAAAAATAGAAAATAAATCACATATGTCCTCAAGTTTGCTGATATGTTTATAGATACAAGACCAAAAGCGCAAAATCCATAAAAGAATGAGAAAGAAAAGAAGACAAGTTGAACTTTATAAAAATGACAAATTCCTGTTCTGTAAAAGATGCTATTAACAGAATTAAAACAAAGCACAAACTGGGAGAAAATATTTGCAAAAACCATACATGATAAACATATTTTTCGAAATCACTTAAAATAGACAAAATATCTGAATAAAAAGCTCACCAAATAAGATATTTAGATTTCAACTAAGAATATGAAAATATAAACAGTATAATTTTTCATTAGAAAATTCAAATTAAAACAACAAATAGATACCTCTAAAGACCTATTAGAATGGGTAAAGTTAAAAAATAAAAAACTGACATGTAAAATTATTGGCAAAAACGAGAAGTAAGAGTAACTCTCACTCATTAAGAGTGAGTAACTCTCACTCACTAAGAGTTACTCTCCCTCACTGCCAATGAATGTGCAAATTAGTATAGTCCTTTGGAAGAAACTTTGACAGTTTCTCACAAAGTTAAATGTAATTTTACCTTAGAAACCAGCAATCATTCTCCCAGGAATATACCCAAAAGATTTGAACACTTTTTTACACAAAAACCTGCACACAAATTTTTATAGCAGTATAATTTGTAATAGACAAAAAGTAGAAACAACGGAGGTGCCATTCAGTGGTTGTGTAGATTAACTGCGGTATGTCTATACAATGGAATACAGTGAATTCAATGATGAAAAACAGAATGTGCCATTCAGCGATGCAAATACATGGATGAATTTTACGTGTATATTGCTATGTGAAGTAATTCAGTCTGTAAAATCTATGTAATGTATAATTCCATTCACATGACATTGTGTAAGTGCTAAAACTGTAGAGAAAGTAAACAGATAAGTATTACACATTTGGCAATGAAGAAGGTTTAGCAGGTGAAACACAGAGAATATTTTAGGATGGTAAAATTATTCCGTGTGATACTCAGATGATATATACGTGACATTAGGCATTTGTCAAAACTCACAGAACTTTACAGCAAAAAGATTGAAATCCAATGTGTCCAGGTTAAGAACAACAATATAGGAGTTTGAGAAATCCAAAGACAGAATAAAGACTTTAACAAATCTATGTGACTCTATTTCTTTCTTTTTCTTTGAGATGGAGTCTCATTCTGTCCCCCAGGCTGGAGTGCAATGTTGCAACCTTGGCTCACTGCAATCTCCACCTCCTGGGTTCAAGTTATTCTCCTGCCTCAGCCTCCTGAGTAGCTGGGATTACAGGCACACACCACCATGCCTGGCTAATTTTTGTATTTTAGTAGAGACGGGATTTCACCATGTTGGTTGGGTTAGTCTGAAAACTTATAGAGCCAAAGAGAACCTAAGGAATCATGATGAATAAATGTAATGTAGTATTCTCAATACAATCCTGCCGCAAAACAAGGATATTAAGTAAATACTAAATAAAGTTAAATGAAGGTTTACTAAAGAATCAATATTAGTTTATTAATTGTGGCAAATGTGCTATGTTAACCTAAAATGTTAATAATTGGGGAAACTTGTTGTGAGTTAAATGACAATTCCCTTCACAACTTTTATAAAAATATAAAACTGTTCTTTAAAAAGTTTATGCAAAAGTTACTGGAAGTTTGAGTCATTTCATAAAAACAAATTAACCAATTAATGCAAAAAAGGTAAAAGTGAGAATGTAGGGAAAGAAAAGGATGTAAATGGATGTATGTGGATCATATAATATGCCCAAGTTGCTTTGCTAAACATCTTGCAAATATTAGGGAATTTGCCAACTTTGTGTCTTATAACATTATAAAAAGAACATTGCTATTTCCAAATTTTAAATTAATAAATTAAATAAGAGAGGTTGAATAACCTAATATCAAAATTGCCACAAATAATATTAAAAGTTTAAACCTAGGCTTGTTTATTTCATTATATATATATATACATATATATATATATTTTTTTTTTGAATCAAATTATTTATTGGATTGAAACAGATTTACCAAGATAGTTTGAATGTGAACAGCTCCGATCTGCAGCTCCTGGCGAGACCAATGCAGAAGGTGGGTGATTTCTGCATTACCAACTGAGGTACCTGGTTCATCTTATTGGGACTGGCTAGAAAGTGGGTACAGCCCACAGAGGGTGAGCAGAAGCAGGGTGGTGTCTCTCCTAACCTGGGAATCACAAGGGGTTGGGGAACTTCCTCCCCTAGACAAGGGAAGCCATCAGGGATCCTGCAGTGAGGGACAGTGCTATCGGCCCAGATACTATGCTTTTCTTACGGTATTTGCAACCCACAGACCAGGAGATTCCCTTGGGTGCCTACACCACAAGCGCCCTTCATTTCAAGCACATATATAATTATATAAAATTTGCCATTTCAACCAGTTTTTAGAGAATAATTTAGACACATTAATCACATTATCATGTTGTATATCTGTTATCCACTCTTTCCAAAGCGTTTTAATCACTCCAAATACAAGCTCTGTATTCATTTTCCTATCCCTTCAACGCTTGGTAATTTCTAACCTTTCTAGAAATTAGTCTGTTTGCATCATCTAGATATTTATTACATAAGTGAAATGACACTATGCATATTCTTTTGTGTGTGGCTCATCTTAACATAATGTTTTAAGGTTTATCCATGTTTTAGCATGTATATAAATTTCATTTATTATGGCTGAATAGTATGTTATTGAATATATATTCCACATTTTTTAATTTTTTACCCATAATGTAAACTTGGTTTGTAATTTTATGTAAATTTAATGATCAGCTTTTGGATTTATGCAAAAAAAAGGCTTTTGGGAATTAGAAATTTAGGGATTATACTAAATATACAGACTGATTCTTTAATTAGTTTTGACATCTTACTTCTATTAAGTATTCCTGCTTATGAACACAGGTTATTTTTCAATTAATATTAGGTCTTCTGAAATTTTTTTTAGCAATATTTTAGTTTTTGCTGTACAGGTATTTAACCTTGTGGTTAAACGTGTTTCTAGATATTTTATTCTGTTATATGCTATTGTAAATGTCATTGCTTTTTAATTTTGTTTGTCAGATTGTTCATTATGGGAGTATGGAAATACAACTTACTTGTATTTGTTGGTTTCATAATATTCGACTTTGCTGAATTCATTCAATTGCTCTAGAGGCTTCTTTTGTGGATTACTCAGGATTTTCTATAAATAGGATTTGTCACCTGTGAATAGAGATAGTTTTACTTCTTTCCAATTTAGATTTTTGTATTTTATTCTTTACTTGTAACTGCTGTAACGAGAACATCCGATATAATGCTGAATAGCAATGACAGAAGCCGGTATTCTTGTCTTGTTTCTGATTTAGGGGTAGAGATTACAGTCGTGGACCAATGAATATGATGTTAGTAATGCATTTTTTTAAAAGTACATTAATCTATTTTATCATATTTTGAAAGTTCCAATATATTGCTAGTTTTCAGTGTGTTATCATAGAACATTATTTTGTTTTTTAAAATGCCTTTTTTATATCAATTGAGATAATTTTTTTTCATTATTTCCATTAATGTTGCATCACACTGATCGATGTTCTGTGTTGAACCATCACTATTTTCTGGGATAATACATTTCACCTGATGATGATGTATAATACTGTTAAGATACTGTTGGATTCAGTTTAATATTATTTTTGGAAAGGACATTTTTACTTTTATATTTATAAGGGATATTGATCTGTAATGTTCTTTCTTTTGATATCTTTCATTTCTGAGTCTTGTTGGACTTACCAAAGGAGTAAGGAACTGTGGCCTACTCTGCTGTTGTTTGGAAAAGTTTGAGAAGCATTCCCATTTATTCTGCTTTAAATGCATTATAAAATATAGTGTAGTAATAAAAGAAATTGAGGTACAATAAGGTCAACAGATCAGAAGATATTTTTCATTGAAAAGAAAATATGTCACAGTTCTAAAGAGGGATGTAGAGAGGTAGCAAGGGTCTCTCAGGAGGCAGAGCAAGGTCAGGAGCCATGGACAGAGACTTTATTGTATGAAAATGAATGGACAAAGCAAAGTAAGCAGGTTTAGGACTTGCTAATATGAATAATTTCAGTGGGATCTGGGCTGTAAGGACTGTCTCTGGTTGTCTGATACCTGGCTCTGGGGTAATTAGTATTGATGGATAGTGGTCAGATGTGTCTGGGCCTGAAAAATGAAGGCGTGGGTTCTGGACTGGTTGCGTGGTATTTGAAAAGCATGATTGAAGGTGAGTTGCTTACTACCTCAAGGAACCAGTCAACTCTGGGAAGAGCAATTCCTCCAGGACCAGTAAGGCCCCAGGTGTTAAAGCATAAGAGTACAGAAAGCAAAATGTTTGGTAGAATTCGCACATGAAGCCATCTGGTCCTGGGCTTTTTTTGGGGGTGGGGGCGGAGCAGGGCTTTTTAGAAGACTTTTGATTACTCATTCAATGTCTTCATTGAGATTTTCTTTTTCTTGAGTCCTTTCAGGTAATTTTTTGTGTTTCTAAAAATTCATCCATTTCATTTGGTTTAACAATTTGTTGGTATACAATTTTTCTGAAATATTGTTGTGTAATTCTTTTTATATCTGTAAAGTCAATACTAACGTTTTCTGATTAAATTAATTGTGCCTTGTCTCTCTCTTTGTTTTGCTGGTATAGCTAAAGATTTGTCAATTTCATTGATCTTTCTCAAAGAACCAACTTTGGCTTTGTTGTTTTTCTGTTCTCTATTTATTTCCTCTCTAGTCATTACTATTTCTGCCTTTATGCTAGGTTTTACTTCAGTATGCTCTTCCTTTTCTAATTTCTTAAAAGGCAAAGTAGGGCTATTGATTTTAAATCTTTTGTTTTTAATGTAGATGTTTGCTGCTATGAATTTCCTTGAGTACTATCTTCTTCATAGCCTATATATTTTGATGTGTTGTGTTTTTATTTTCAATTGTGCCTAAGTATTTTCTAAATTTCCCTGTGATATCTTCCGACACACATTTGTTGTTTAAGACTATGTTACTTATTTTACAAATATTTGTGAATTATTTTCTTCTTTTACTGATTTCTATCTTAATTCCATTCTAGTCATAAATTATATCTTGGATGATTTTGATATTTTTAAATTGATTGAGACATGTTTTGTACCTTGTTATATGCTAGTGTAGTAAAGTCTCCAGTTATTATTGCATCATTGTCTATTAGCAAACTCAATTTTGTCAGTTTACTTCCAAGATTACGCACTCTGTTATTTGATGCAAATATGTTTATAATTATTATATTGTCTATATGAATTGAACCTAATATCCATATATAAGGCCTTTCTTAGTCTCCTGCAACAGTTTTGACTTAAAGTCCAGTTTGTTACTAGTTCAGCGGCTTCAACATTCTTTTCATTAATATTTGCATAGTATATCATTCTTCATCTTTTCTTTTGTATCTAAATGTGTCTTTGGATCTAAACTGAGTCATCTATAGACAATACACATGTAGTTCGGCATCTCTCACTCTGTGTCCCCTCTAGAAATCAGGTTCTTTTACTTAACAGGCATGGAGAAACAATAGGTTGCTGTTTGTTCTTTTGTTTTGTTTTAAACGTTGAATCATATAGTAGCCCATTTATTTCCTAAAATATTTGTGCATAAAGTATATGCCTTGTCATGTGTGGTAAGCGAAGTCTCTATCCCTTAGCTTGTGTTCAGCTAATGTTCTGACAGAAATTTGCTTGAACAACAGGAAGAAAAAAACAAACACAAAACCTCTCCCAGTCTTTGAACATTGACTCTGTGTTGGATCACTCCTAACACTACTCAGCTTGCACTGAATCTAGCTATCACTCTAAGGAGAAAGCGTGTCATCTTCTCAGATTTCTCTGAGGATGCATCTTTCTTTGGGTGTGTATGTGATTTTCTAAATTCCCAAATATAGGGGTATTTTTGAGTGTCTTAAATCTCCAATGAATCTCTCTCAATTTTATTCAGTGGCCTTAGGTAGCTTACTGTATGTATTCACAATATATTTGCACCCAGCATCTGTGGGTAATTATTTTACCTTGGAGCACTTTTTAGATTCATTATAACTCATTTTACTTCATTGTAACTTATTAGCTTTTTTTGAGACAGAGTCGCTCTGTCACCAGACTGGAGTGCAGTGGCTCGATCCTGGCTCACTGCAACTTCTGTTTGCAGTTTCAAGCAATTCTCCTGCCTCAGCCTCCCGAGTAGCTGGGACAACAGGCACGCACCACCACGCCCGGTTAATTTTTTTTTGTACTTTTAATAGAGATGGGGTTTCACCATGTTGGCCAGGATGGTCTCTATCTCTTGACCTCGTGATCCACCTGCCTAGGCCTCCCAAAGTGCTGGGATTACAGGCGTGAGCCACCGCGCCCGGCCCTTATAAGCTATTTTCTTTCTCTCTGTTTTCTTTGCTTCTTTCTCTTTCTCTCTCTCTCTCTTTCTTCTCTTCTTTTCTTTTCCTCTCTTTTCTTTCCTTTTTTCATAGTCTCACTCTTTCACCCAGGATGGAGGGCAGTGACATAATCTGTGCAGTCTGAGCCTCCTTGGGCTCAAGCAATCTTCCCGTCTAAGCCTCCTTAGTAGTTGAGACAACAGACATGTGCCACAATGCCCATTTAACTTATCTTTTTTTACAAAGACAGAGTCTCACCATGTCATCTAGCTTGATCCCAAGCTCCTAGCTTCAAGCTTTTTTCCTGCCTCAGCCTCCCAAAATGCTGTGATTACAGGTGTGAGCCTCTACACCTAGCCTCATTGTCTATTTTTTCATATAGCCTCATCTTTCCAATATTATTTATTTGTACTCTTCAGATCTCCTTTGAACTGTACTATGTATAGCCATACAAAATTTAATTTCTTTCCAATAACTCACCTTACATAAAATCTCTGGACATAGTACCTCTGTTTATTCTGTAAAGAAATGACTTACTCTCACACCAGCTATCTCCTACTGACCTGCATCTCCCAGAATGTAATTGTCTAATGCTCAGCTGCAGAACTCAGAGTCTTCACATGCATCTTCAACTTGTTTACTAGTTCCATCCTCCTTTTACTGCTTTTGCATATCTATTTTCATGGTTCCTGCATACCCACACCTCTGAGACTGCTCCTATGGGAGTCTGGTTTCTCCAACTACTTCTGAATTCAGAGAAAGAGTCACAGTCCAGGGTATTGGCTTAATTTTGTAGCACTTTCTAAAGGGTTCAGGTGATACAACCTAGAAGTTCAAGCAGTTAAACTCCTCATGGTGGTAAAACCTAGCCATAGGAGATAAAACATGGAAGAGATCCGGCAGATAAGTTTCTTCTCTGACATCTCTCAGACAAATTGTTACACATATGTTGAGGCTCAGTGCACTATCTTTATGAAATTGTCATAAACTGATAAATGGTGCTTTCCTGAGAAGCGTGGTTACATCAGTAACACATCATCTTGTATTCATTTCCCTCCTTCCCTACCTCATTCTCTTCCCCTATTTTTTTTATTGTTGTTTATCTGGGATAATCTCTTTTCCATCTAATTTCTAGATTATACATTTTGATTCAGGCTTTATTTTCAAGGAACCTGAGGCTCAGAGATGTTAAGTAATTGGCAAAGCTGTAATTTAGATCTAAGCTGTATGGTTCTAACATATGCATGCTTAACCACTGGTATAGAATGCTTCAGAGCTCCTTTAATATGTTCCCCATCATCTTGTATATTTTGTCATGTCCCTATAGGTAACCTACATAGTAGTTACTGAATATTTTCCAGGAGCTCCATGAAAGCAGGCCACAAGTATTCCTTGTTAAGTCTTACATTACCAGTCTTGGCACAATGCCTACCATATATAAGTACTAAGCAAATATTAAGATAATTTATTAAATAGCATGGTAATTCCAGAAATTTTATCAGATTGTTTTGCTGTCAGGCCCATATGCTATGCCCGTACCAGTTGAGTGATAATGAACCACCTGTTCAGGCCTAATTTCATGCCTTTTAGAATGTGTAATATTCAGTTTTTATTCAAAGGACTTGCTTACAGGAATATTATTCTTCTAAGTGAAAAAAAAATCTTAAGAGAATTATGGACAGAAGAACATCTATCACTCAAGGTTAGATGCTGAAGAGAATTGTGGCTGCATATATTTAATTACCATTGGGAAAAATCAAAGAACTTTATCTTAATACACTTTGTAATGTATATCATGACATACTTTCTGCATTTTGTGCTGATTTCATTTGTGACTGAAATGTCTGTGCCTTCTCTCTCTTCTCACTAAATGTCTAATTGTTCTCCAAGGCCCTGATTAAAGGATACTTTCTCCAGAAGGCTTTAAATGTACACTTGCCCCATGAAGAATTCATTACTCACACTTCTTTTCTTCCAGAACATTTTGTACATTTCTCTATTTTATTGATTACAATGTATTTATAATTGTATATGTTGAAGTCTAATATTTTTAGTCTCATAAAAGTTTATATTATTGTAGAATTAACCATGGGTGTTGAAAAAGAATAGCATTCACAATGCTTAATTCTTCTTTTATTTTAGCTAGTGTATTTTTAAGTCAACAATCTGTGCATAGTCATACATGTATCTAATCATTTTTCTTTTTTTTCTCACTTCTCCAGTTAACTCAGGTAGCTTGGCTCACATACAGACTCTAAAAGCTAGATTGTAGTATAAGAAGAGTGAAAAATGTGTGTTTGTATATTAAATGATTAGGTAAAGCTTTAACAAACTAGAGTTTAGAAAACTGAAGAAAAATGGCAAAGCTTGCTACCTGATAAAACCTACTTGTGTGAGTTGCATCTGAAAATAACCTCCCTTCCTTCGCTTCGATGCATATTTATTAACCTTGGGTCAAGTGGTTAAGATTCTATCCAGGACTATGGCATAGGGAGGTGGGAACCCAGGGAGAACCACGTAGTATACCTGGGTTAGAGAAAGATAGCTGACAGTCTGGGAAAACTGAAACAGCTAACATTTGCAAGATAGATCACCAGAAGAGAAGAAGTTGCACAGAAAGAGTCCTAAAAATCTGCAGAGGGTCCTCCTTAGGTATTCAGCACAGTCCTGATAAAAGCACTTATGTAAAGAAACTACCCATGTTTGAGAAAAGAAGCACCTAAAAAGTGTTCGAGTAAACAGTACTTGGTCCTCATACAAGGCTGGGAATTGTGCCTGTTCCAACAGAAATAAACGGGAAGGCTCATACATGATGGGACATTGGGAAAGTATTCAGTGCCAATCAGATAATCTGTAATTAACATATCCTAAAAACAAATCCTAAAGAATGAAACAGTGTCCTCATAACTGAACTACATACTAGAGCAAAGCTCTAGAATATTATCAAGAAACCAGTATTCCGCTGTCTAAAATTTATGATATCCTGCATACATGCATAATTATCAGGCATTCAAGAAGCTAGAAAATATGATCTCTGCTAAAGTGGAAAAAACAACAATCCATCAATCAAAATTCAGACTGACCGACGGTAGAATTCTCATAAAAAGACGCCAAAGTAGTTACTGCATTAGTTCTGCATTTCATATGTTCAAAACATCGAGATATGAAAAATATTAAAAAGACCAAAATATACTTACAGAGATAAAAAGTGTAATGTTCAAGTTGAAAAACTCACCAAATGAAAATAAAGATTAAAAGTTATAGAAAAAAAGATTAATGAGTTTGAAAACATGATAATAGAAACTAAACAAAATGAAACACAGCAGAAGAAAAAGAATTTTTAAATATAATTAAAGTTTCATAACTGTAGATAACTATAAGCAGCTACATATCCAAAAATCTCAATGAACCCCAAGCATAAGACACCTGAAGGGAACTACATACAGCAAAATACACTGTAATCATATTGCTCAAAACCAACAAAAAGAGAAAATGTTAAAAACAACAAGAAAAAAGACACATTACATTTATGCAAATTTCATTATAAACAATGAAAAGGAGACAACAGTAAAGGAAGATTTTTAAAGTGTTAAAAGAAATGTAAACTGTCTGCCTAGAATTTCATAGATAGTCAAACCATCAGCAGTGACATAGAATACTTAAACAATACTATCGAGTGGCTTGACCTAACTTAATTTCGTAGAGCACTTAATCCAAGAATAGCAAAATACACATATACCTCAAGTGCACATAAAAGATTTATTAAGATAAAGGATATTTTAAAACAAAAAGCCCAACTATCAATAATCTTATAAAAATTTAGGTCATAAAAAGTATGTTTTCTAACCACAATGAAATTAAATTAGGAATACATAACAAAGATTTTTGAAAAATCCCCAAACATAGGAAAATAAATAACAGTTTGTCAAATACATATAAGATAAACAAAATTAAAAGAAAAAACGTATTTTTAATTCATTAAAAATGAATATGCAAAATATCAAAAATTGCTGGTCACTATTGAAGCAATTCATAGATGAATTATATATATCACTGAATGATTATATTAGGGGAAAAATACAGAGTCTTGAGTCATTGCCCTCAGTTTTTTCTTGAAAATTAGCATAAGAAGCCTAATTAATCCAAAAGAAAGCAGATGAAAATAAACAATAAAGATAACAGTGGAAATTATTGAAACAAAATGTTGAAAACGTGTGGAGGAAATAAATGAAACAGAAAGCTAAGCCTATGAGGAGATTAATAAAATTGATGAGCCTTGAAGCTGGCTAATCACAAAATAGGGAGATGGCAGGAATGATCAATAACAGTAATGATAAGGTAACATCGCTACAGATTCTAAAGAAAGGACATTAAAGGGATCATAAAGCATTTTATTAGCAACTTTATGCAAACAAATATAAAAAATAAAATAGATCCCTTTAAAGACAAAACTGCCAAAATTCATTCAAGAAGAAATAGATAAATTGAGTAATCCTATATTTGTTAAAGACACAAAATACATATTTAAATTTTTTTCCACAAAATAAACTAGTGAAGTGTGCCAAACAATTAAGAAAGAAATAATATAGATTGTATAAAAACTGCTCAAAAAAGTTAGAGTGAAGACAATGTTTCCATCTTCATTCTATGAGAATAGAATCATCCTGTTATCAAAATCAGATGAACAAAAATGGAGACTAATATTCCTCTTGAATATATAGGCAAAAGTCCTAGGAAGAAAATGAAACAATAACACAGAATTAGCAAACAAAATCCAACCATATTATTAGGGTTAAGATATAATGACTGCATGTGATTTATTTTAAGAATGTAAGATTGTTTTAAAATTTGAAAATCCATGTATCACAATATTAACGTAAAAAAGATAAGCCATATGATTATCCCAGTAGATGTAGAAATAACATTTGACAAAATTCAACTTACTTTCTTGATGAAAACATTCAGCAAATAGGAAGAGGAGGGAACTTTGTCAGAAATTCATCATCTAAACACCCATGTGTCTCATTCCTTAAACATTTGAGGGGAATAAAATCTGCAAGAAAATTTCAGTGGTCAAACATAATTTCATATTACAACAAACTCCTTATCCGTTTGTTAAATATGAAGCTGGATATACTGACTCAATCTCTCCCCCACAACACGTACTTTTTTCTCTCCTCTCTTTTCTCTCCTTCCCTTTTTTTGTTTACCCACCAACTCCTGCCCCATCCCTGCCCTTCTCTTGTCCATTTCCCTCACATGTTTCAGCTTTTCTAGTACCTCTTCATCTATTTTATATTATTTTATTTTATTTATTTTGTTTTATTTTGAGATGGAGTTTTGCTTTTGTTATCCATGCTGGAGTGCAATGGTTAAATCTCCACTCACTGCAGCCTCCACCTCTGCCTCAGCTTCCAGAGTAGCTGGGATTACATACGCCTGCCACCACACCAGACTAATTTTTGTATTTTTAGCAGAGATGAGGTTTCACCATGTTGGCCAAGCTGATTCCAAACTCCTGGTTTCAGGTGATCCACCTGCCTTGGCCTCCCAAAGTGTTGGGATTACAGGACTGTTCATCTCATTTTTAAATGTCTCAAATCTTCACCTCACTCCCAAGCCTTACCTCTTTCCCTCTTGGTGGAAAGTGGAATTTCAACTCCGCATCTAGATGACTTGTGCTTTTGCACTAATGGAGACCAGGTGGCTCTATTTTTTACTCATCAATTATGCCATATGCGGATTTCTTCTAGAGAATGTATAAATACAAACCTTTTTGCTGTACTTAAGATGATCAAGCTTCTCTGTTCCTTTCTGTGCCACCTCTTCTCCCCAGCTCTTTATGGGTGGGAGGCAGTGAGTGTGCACAGTTAATGTGTGTGTTAGTCCTTTTGTGTACTCAAACAGGAGACAGCAGCAACCAATCAGATTAGATAGCCTAGAATGAATGGCTGACCAATCACAACAGCTGTTACTCTTATCCCAGAATATACCAGTTAAGTATTGGCTCTATAAATACCAGTTATGCATGTATATTCATTATTTAACTATTTTTTCAGTCATAATTCCATAATTGTACCATGTTTATATGAACTCAATTTATGTATATAGGCTTTAATAACTTTTGTTGGAATAAAAAGTGCATAAAACCAAAGTTACCATCTTAATAATGTATACACGTACAGTTCAATAGTGTTAGGTGCATCCACATTGTTATTTAAGAAATCTCCAGAATATTTTCATCCTGTAAAATTGAAACTTTATACATTTACATAACTCCCCAATTTCCCCTCTCAACAGACTTTTGTTTCTATGAGTTTAACTACTATAGATAACTCACATAAATGAAATCAGATATTTGTCTTTTTGTGTTTGGGTTATTGCATTTAATGCAGTGTCCTCAAGGTTCATCCATATTGCAGCATGTGTCAGAATTTCCCTTCTTTTTAAGGTTGAATAATATCCCATTGTATATATGTAACATATTTTGTTCACCCATGTAGTTGTAGATGGACACAAAGGTTATTTCCACATCTTGGCTACTGCGAATAGTGCTTCAATGAATATCGGTGTGCATATTGCTCTTCCAGAATCTTCTTCAATGCTTTGGATGTATATTTAGAAGTGGCATTGCTAGATAATACAGTAATTCTTTTTTTGTTTTTGAAGTTTTGAGGCACTGTTATATTGTTTTCCATAGCAGCTATGCCATTTTGCCTTCTTACAAGCATTCCGAGTTCTCTACATTCTAACCAAGATTTGTTATTCTCTGGGTTTTTTGTTTTTGCTTTTTAAATTTGACAGTAGCTCACCTAGCCCTGTAGTAACATGTAGCCTTTTGGCTTCAGATTCTTAGCACAGTCTTGAACTCATAATATGTACTTAATTAAATAAAAAAAAATCACATAATATTAGCAAATTATACTGGTGGAGTAAACATTCCTTTGCTAATAACCAATTTGGACAAAAAGATTGAAATATATAATAAACTTTTATGAGGTATATGAACACAGTGGACGTTCCATGCAGGACCACAAGTTCACATACACATTATTTACACATGACCAAGAACCACACAGCAACTTCCTGATGCATTATTAATTCCCTGTGGATGCCTTACTGCTTTTCTATGCTTATCCATAAATGCATGAGTGCTTAATTTAATCTGATGTCACTCCCAAAAGCTGGTGCGAAGCTGTACCATTCCTGCTGTCACGATCAAGAAGGTCAAGTGGCCTCGACAAAGAAGGCCTGAACATGAGGACATGCTTCTGGTTCAGACATAATTATAATGATGTCGTCAAATTAATATTAAATTTATGGGAGCTGTATTCTATAAATAATGTATTTATTTTTTAAAGGCATCCCTGGGTTCTCTCAAGCCAGGACTGCTGCTCTGACAGAGCGGAGGCATGCCAGGAACAGAGAGCGGACAAATTGTTCAGCATGGTTTAATTTTTTATGCATGTTTTATACATAAGTAAATTGGAACATGAAGATTAGATCACACTCCAGCTGTTTCTTTTTAAACTGTCTTGCCCCTTCTAAGCTACTCCAAGACAGTAATCAGTACTTTCTTCTCCCTGGGGTTATATACGAACACAGTGCCAAAGGGTTATTAACCTGAGGCAAGTGGATACATGTTTCCTCTTCAGGCAATGGTCACCATGCATGCCTCCTTTGGTTACTGCCATTAAATTGCTTTTCAGCTTTTTCTTGAGTTTTTTTTTTTTTAATAAAATTGAGAATCATCGAGGTTAAACCAATTGCCAAAGATTACCCAGCATATTGCTGTGTGAGGTGCTATTCAACAAAGCAGTTTATTTTCTTCTGTTCTTTATTAAATCACATTAAATGAAAGCAGAAATTATTTTCTCCTAGATAAACTTTTATTTCACTTCACTAGCACAGAGCCTTATTTTCCAAGCACCTTTTCTGGGTGAAATAAATGCTGAAAGAGGTGAACATAGAAACAGATCTGTCTCACTACAATAGCATTTTAAAGTTTTATATGAAGAATAATGCCTATAGTCAAACAAAATAAGTCACTTAACAGGTGGTCATTGATGATTGTTTTTTATACATGAGGTACTGTTTAAGCAATCTCCAAGATTAAAAAATATCATGCAAATGCATGGTTTGTATGGTGAAGGAGCATATTTACTGGCTATAGAAAGAAGATGCAAAACAACCCTAACTCCTCCACGAAACTCAAACATCTTGTGTGTCAAGAGCATCCTCAAAGGTACTCTCAATTTAAGGAGCACCCTAAACAGTGCCTGGCTTTATCTAACACCTGATAGCCTCCTGTTCCTGAATGCAACTCCTGAACATGCTTCCTTCCCAAACACCTCTTTCTTGAAGGGATACTAACCCAGGGAAGATAGATGGATGACTCATTGTGGAGGTGCTTAAATGTGATGCAAACATTTGGACATTGTCATGTTTATGAAGTCAACTAGTGATGCACAAACTGAAAAAGAGTAGCGAGTGGAGTTTCTTGGATAGATAATGTTCAAGATGTTTTGACATGTTATCAAAATCCAATAAAGTGATTATGTTATATCAATAATGCAGAACATTGAATAATTTACAAGTACTCATCAGGAGGCTAATGATCACACTCCTTAAGACCTTGAGGCAGCCCCTCAAATACGTTTCTTTAATTTCTTTGGCAGCTATTATGGGAATCTGGCATCCATATAACTTTTTTTTCTTATTCTCCTCCTTATGACATGCAAGGCACTTAGAGTACCCTCAATAAAAATACTCTATAAATACAAAGGTCATATTTTTCTTTGGCTTTAAATGTTTTATTTCCCCCTGTAAGTTGTGTTTTTACTCTGTAATCTTCATAATTTATTAAATGATTTCCTCTTTTAATATCAGTTAATATTTCAAACGTCTTTCCACAAATAATTGGGCCATGATATTACTGGACATTCAATGGTTCACTAAATCATAGCTATTTCTCAAATATTTTGGCTCAACAGGATGAGGAATTTTCTGAAAAACACGAATTATTATATACCTTTAAACTGAATTTGATACGGAGGAAACTACCTTTGAATTCTGTTCGCTTTGATTTAGAAATCTTCAAACAAATTTATTTATTCATGTATGAATATTTAAGTGGAATAATTTAAGAGAAGTAAAGTGCTCCATTATCTTCAGGATGTTTGTTTTTTCAGCTAGAGAATCAAAGTATTTTAGCCAACTAGAAGACAATAAACAGTTACAAATAATACCAATACTAAACAAAACAAACAATAATTGCTATGGAAAGTTTAAAGAGAGATTTGTGTGGACAGAATTATGAAATTATAGATCACAAAATAATATTCATAGATTATTTCATATACAACTTCTGAATTTTGTCAGTCTTAAATTACGAGATAGTTGATTTTATGAAAGTTTAACGCCAGGAAACTTTCTATGTGCTAGGCACTATGCTATATGGTAACAAAGAAACTTAGGGACAACAGTATGCTGTGGCAGAAATGAGTTCAATCGAGGTAATTGCCTTGCAAATAAATATTGCTGAACTTAGAATAAAGTTAAAATAACAAAGGTGTGACCCAAAACATGAGGTGTTCAAAAAGAGGGATTAATTGAGATTTGTTTGAGGTGATTAGTGGATAGGAATGTATGCTAATAGACGCATTTGCTAGGATTATATTGTGTAAAGGATAGGGTAAAACAGGATTTGTTGCACCTTTGAAAAGCAGTGTTTTCTATTGGCATTACAACAAATTACCACAAATTTAGTGGCTTAAGGCAATACACATCGATTGTCTCACCATCATGAAGAACAAAAGTCTTACTGGGCTAAAATAAAGATGTTGGCAGGGGTCCATTTTGTTCTGAGGGCCCCAGAAGGCAATCCATTTGTTTCCTTGCCTTTTCCACCTGGATGCTTTGATGCAGGGTTCCCTTCCTCCATCTTCAAAGCCACAAAATGCTTGACTTTTTCCTGCCCCCCCTCAGTTTTCTCTTACACAGCTAGAAAAGTTTCTTCTCTTTTAGGGATGGAAGAAATAAAATTGACTCTACCTGGATATTTCATTATAATCTCCTCCTTAATTTAATCACACATGACAAATTCCTTTGGCCAGGTAAGGTAACATATTCACAGGTTCCTGGGGTTATGATGTGGACATCTTTGGGAGAACATTCTTCTGCCTACCAGGGATAATTTAATGAATGTAAAATTTGCTTTTTCTTTCTTTTTTTATTAGCCAATTTTTTTCTGTTGACCAAGTGGGAAAAGCTTTTTGTTAGATATCAATAATAATAAATCTCTACTTTAAAGGAACATAGAGAGAAGAAAAGACAGAAATAAATGTAGATTCAGATGTGCCTATGTATACAAAGGTGGCAAGTGTATAATTCATATATATATAATTTTTATGTTGTCTGCTGCCTCCAACATTCTCTTTTTGTTTTTTTTTGTTGTTGTTGTTTTTTGTTGTTTTTTTGAGACTGAGTTTCACTCTTGTTGCCCAGACTGGAATGTAATGGTGCCAGCTAGGCTCACTGCAACCTCCCCTCCCAGGTTCAAGCCTTTCTCCTGTCTCGGTCTCCAGATTAGCTGGAATTACAGGTGCCGGCCACCCACATCCGAGCTAATTTTTTGTACTATTAGTAGAGCTGGGATTTCACCATGTTGACCAGGCGGGTCTTGAACTGTTGACCTCAGGTGATCCACCCACCTCGACCTCCCAAAGTGCTAGGATTACAGGCATGAGCCACCTCGCTCAGCCCTATATTTTCTAAATTGTCTAAAATTGGGTTGTCTGCAGAAGAGATATTTGATAAATACCTGCTCATGAATAAAGTGAAAGTTTCATCTCATAGGTGCTCAAATCTGTAATGACTATGTTGAGATAGTCCTATTTTATCATATATTCATTGTTCTGTCTAGTCTCGACCATTGATGAAAAATATAGGCACCAATCTCCTGAGCCTAATTCCTCATAGACCCCAAATAAGGACATTCTTCCCACTGTGTCCTGTCCTGTGGTGCCAACAACTGTGTACTGATGGTGTTGCCTTGTACCTCAACTCGTGTCTGCACATATGGGTAGTTCATGTGAGTCATGTTTTTAATGATATTGACAACTGGACAGGTTTTGCATTGTAGCCTCACAAGCAAGAGAAAGGAAGGTGGCTCTGCTTAAGTTATGGTGTTGTGCCGGGAAACAAAAAATAGCAGACCCTGCGGCTTTTGTCACCAGCTCAAATAAATACTTATTGAAGAGGAGAATACTAGATAGTGATATTTGTTGACAAATCTATAAGGAGCACACACAGACACAGAGATACACTGCAGGTACCACGGATCTATATCATATGAAATGGTTGTCACTAGCCATAGGTGATAATTTGAACCTAAATTAAAATTAGTAAAATTAAATAAAAGTAAGTCAGTTTCTTAGTCACTGCAGCTACATTTTAATACTCATAAATTGGATGTGATCGATAACCTATTGTGTTGAAAAGTTCAGATACAGAATATTTTCAGCATGGTGGAAGTTTCTTTTGTACAGAAGTGGTCTGTATAAAAACAAACACATGGCTGGGCGTGATGGTTCAAGCCTGTAATCCCAGCACTTAGGGAGGCTGAGGCAGGTGGCTCACTTGAGGTCAGGAGTTCAAAACCAGGCTGGGCAACATGGTGAAAACTCCATCTCTACAAAAATACAAAAATTAACCTGGCATGATGGTGGGTGCCTGTAATCCCAGCTACTTGGGAGGCAGAGGCGGGAGAATAATTTTAACCCAGAAAGCGAAGGTTTCAGTTAGCTGCGATCATACTATTGCACTCCAGCCCAGGCAGAGTGAGATTCCGTCTCAGAAAACAAAACAAAACAAAACAATACAAAACAGAAATAACAAAGCATATACATAATATAATCTAAATTTGGTTTTTACTATATAATATACCATACTGTCAATGTACTTCTAGTCAAACACACTTCTCAGATGTAGGAAAAGGTCATGATAATTTACCTTTTTTAGATTTCCAATACATTAATTAAGATAATGTTTGACCTGCTTTATACATTTTACAATATTTACACTTAACTATTAGAGAGTTTTGTTTTTTTTTCTGAGAACATGTTTATTTCAAAATTTTATTTAAGTATGTGTATTTGAAGAAAAAATAAGGATATTGTACTAGTCAGGGCTCTCCAGAGAAAAAGAACCAACAAAAACAAGTCACACACACATACACACACACACACACACACACACACACACACACACACACACAGAGAGATTTTTTTATAAGGAATTGGCTTACATAATTATGAAGGCTAGAAAGTCCCACAATCTGTGCAATCTGTAGTGTGCAAGCTAGAAACCCAGGAAAATTGTTCATGTAGGTCCAAAGCCTGAAAGAGAGTTGATGATATAGATGCTAGTCCATGTTTGAAGGCCTGAGAACCCTTCAGAAACATTGAGGGTAGAAGATTGATGCCCTAGTTCAAGCAGTTAGGCAGAGAGAAAATTCATTCTTCCTTTACTTTTTTGTTCTGTTAAGGCCTTCAATGAATTGAATTATGCTGAATTACATGGGAGAAGCAATCTGCTTTACTGAATCCACCAGTTCCAATGCTAATCTCTCTTGGAAACACTCACAGACATGCCCAGATATAATGTTGTACCAAATATCTGGGCATCCTGTGATTCAATCAAGCTGACACATACAATTAACTATCACATTTCCTATCTGAATGGGAGACTAAAGCCACATATAAATTCTCTATTCTGTCTTTGCTAGTATGAACCACATTAACCCAATGTTTAATAAATAACTATGTAAATATATTGTTTAATCAATCAATCAATATCATAGTTTTCAATGACTTTGCATTTTTTAAAATTATTACCTATTTTTAAATCTGTAGATTTGAAGTTTCTGAAACAAAGTGCCATGCACGGTTTAGGGTTTTTACAGCATGCTTTAATATATATCTGAGGCCATATGTACCATTTTAAACCTCCACTAGTATTGCATGAATATGCCCATAGTGCATGAATATGCCTACTAGATTTCATCTTTCTTTTTGCATAATTGATCTGATTTAAATTATGCTATCCTGTGATGTTCAGCTGTATTATCAGTTTTATTTCCTTGAGCAGCACTTTAAAATACAATAGAAAATCTCCATGTTGTGCAATTCTGAAAAGAAGGAGGAATGAAAGGGGAAATTTTCAAGCAGAAAGAAGCCATTCTTGGACTCAGGGATTCAACTGAAGAATATTTCTTGTGAGAACTATGAGTTGATCAAATAAATGTCAGATACACCTGCATGTGTTATGGTCATCTTGTAAGTACAAGAAGAGGCCCTACCTAAAGTTCATTCAGCCTCATGACACCACATACACCAAGAAGCTATGACAAAGGTTTAACTTACAAAATTGAGGTCTTAAGGAGAGAAGGGCAGGTCTCTTAAGCAGTTCTGAAATATCTTGGGACAGCAAGAAAGGCCTGGGTGGGTGTTCACTGAATTTAGTGTATGGGACAGTCCTCTGGTACAGTCAGGAACTTGCATGGTTTTAATCACCCACTGATGCCAGTGTCTGCCCCACAGAGCCCAGCTGCACAAAAGATGAATAAATTCACTCGGACACAATATTCAGTGAATGAGTGGACTAGGGGTGTCTGTGGCCAGTCACCCAAAGGAGTTAATGGCTGCCAGCACTGACTCCCTGGCCTTGCTGGCCTTTTTTCTGCACACATTAAATGACAAAAGCTGTAAGTCAACACCACTAGAGGGTAAAGATTAAAGGCCAGGTTCCAAGGCCTAAAGCAAACATCATTAGTGGGTAATATACTTCTACCGACCTCCCTTGAGAGAGCCATCTGGAAGGATAAAAGGTTAGGACCACATGAATAGACAAGTTATTCAGATAAACTCCCCACATTCCTTTGTTTCTACTCTAATTTATTTATCTAAGGGGACAAGGCTGCCTTCAGCCAAGTACTATAGTAAAAAACCTCCAGGCCTTCCAAAAGAGTTTGGGTATACTCTCTGTAACTAAAATTTCTCCCACCAGCCTGACTGAACCCCCACACACTGGCACCAAAGATGGAAACACCTAGCCTTTTTCATCACCTTGACCATTGTGGGGCACAAGGGGAAGAAAAGAGGGGCAACTTAAAAGCCACCAGCAATTAGATATCAAAAAATGGGGTCACATTCCTCCTTATAGTATCTCTGTGTATTTTAACCATCCTTAGTTACTACTGTATATGTGTTCTGTATATCTATAAGTAATTCAGTTTCATGGAATTACTTTGTTTGCTTTTAGCCTTTGTTTTCTGTAGCTTCAGCAGGAGGTCCTTGATGTGCTATCTCCTTTCCTTTGTTCACAAGCATCTCTGTTGCCCTTGAGAATTAATTTTATGTTTACCTTTGCATAATCTGGGAATCTCAAAAATTCTGTTATGCTTAAAGTTTTTCTAAATCCAATTTCCCAAAAAAAGCCTAATAAATAAAAGAAGTGCTTTGCCTTCAAAAATAAATCAATCACTTTTGTGTAAGTTGTGTCAAGATAATTCCCAAATCCAGTTTCTACTCCTGGTCCTTTAAATAGCAACCTTGTGAAGGTGAGGATGGCAATGTCTACTGCAGGCAATCTCAGGTGTCCCATCTGTGGGAGTCAGCATTCTAAGATAGTATTCAAGATTTCCACTCCATGAAATATGTGCCCTGCATTAGTCCTGGGTTAGACAGTCCATGAGGAAGCTATGTTATACCTCATAGTTGATGTCATAAAAGGGAGACTTTAGATTGACATGATGTGACCCGATAAGACCTTAGACAGCACTGAGGTCTTCCTGAAGGAGATGCTCCATTGCTGGCTTTGAAGATGGAAAGACTACCTTCGCTGAGCCTACAAGTTTCTAGGGATATTATGGACAGCTTACTGGATCCTCATTAATTCCTTCTTGCAGCTCAATCACCTTTGACATTTGACTGCAGTGACTAAGAATAGTGTTCATTGAGAGACCCTACTTTGTACTATGCACTGTTCTTCAAATAGTCACAGTGAAAGACTGAGCTGTTAGCGTAAGATTTCTGTCATGATCAAAAATGTTCTCAAACTTCCCCGATGACAGTCAGATAAAACCCATGAACATGACATCCTCTTTATTTTAGGTGAAACTTCATTGGTGACCCTAAATTATATGACTCAGCTTGTGATGTACAGTATCACTCAAGCTTGCCCCTGAGACAGGGTTGGGATGAAGAAATTTGCCAGATGGATAAATCTGTCTGATCCTAAGCTAAGATATCCAGAATATTTTCAAGTATCTGGATATTTTAAAAGTTGGCCATACTCCTTAATTCAGTGGTTTCAAACATGTGCTTCCTTAGATTAGTGAAAAATATTGATTTCATGTTTTGAGATTGGTTAAAAAGGTATGTGGCTTTATTAGCAAAGTTCTCCTCTAAAGTGCTGAAAAAGCAAGAGAACCAACTACCAACAAACATAAACTGGAATGATAGCTCAAATTTTATTGTTTTAACCCATTTAACATATCTCTGATTCTCTAAAGAATATATGTAACACTGTACTCCTTGTTATTTTACGATTGTCCTAGTTTTTTTTCTGTCTAGGCTAACTTGATATCTGTGCCATCCTCCCCAGGCCAAATCTCCTCTTGGTGTGAAGTTCAGTATTTCTTAGGCCATCAGAGAAAAAGAATTAAATCAATATATACTAAGCATCTAGTGGGCCATCAAGTACTGTGCCTTTGTGCCTTTTTCATACAAGGCCACATTTCCGTTCCAGTTAGGATTTTCTGAGGTAAGCACGAATTTTTCTATTTTGCAGGGGAAAAAATTAAGAATAAAAGAGCTAAATCACTTGCTCTAAAGTCCCCATTCACCACAAATATCCATGTTTCTTCATTACAAAGTGTCAGTTGTGTTACCAGGAGAGTAAAACTTCAACCCGATTGCCTGGTTCCCACACTGGGAGTCAAGCTCATGTCGCCTGGGTGAAAACCAAGAATCCCAACCCCTAGACCACCATGGAAATGGGAACCATTGCTGTCTCATAGGCTTCTGGACTCTGTAACCCCGAAGAATGGGGAAAGGGGCCCCGGAGGCTCAGTGAGTTTACCGTTCAAACAAATACTGTGAACCCAAAGAGCTTTGTGAGAGAGTGATTTATTAGAGAGAGAGAAAAGGCAGCTCCCACGCTGTGGTGAGAGGGGACCCAGAGAGGGAATCCACTTGGGGAGGGGAGGCTGAAGTTTTTTTTTTTTTTTTTTTTTTTTTTTTTTTTTTTTTTTTTTTTTTTTTTTTTTTTTTTTTTTTTTTTTTTTTTTTGCCATTTCCTCCCCATTCATGTTCCCGTCCAATGAGAGGAGTGCTTTCAAACCTTTGGATTGATTGATCTTTGACTCTGTTACTCAGTGGCTACTTGTTTTACAATTTTGAGTCACAGAGCCCCCTCCTCCAAGAGCCCGTCAGTGCGAGTCTTGGGGACAAAAGCCCTAGCTGGCTTGCCCTCCTGCGGGGATGGTAGACAAAGATCTTTACCTGGTCCATGGGGAGGAAGGTGCCCAAAGAGCCCTAGCCACCTTCTGAGGCAGGAAGCCAGGGAATTCCTGCACTTGAAATCACGCCCCTTGCGGACCCAGGAAGAGAAGTCCCCCTAACACCGTGCCTTGGTTGTAAGAAGCTATGACAAGTTAACTGATGCTGCTCTGACTTCAGTAAGTTTAAATAGTCTCAGTTTCCTACAAGAGGAAAAACATTACCTGGGTAAGCCCAAGCGTCTCTTCATAACAGTTGTGCTGCTGAATTGGGGTCGCCACGCAAAAGCCCACAAAAATAAAACCACCCTTATGCTCATTCCAAACCATTCTCCTCCTAAATGAATTAAAATCTAAGAAGCACTGCAAGAGCATAGGAAGCCAATCTTGAGTTAATGTGCGGCACCTTTGAGAATAGAAAGAGGAGGGAGAAGATGAGATTGGTAAGGTAGGTCTCTCCAATTCAGGCAGCATGGCTGAAGCACATAGAAGAATTACTGAAGACTCAGATCTCAGTCAAGCTGTTCATGGAGGCAAGGTGAGGACAGACTCTTTCTTGAATGTGGTAGAAATAGAGCCAGACTTAAGCAATATCTGTCTTAGTTAAGCATTGTTGGTTTTTTAAATATGACTGAATAATCCCATGTAGCAGCTTAAAACAACACAGATAAATACAAAGGTTTTTTTTCTCTTTCCCAAATTTCTTTGGAAATCACCAAGTCTAATTTTAGAATACATTAAACCAATCTTATATTAATCACTAATTAAAAAAAAATTACAGTTATTAGAAAAATGGAATTTTGCATTTTTAAAAGATGTCTTCTGACCTTTGGAAATCTTTGTTCTTTAGTTAATTGTATGCAAATAAAAAATCAGTGAGTGTATTTAAATGTAAATTTTACATCATTTTTTCCCTTCACTTTTAAAGTAGTTCTAGTTCTTTCATTAGTTTTGTGCCAAGATATCAAAAATGTGACTTATTTATGTTTTCATTTTTTCAGTATACCTAAGATGTGAAAACAGCTTGTGCCATCATTAAAAAGTCATTTTAACAAATGACCCTAGAAAGTCTCACTACTTCCAACCACCTTCCTTTCCCTCTGCAGAGGAGCCAGAGCACGGAGATTTATACTCCAGACAAGTTGGGGTACTTTGTGCCCTAACTGAGGTTGCTGTGAGCCCAATCCTTATCATGCTGTCACCACTTCACCACCAAACCAGAGGCCTCCGCCCATGACTCCCCTGAGCTTGTGCAGTTTCTATGTCAGTTAAGCAGTTATAAGTAAAGTCAGCTATTTGACTGATACTAATGTGGAACCAAAGGAACATGAGGACAAAGGGGGTTGAGGGCAAATCCTGCTGAACATGTGGACTGTGCCCCACACTGTACAAGGCATTTTGTGTATTCTGTGTCATTAATAGTTTTCACTGTATTCATTTCCAAGTGACAAATATTAGTATCACATTGAAAAAAAAGTCAAATATCAAACAAGTAAAAAGCATTTAAGTCTAGATGGTTTTTCTGAGTCCAAATCTCTTGAGGTGATATGATTTACATTGTTATGTTTATTTGGCTTCTTTGTTTCACCTTCCTCCCACTGCCTTGCATTCCCCCAAACATACACATATAAACAAAACCAGAATGCTTTCTTGGTCTTGCCTTATATGTAAATTCAACAAATAGCATTCATGGGCTGTGATGGAAGGGCTTTGCCAAGGGCTCCTCTAATAATTCACCATTGTGTTTTTCACCTTTTGAAATTTTCATCATTTGAATCCTTAGAGTATTATGGGTTTCATTTGTCTTACTACACACACGTTAATCATTGTAAGCATTTGTCTTGCTTCAACCTTGCCTATGCCTTGTTCTAAAGGTAATCCTAAATTAGATAAATAAAAGTTATTGTATTTGAATCACCTGAACCAAATGCGTAATTTTTATTTTGATACCAAGCCCATGCTGGTAGGTTGGATCACATGACATAGAACATCCAGGAACCTGTCTCACCTGTGATCTCCACAGGTGCTGCACGTCAGCCATGAGCAGCTCAGAGTCCTTCACCCATGCTTTCCTTCTTTCTCCTTCCTAACCCTGCAAGACTTCTTAAAAATTGGCTGCCATTATTTCATAGGATGAATTCGTTAATTTCTATCTAATCCCTCAGACAATCACTCACCTGGCCCAGGCCTGATCAGTCTGATGGGAGAATAAATGTATAAAATTGTGGGAAAAGAGCTGACCTTTATCCCTCTTCAATCCATGATTCCATCCATCTGTAAAAGGTGACAAATAATACCTGCTTTTGAGTGCTATGAAAATTACATAGAAAATACCCCTCTCAGTGCTCTCTATATGCATTATTTGAGTTTAGTCATTGTATCATTTTTAGAGGGCCAATTTCATTTTCATCTTAAAAATTAGCTGCCATTATCTCATAGGATGAATTAATTAATTTCTATCTAACCCCTCAGACAATGAAAGACAATTAAATAACAGACACATTATATGAATTTTAGTGCTTTAACAGTGCCTTGCACATAACCAATATTACACACGTATATAGCAAACTACCTAAGTATGTACCCATAATCTATCCATTAGTCTATTTTCTATTTATTTATGTATCCATTTATCTGTGAAGAGGAACTAAAAAGTAAATCCATTCTATGTAAGTTGGCGTAAGTGATCCTTCAAGGACAGAATACAGAGAGATATCTAAAAACAAATAAAATAAGTCCTTTATGGATTTATATTTAAGAATTTTACACAAAAAAGGCTTAGAAATACTTAAATATATATAAAGTACTGGCCAAATCTGAGACGCAGTTGGAACACATTCTATGTGCTCAGAAGAGGGAGAATTACAGGCTAAGGCAATCAGGAAAGCCTTTGGAATATGGAACTTAAAAGATGAATAAGGGAGATTACTACTGTTTGCTAGGCACTAAGGATAGATATAGATATTTTGTATGACTTATCTCACCGATTTTCACAGCACTGCGAGGTGGATAGTAGTTGTCATCATCATCGTAGAGTTGAAAAAACTAAGACCAAGCTCACACAGCTGCTGTGAAACAGAGCAGGCATTCTGGACTCACAGTCCTTTATTCTTCATGAGATGCTGCCTCTTCAAGGAAGAATAGAGACCTGGTTGGGGAAATGGCAGACTCAAAGATGTGTCAGGGAAAGAGGGAGGAAAAGGCATTTTATTGAAGTAAAAGGCAGGTACGGGATAGTTTTGGCTTTTATATTTATTTTAAGATAAAAGAAAAAAGAAAATGTAATCACTATAGACTATAGCACAGTTCAGCAAGTGTTTTGTACATAAATCAATAGCTAAAAGAGAAGACTGAAATGTTCTCACCACAAGGAAATAACAATTAAGATAATGAATATACTAATTCTCTAATTTGATCATTTCACAGTGTAAACATGTATCAAAATATCACCTTGTAAATTCAACAAAGAGCATTCATGGGCTGTGATGGAAGGGCATCACAAATATATGCAATTTTTGTCAATTAAAAATAAAATAAATGTTTTAAAGTGAAGAAAAAATAAGACAAAAATGATGGAATGTCACTTTCAAGATTGTTTTATAAAAGACTGGTTTCTGTCTGGAACACTTTCCCTGGTCAACTAGCTTGCCAGCTCTAATGATACTAACTGCTATACAGCGAGGCCCACTGGCAAGGATCTGAAGGCAACCTTTGGTTAACAGTGAAAGAAATAAGGCCCTCAGCCGAATGGCTCACAAGATACACCATCAAGCCATATGAGTAATCCTGAATAAAGTCCTTCCCAAATCAAATCTTGCGATGAAACCACAGCCCCTGCTGACACTTTGCTCACAGTCTGTTGGACCCTGAAGTCGAGGGTCGCAGCTCAGCTACATCCAGATTCCAGGTACACAGAAAATGTAAGATAATGAATGCTGTTTCAAACCACTGCCTTTTGGCAATTATAGCAATAGAACCCTAGCACATTGTGCTATGGGAGTTTAAACTTTATTGAGTTTGTGTGTGTGTGTGTGTGGGCATACACACACACACAGAGATACATGCACCTTAGCAATCTCATTACTTTTTTATGATTTAGACAGTCCAATGTACTGTCCAATCTGGATACATATTTCCAAAATAAGACAAGTCCTCAGGTGCTAAAATGAGCTGAATACCATTAGAAATTAAAATGGAGCCTGGGTACAAAATAACTCTCATATCTCATAAGCATTAGGCATAATAGAGGCTTATTAAATTATATTTCTACTAGAAAAAGAAATCCTGAAAATCAGGAAGATAACAATTTTTTACAATACAGAAAACAACCTTCTGCAAAATTCAATGCACACTCATTAATATATTTTCTTATTTTTTATTTTATTTTTTTGAGATAGGTTCTCACTCTGTCTCCTACACTGGAGTTCAGTGGTGCAATCATGGCTCACTGAAGCCTCAACCAGCTGGACGAAAGAGATCCTCCTGCCTTAACCCATGAGTAGTTGGAACCACAGGCGCCTGCCGCTATGCCCGGCTATATTTTTTTAATATGCAAAGATGAGGTCTCACTATGTTGTCAAGGCTGATCATGGGCTCCTGAGGTCAAGCAATCCTCCCACCTCAGCCTCCCAAAGTCCTGGAATTACAGTCATGAGCCATTACGTCCAGCCTTATCTTTTGATGACAACATTGCAGGGCTAATTCAATATTTCCTGGAATTATTTAATGGCATTTACTGTTATTGTCCTCACCTACAGACAGTGGCAGTATTCAGTTTTTCCTCTCAAAGTTTTCCAGGGATAATTAAGGAGATTCAAGGGGCATCAACTCAGCATCTCTGAAAAGACGTAAAAATAACAAGAGAAACAATAGAAAATACTCAAGCAGCACCAAAGAAAGCTGAAGGTGTCAGTGAAACTTCTCTAATATAATATATATTAGAGAAATATGTATTTAAAGAAATAGGTACTTTAAAAAACCTATCTAATTTTTTATTGTTAACTGAAAATTCTAAGTTGAAGTAGAGCTGAGAAATGGAGCTTTAAACCAAATAAAGCATGGCTCTCTAGCCCGTTGATTCAAGGGACCCAATCTACTGATCTCTTCTTAGAACATGAGGCAGAAACCAGGCAGTACGTGAGGTGAGAAGTTCCCAACTTTGCAGTAATTGCTAATAAGCACAATAAACAAATGTTCTTACCAAAAGGCAAGTCGACTGAAATTGCTACAGCAAGGACAATACATGCATAGAGAAATGAGTTAAAGAAATGCATCCTAATTGAATACATTGTATAACTTATCACCACAGACCTAAGTTAATACTTAATATAATTCTCAGAAAGCAAGAGAGCATGCAATAATATGTGCAACTGCATAAACAGCCTAAAATTAAATGCAGTGGAACTATAAAGTAATGAGACTGTTGAGGTGTATATGTGTGCATGTTCAAGTGTATTTTTGTACAAAAATGTAGCAGAAATTAGAACTTTGTGAGAGTGCTGTTGCTTTTTCTTTAGAAAAAAAAAAACATGTATATTGCAGTGATATTATACATGTCTTAGTTTAGTAATTATGAGTATTTTTACTTACGGACCCCTCAGAAACAGTTGCTGATTTTAATACCACTCAAAGCATCATAGAGTTAAATCGTTAAGCAGTTTTGTTTTGGGGATTTTAGAATTATGTATAGCTATACATCTATTTATCTTTTACACAAGATTTGAGCCTGATTTTTAAAAGACAAACTTAATCAATAAAATATATAAATACTAAAAATATGTTCTAGATATACTTATAAAATGTGTTATAATAAATTTAAATATATATATTAAATTTAAAACATCAATTTGAACAGAACATGGTGAAAGTAATATGTTGGCATGCAAATCATAAAAAAATCACAGAGCTTTTAAAGACGTTTTGTTCCAAACTTCCTGGAAGCCAGTGCTAGAATTGTGGCTAAGGAGACTGATTGCATGACTCACTAGCTAAACAATTTGTTTGTTCTTAAATAAGAACATAGGTACATAACACATAAACTCTGGGATAATGATAGGCACTAATGTAGGACCTAAGCATTCCTGACTCTTCCATTTATTAACTATTTAAGGATCAACATGAACACTTATTTGAAATGTTACTTCGTTTCTTTGAAAATAGAATTTCATTGTCCCCAGGATGTGAATCAAGCCAGCATACAACAACTGATGTTCATGCCTCATAAAAATTCAAACAAATAAGTCTGCAAATAAATCTATCAAAGTTGAACCATGTTGTAGCATGTACTAGAATTTAGTTCCTTTTTAAGTCTAAATAATATTCTATTGTGTCTAAGATACTACTTCGCTTGTCCGTTTAATTATTAATAGATATTTAGGTTGTTTCCACTGGTGGGCTATTGTGAATAATGCTGATGTGAATATTGGTGTAAAAGTACCTGTTTGAGTCTTTGTTTTCAATTTTTGGGTATACACTGAGAAACAAAATCACTGGATCATATGATAATCTTATGTTAATCTCTTTGAGGAATCATCAAGCTGTTTTTCATAGCAGTTGCACCAGTTTAAATTTCCACAATAAAGGAAATAAAAGGGTCATTTTTTCCACAGTTTTCACTAACACCTATTATTTTCCTTAAAAAAAATGATACCTCAGTTTGGTTTTGATTTGCATTTTTTAAATGATTCAAGTTATTAAACATCTTTTCATGTGCTTATTAGCCATATGTGTTTTACCTGGAGAAATATATATTCAAACCTTTGGTAATTTCTGAGTTGTTTTGTTTGCTGTTGAATTGTAGAGACCCTTTATATATTTTGTATACTATCCCTTATTAAATCTATAATGTGAAAATATTTTCCTATTTCATGGATTGGTTATTAACTCTTTTGATATTGTCTTTTGGCAAAAACTTAATTTTAATGAAATCCAGTTTATCCATTTTTCTTTTTGTTATCTATGTGTTTGGTGTTGTACCCAAGAAATCATCACTTATTCCAATGACATTAAGCTTTTACCAAGTTTCTTCTAAGAGATTTATTGTTTTAGTTGTTACTTTTATGTCTTTGATGTTCTTTGTATTGATTTTTTATATTGTATAAAATGAGTTAACCTTCATTCTTTTGTACATGGATATCTAGTTTTCCCGGCACTATATGTTAGAATGACTGCCCTTTCTTCATTCAATGGTCTTGGAACCATTTTTCAAAATCATTTGACCATTTATGCGAACTTTTATTTTGTGGCTCTCTTTTCTATTTAATTAGCCAAAATGTCTGTTGTAGCATGGAGAGAAATGCCAGATATATGTGACAGGGAGGAAGGCAGCAAATTACACTGCCGTGTGTGTACCTATGCAACAAAACAATCTTGCATGTTCTTCACATGTACCCCAAAACCTAAAATGCAATTATGGTGGTTGTGACAGTACAACATTGTTTTTATTACTGTAGCTTTTAAATAGGTTTTAAAGTTGAGAATCTATCTTGATATTTCCTTTTCAAAATTGTTTTTGCTATGAGAGTTTGCATGAGATTCCAAATACATTTTAGGATTCTTTTTCTATTTCTGCTAAAGCACCATTGTGATTTTGATAGAGATTGTATTGAGCTGTAGAAAGCTTTGGGTGACATTGTTATATTATCAATATCAAGTCTTCCCATCTATAAACATGGAATTTGTCTCTATTTATTTATTTCTTCTGAAAATTCTTTCAGCAAAGTTTTGTAGTTTTCAGTGTGGAATTCTTTTGCCACTTTTGTTTTGCTTATTTCTTATTCTTTTTTAGTAAGTACTTTTTTTTCTTTATTTTATTTTTGAAAGCTTATTGTTAGTGTATAGAAACACAACTGATTTTTGTGTATTGATTCTGTATCTCACAACTTTGGGGAATTTATAGTTCTAATAAATGTGTGTGTGTGTGTGTGTGTGTGTGTACATAATTTTTAGTTTTTTTTTGTTTGTTTGTTTGTGTTTTTTTTTTGTTTGTTTTATGTAGAAGATTATGCCATCTGTGAACAGGAATATTTTGATGTCTTCCTTTCCAATATAAATGTGTTTTATTTCTTTTTCTTGCCTCATTGCTATTTCTAAGACCTTCCAGTACTATGTTGAGTAAAACTGGCAAATGTGGGCACACTTATCTTGTTCCTAATCATAATGGGAGAGATCTTTCATCTCTTAGCAATTACTATGATGTTAGCTGTGGGTTTTTCATGTACTGACTTTATCATATTGACTAATTTACTTGCTTTTAGTTTATTTAGTATTTTTGTCATGAAAGGGTGTTAAATTTTTCCAAATACTTTTTTGCCTCTATAGAGATAATCATTTTCCCTTTGTTCTAATAATGTAGTTTATTATATCAATTAATTTCCATATCTTAAATCTGATAATAAATTCTTACAATCTGAGAATAAATTCCACTTGCTCATGGTATACAATCTTTTTAGCATGTTGTCAAAATTTATCAGTTTTTTTGTTGAAGATTTTCGTATCAGTATTCATAAAGGATAGTAATCTATAGTTTTCTCTACTTGTAGCATTTCTTTCTGATTTTGGTATAGGGGTAATAATGATCTCAGTAAATAAGTTAAAAAGACTTTCCCCTTCTTCGATTTTTTGAGTGATAAGAAACATTGTTAGTTTTGTTAGTTTTTTATGTGTTTAGTAATATTTACCATTGAAGCATCTAGTGGAGGGCTTTCTTTTTTGGGAGATTTTCAATTACTGTTTTAATCTACTTACTAATTAAAGGTCTATTCAGGTTTTCTAGTAATCATAATGCAGTCTTGGGAGATAGTGTGTTTCTAGGAAGCTCTTCATTTCATCTAGGTTATCTAATTTGTTGGCATACAGTTGTTCATACTATTTATTTATGTAAAGTCTGCAGTAATATCTCAAATTTTATGTTTGATTTATTCATTTGAATCTCCTTCTTTTACTCTAAACAATCTAACTAAGATTTGTCAATTTTCTTGATCTTTTCCAATAAACAATGCTAGTTTAGTTTTAATTTGTTCTTTACGTAGTTCTTTATGTTGTACTGGCCCGAGCATAGAAAGTCAACACCAAGACAAAAGTATGCCAAATTACAGGATCTTTATTGCCGGTGGCCACAGAGGACTTGCATCTCTCCAATCCGTGGTCCCGAAAGGAGGGTGTCAAGATGTTTTATACCCGTAAAACCACCTCGGGGGTAAGGGTGAGGGGCAGGGGTGGGGGTAAGAGGCTTCAGACATTCCAAGGGCTAGTGGATTCTGTAAATCACCTCCTAGGTGCAGATGAGGGTGAGGGGCCCCAGACATTCTGAGGGCTAGGGGACTTTTGACATTCCGATTGTTACTTAAGTGGTTTACAAAAGTCCAGATTAGTTTACACATTGCCTGAGTAGGGTGGAAATTACAGACATTAATTGCTTATTATAAGTTGCAGGGGCCAAGATGGCATGGGTTTGGACTGCTTGCCTGTCACATTTGGGGTTACAGAGAGCAGATTCAACAGAAAGCCAAGGTATGGTTGAGGTATGCAGTTTTATGGGGCTTTTACCATGTCACATTTAAGTACAGTTAGATTCTTGATTTGACATTTTTTAAAATATACACAATTACAGCTATATCTTTTCCTCTTATCACTGCTTTCACTGCATTCCATAAGTTTTGCTATGCCGTGTTTTTATTTTTATTTTTCCCACAGTATTTCCCAATTGTACTTGTGATTTATTTTTGACTCATTGGTTGTTTGTGTTAATTTCCATTTATTTGTGTATTTTTAAGTTTTCTATCTGTTATTTATTTTTAGTTTCATACCATTGGGATTAAAAAATACTTCACATAATTTTAATATTTATAAATGTATTAAGACTTGTCCTGTGGCTTAAAACATAGTGTATCTTGAGAAATGTTTTATATTTATTTGAGAAAAATAGGTGTTCTGCTGATGCTAGGTCAAGTTTTCTATATATCTCTGTTAGGCCCAGCTACTTTAAAGTGTTGTCTAAGTCTTCTATTTTTTTTTGAAAATCTTCTTTTTAGATGATCTATTAGTTATTGAGATTGTAGATTTAAAGATTCCAGTTATTATTATGTCTATTTCTCCTTTCAATTACAGCCACATTTGTTTCATATATTTTGGGACTCTTATATGTGGTAAATATATGTTAATAGGTGTTCTATCTGCTTGGTTAATTGACTCACCTTTTATATATAATGGGCTTCTTAAAACTGTTTTGTAACAATTTTTAGTTAAAGCCTATTTTGTCTGAAATTATTGTAGTATAGTCATCCCTGTTCTCCTTTTGTGTCTGTGTTTTTGGGGTGCTGGTGAGCCACAGCTCCCCAGAGAGAATGTTGTAAGTTCCTGGTCTCCACCCTCTCTGGAATGACAGAGGGGACCACAGCAGGTGCACGGTAAGCTCATAAATACTGAACGCAAGAAGTGTTGCAGAAGGGTGATTTTATTTAGGTAGAGAAAAGAGGGAAAAAACGGAAGAGAAGAGAGAAAAAGCTTCCATGAAGAAGGTGGAAGGGGGCTCCAGAGGGGAAATCCAGGAGGGGAAGGAGAGCTCCTACTATGTGGGAGGGGATTCCAGACAGCGGGAAATCTGGTGTGGGTAAAGGAGCAGGGGAATTTATACTGGGTGAAATTCCCACCTTCCCAAGTTCCTCTGGCCAATGAAAAGAGCTCCTTTAAACTTCCACTGGCTTGATTGACTCTTAGTTCCTTCCCATGACTTTGAAATTCAAACATAAACCGTTAAATCTCCCAGATAGAGAGAGATGGGAGCAGGGCATGGAGCTGGGAAATTCTTGCCTTTAAAACTATGCCCCCTCTTGGACCCAGAAAAAGAACACATTCCTTCACTTTGATTACTATTTGCATGAATTATGTTTTCTTATATATTCATTTTCAATCTGTTTGCCTATTTAATACTAAAATGAGATACTCATAGAAGGTAGCATACAGGTGGACTCTGTGTTTTTATTAATACTGCACATCTGTGATTTATAACTGAAGAGTTTAATCCATTTCCATTTAATGTAATTACTGATAAAGACAAATTTACTTCTGTTGTTTGTTATTTTTTTTCTGTATTTTCTTTAGGTTTTCTTTGCTCCTCATTTCCTCCACTATACTTCCTTTTGTATTAGTTGAGATTTTATAGTGACACATTTTGTTTGCCTTTTTTTTTTTGTATACTCTATAGATTTTTTCTGATTAACATAGAGATTAAACAAAATAAGAAATTATCAGAATGTATTCTGAATCAATCACAACTTAACTCCAATTATATATAAAAATTCTACTTCTATATATTTATATCCCTTTTTATATCATTTATGTCAAAAGTTATATCTTTATACATTTATGCCAGTAGCATAGATTTATAATTGTTTTTATATGTTTATATGTTAAATTACATAGAAAGTTTAAAGTTGAATTAAAAAGAAAAACTACAATAATATTGGTTTTAATGTTTGCCATGTAATTACATTTACCAAAGGCTTTCTGTCTTCATATCAATTCAAATTACTCTGTGGCATTCCTTCATTTCAACTTGGAGGAATTCCTTTAATCTTTCCTGTAGGTTGAATCTAGTGGTGGCTAACTCTCTCAGCTTTTGTTTTCTAGAGATGTCTTAATGTTTTCCTCATTTTTGAAGGACATCTTTGGCAGATACAAATTTTTATTTTCTTTAGCACTTTAAAAATATGATTGCACTGCCTTCTGGCTTCTAAGATTGTTGAGAAATGTGCTGGTAATCTAATGATCCCTCCTATGTGTGAGTTGCTTCTCTCTTGTTCCTTTCAAGATTCTCCTTTTGCCTTTAGCTTTTAATGGATGGATTAAATACATCCTAGTGTTGACTCGTTGACTCTTTCTTTATCTTCCTTGAAGTTCGATGACCTTCTTAGATTTGCAGATTCATATCTCTCTTCATATTTTATAAGTTTTAGCTATTATTTCCTAAAACAGTCTTTTGACACCCCCTTCTCTTTTCAAGATTTCTTAAGCATGTACCTAGTCTGCTTAATGACATCCCACAAGTCATAGAGGCTCTGTTCATGTTTCTTCAGTCATTTCTCTCTCTCTCTTTTTTTTTTTTTTTTTTAACTCTTCCTCATTTTTTTTTTTTTTTTTTCTTCAGGTTCACTATTTTTTTTCTGTTTAAATTTTTCATTAAACCTTCTAGTTAATATTTTATTTCAATAGTTATATTTTTCTGCTCCAGATTTTCCTTATGATTTCTTTTCCTAACTTCTACCTCTTTGTTGTATCCTCATTCTGTTCATACATAATTTTTCTAATTTCTTTAATTCTTTGCCCATATTTTCCCCATAACTCTTTTAGAATACTTAAGACAAATAATTTTAAATATTTGTATATTAGCTTTAATGTCTGAGCATTGTTAAGAGTGGTTTCTGTTTACTTGTTTTGTTCTATTGTATTAGCTGGTCTTTATTCTTCTTTGTATGATTTACAAACTCGGTTGAAACTTGAGCATTTAACTATTACAATGTAGTAACTCTGGATGTCAGATTCTCTTCTTTTGTAAAGGTTTTATGTATGTATGTATGGACGGATGCATGTTCGCATGTCTGTATGCATATATTTATTTATTTATTTATAAAAGACTGTAATTCTCTTGAGACTTTTTCAAACTTCCTTTCGCAAAGACTATGATATATGAAGGCTCTCTTCATATGTACCTGAAAGATGATATGAAATAGACAATCTGAGATGGAAATCTTGCTCACAAAGTACTGGAAGATTGTTGCTCATGTTCAGCTAGTGTTCAGACAGAGATTTGCAGGAACACTAGGAGTTTAAACAAAACAAAACAAAAAAATAAATCTAGAAAAATAACAGCAGGCACTCCCATTCTTTGTGTTGGGGCATAAAGTGCATTCTGTGCTGGGGTACTCCAACAATATTTAGATATGTTTTATCTGGGCCTAGGATTCAACCCAAGGTGAAAGTTTAAGCTCTCAATATTTTATGTTGTTGCTGTTGAATGTCTAACTTTCCAGAAAGTTTTATTCCAGTTTCTCCTCTAGGCCTTAGATGTCCTATTGTAAATGTCTCCACCTGGAATCATTTGTCCCTGGCATCTGCATCACCTTGTAGCTTCTGTGAACAGTGCCTGCTGTTTTTCCTGGTTGAGTTAGACAAACAGAAATCATTATTTTGCTTCAGTACTTTAGTTATCCTCCAGCCTGGTTAGAACACATTTACACAATAATTTGCAAATAAGACCTGCTCTGCTTCCTCTGATTCAAGGGGGAAATAGTAGCCAGCTGCTACTGCTCAAGACCAAAACTTCTGCCACACTGAGCAGGTTGTAGAGCAGGGATGAGTAAAAATACCATAAAATTTTATGACTGTTTTGGAAACAGCTTTCTTTTGATTGAAAATTTACTTGGATGACGTAAACCTTTGGCTATTTTCCAGACCTCTTACAAGGTTGGTTCAGTTAGTTTCTGGTAGTTTATTCAGTGGACAAAGGAGCACTTAATGCTCCAAGTCTTGGAAAGCTTAGTGCTCCTAGCCTGCCATTTTGCTGATGTCACTTCTCTTACAGTTTTTTTTTTAAACATTGCTCTAAAGGCTTGTTTAGATTAGTTGATGATAACATGTGAAAATTATTATTTTTTGATTGCCAGTAACACTACAAGTGTTCCTTAACTTTGCCAAGGAGATACAATACGTTTTTCATTTTGTAAGTATTTTGTTTCTTGAACATGCCACTTTATATATTGAAGGTTTAAATTCAGATAAGTTTTATAGGGTAAATACAATTAAGAAAAATTCTTATTATATTTTATCAGATATTTCAAAAACACAACTGAGGGAACTTATATTTTCTGAAATTTATAATATAAAAATGAAAAATAATCAATAGCTGATTATAATGTAGGATATATTTGTTATCCTGAGATTCTATTAATTTCAGGAAATACTTCCAGGCTATCTTATATAGGCTTTCAAGTTTCCTTTTTTTCATCCTAGAGAATGTTAAACTTCAGTTTTGTCTTCCTGTTCTTATTTCCTCCATTCTTCTACGGAAAAATGTAAAATGCATTTCTAAAAAGTGTTAGTACATTTGCATGTTTATTGTTTTCTCCTCTCCATTCATTACAAATGCATGCATTATTTTTAGGCCAGCAGCATAGGGTATTGCAGAGGCCAATAAATCATATTGCTCAGTAACACTGCGCAAGATTTGCTGCCTAGCTTACTGACCTCCCAACTGTATCACTTTTTCTGATATCCTGACCTATAGAGTTAGGAGATTTTAAATCTTGCAATGCTAACCCGATCTTTTCATTCATTAGGTCATTGCTCATTCAGTTTTATATTAACTCTCTATAGTGCTCATATAAAGAAAGAGGGTGTCTGTGAGACCCTATAGAGTTTGAAATTATTAACAATTCAAATTATTTCCTGATCAGACAAATTTGTAAAAAAGGAAGAATGAAGAAGTGAATGCTTTCATCATGTTAGCTCTAGTCAGACCCACAGCCCCCATACACCAAGGGTTTCAGGGATAAGGACATAGTGTATATGTCTGATCAGAAATAAATGTCCTCATGGTGTGATTCTTTTAATTTTCTTAATAACATAAGTGCTTACTGACATATTCTTATTTGTTTCATGTGTCTCTTACTGGTTTCCCTTTCCTTCAGCAGCTTGTCTTTTCCTACCACCATCATCAAATCCTAAAAACCTAGACTTTGAACAAATCCAACAAAAGAGTCTCGTATATCACTTACAGAAGAGATGACAAAATACCAGAATCCTAGTATGTGTTTCACAAATATTGATTTTGAATTTAAGTAAAGATTGGTAGGAATTAATGGGAAATTGAAAATTGTAGTAGACTCTAATAATGTTATATTAGTACTTATCCATATTTTTCACAAAATCTGTATTTCATAACAAATTTTCATGTGCATTACATAATTTTCATCCCCATAATAGCCCTGTGTAGTAGATGCTACTAATGTTTTTAATTATAATTATTATTCATGCTTAAGGTTAGTGAACTCTCGTGTTGGACCAGTGTTTAGCAGATCATCAGTTTCACAGCCAGTCCTCAAGTCATGTCTTTTAACTCTAATTCCATATTTTTAAAGAATAAAGCAGCATAAGTACTTGTTAGATGTTACGACATAGACAGTATGAGATACAAATCTTGCTCATAAAATACTGGAAGTAACTATATCTGTAATAATTAATAACTTCTATAAGAAATGCCATTTTATGCCCTTGCTATCATTTAACAAGTTTTGAGCATAAAAGATTTGACCATAAGCAAATAATAAATGCGTAAATAATAAAGGACAGTGGGGTGAATAAGATAAAGAAAAAATAAACTTTAACATTTAAATCAAAATTTAGAAATTTTATAATTAAGATGGTCATCATTTCTGACAAAATATTGAAACAGCTTTTTAATGAGATAAATGACAAGATAGACAAAATTGTGGTATCCCTTTGAAGTAGCAGTAGGTTTTGTAAGCTAGTTTGGAAAGTGACAGACTTACTGTAACAACATTTTTTTTTTCCTGTAAATGAAAAAGCTAGAGAAACATAAAAGAAAGATTGTATATAAGAAAAACAAAGTAAAATATTTAGTAGACATAGTCCATTGCCCTTTATGAAATATTTATATGCAGAAAAAGTTTTCTTAAAGACATATTTGTAGAGTATACAATTTTTAATGCTCTTATTTCATCTGTTACAATTTGGAACTTGCTATGTAGGTAAAAATGGCAACATCATATGCTTGAGGTTTTCCTCTTTATCACCACCACAAAAGAAAATAAAATATGGAGTTTATGATTATTAAAATTATTATACCTATTAGCTCTTCATGTAAAAAAAGTTCTTGTGGAAAGAAAAAATAATCAAAGATATTTTTTACAAAAATGTACATATTTATCTTAAAGCTTATGGAGCAATACTGGTAATATGCATACATGAGACAGCTCTCATCTCTTAATATGCAATTCTTCCTTGTCTGTTTACTGTTTAAATAGATTTGTTAGTTTCATTTGCAATTTCTCAAACTTGCAGACCTTTCGCAGCTATATCTGACACTTCCACATTTAGAGTTGGTAACATGTAAGGAATATTTATTCATTCTGGATTAAATAAAAACGTGGTAAAATATGATAAATCTTGTTAAAACTTTCTCTCTCCATCCCCGCAAGGGCACATAACCTCATTTGATGTGCTTAAAGGTTCATCAGTATTCTACCTAGCTTGAAATAACAGTTGGCAGTTATCAAAAATGATTATTGTAAATTGTTAACAAATATTTTATATGTATACTTTATCCTTTTCCACAAATTTTGGAACAAATTCATCTTCGCAAAATAACTCTATAGGAACTAGAAAGAGTATCTCTATTTCCATTTGATACATACAGAAGCTGGGGCTATGAAAAGAAGCCAGGATTGTGGTAAATCTAATAACATACATCCTGGCATATAGTTCAAGGTATGGCAATTAGCTTACATACAAACTATTAGAATGATGAAGGAGGACAAGTTGTGGTGGTTCATGCCTATAATCCCATTACTTTGAGAGGCCGAGGTGGTCAGATCACTGAGGTCAGGAGTTCCAGACCAGCCTGGCAAACATAGTGAAACTCTGTCTCTACTAAAAATACAAAAATTAGCTGGGCGTGGTGGCAGACCCCTGTAATCCCAGCTACTGAGGAGCCTGAGCCAAAAGAATTGCTTGAACCTGAGAGGCGAAGGTTGCAATGAGCTGAGATTATGCCACTGCACTATAGCCTGGGCAGCAGAGAAAGACTCCATCTCAAAAAACAACAAACAAACAAACAAACAAACAAAAAAAGAGTGATGAAGGAGGTAAAGGAGGGCGAGGAGAAGAAAAAGAAAAATGCTGATAGTGCCAACACTGGAAAGGATGAACAGATAATGAAAAGTAATTGAAACTGTCATTTACTAGTGAGAATGCAAAATGTTACAGCCAATCGAGAGAACAGATGGAAGTTTTTTATAATGTTTGAAATACAGTTACCATATAACCTAACAAACCTACTCTTGGGTATTTACCCAAGAGAAAAGGCAGCTTACATTCACACAAAAATCTGTACATGAATGCTTAAAGTAGCTCTATTCATACTCAACACCAAACTAGAAATAACCCACATGGTTTTCAATGGTAAACTGAATTGCATCTGTACAATGGAATCCTGCTAAGGAATAGGATAAGAATGAACTACAGTATTGAGCTACATAGCAACTTAGTTGAATCTCAGGGACATTATGATGAATTGAGAGTCAGTTTCAAAAGTTCCTTGCTGCATCCTTCCCATTATATGATTTTCTCAGAAAGACAATACTAGAATGATGGTAAAAAGATCAGTAGCTTTTCCAAGGTTATGAGTGGAAGACATAATACAACTATTAAGGGATTACAAGAAGGAGTTTTTTAGAATGGTGGAAACTGTTTTGGTTTCTGGTTGTTATGGGGCTATGTGAATCTATGAGTAGATTGAAATTCATCAATTTTTTTTTTATTTACAAAAAAGATTTACTGTAAGAATTTAAAAACTAAAATTTAAAAACAAACTCTTTAAAAATTTTGGTTAAATTTGAGATTCACAAAATGGTAAATAAAGATAATATAATGAAATGTTCAGAGTTCTGTTTTCAAGCACAGCCAATTTTCCTATTTTATGTGACCCCAAACGTAGGTTTTCTGTTTAGATGGCTTTCAAAGTAGGTGTTATATGCTCAAAATAGTTTACATTTAAAGGGGCTCTCTTTTTACTTTTTAATCAGAGATGACCAATTTTTAGATAATTTTATAATGTCATTGATTGGGAGGGGACAAGCTAAGATTAATTTTCTCAAAGATGGTTCAGAATAAGACTACAGACTGATTAAAGAGGAATTAATTTCTGTTCTTATTTCTAGGATTCTAAAATTCACAGTAGTTGCCCATAAATATTGAAGGCAGATTTTTGAATTCCTCAGGGGTTTCAATTAAAAGTTTTATATTAATTCTGATTAACATGCTAATGAAGAATGAACTAATTCAATACTAATATGTTAGCATTCAGAAATTACGCTGATAATATCCTGTAGATAAATTCAGATTTCATTTAAACTGTTTCCTTTCTATCAGATTATTTTGGGTCATCAAATTCAGATAGAAGTTATTTATGGCTTTTAAATTATAGTTTTTAACTAGATATAATTAAAGAAGATCTGCATAATAGTGGGGACTCAGTAACATAGATATTGAATAAATAGTTTTTCTAATAAATGAATAGAAGAAAGACCCGTGGCTGGGTGTAGTGGCTCATGCCTAGGCAGGCAGAGTGCTTGAGCCCAGGAATTCAAGACTAACCTGGGCAACATATTGAGACCCCATTTTTACAAAAAAAAAAAAAAAAAAATTAGCTGGATGTGGTGGCGCATACCTGTAGTCCCAGCTACTCAAGAGGCTAAGAGAATCACTTGATCCCAGGAGGAGGAGGTTGCAGTGAGCCATGATTGTGCCACTGCATTGTAGCCTGGGTGACAGAGTGAGATCCTGTCTCAACAACAACAAAAAGAAAAAAAAATCCCCCTCAACAGCCCCCACAAATCTCTTTGGATTTAACAGCTTTATTGAGAATTTATATATATATATATATATATATATATATACAATATATATATATACACACACACACACATATATATATATATACACACATACAATTTTCCTATTAAAATTTAAGTATAAAATTCAACGGATTATAGCGTATTTATAAATTTATGCCATGATAACTACAATCTAATTTTAGAACATTTTCATCACTACAAAAGTGATATCACACCCATTTGCAGTTACTCTCCATTCCCCGCTCCAAACCCCACCTTTAGGCAATCATTATATAACTTTCCATCTCTATAGATTAGCCTATTGTGGACATTTTATAAAAATTGAATCACACAATGCATGACCTATTATTACTGATTTCACTTATTATCATGTTTTTGACGTGTATACATGTTATAAAATGTATCAGTGCTTGTTTATGGCTTAATAATCTAGGTCTGAATGCTTGACATTTTGTTTATACATTAAATGTTAATGGACATTTGGGTTGTTTTCACATTTTGTTTATTTGAATAATGCTATGAAATTCACTTACACATCTTTGTTGAATCTATGTTTTCACTCTCTTGGGTAGATACCTAGGAGTGAAATTTTTGAGTCTTACTGTAACTTTGTTGAACAGTTTAGAAAAATGTCAAATGGTTTTCCAAATTGGATATATCATTATAGATATTTGCCAGAAAATTACAAGGCTTACAGTTTTTCCATATCTTGCCAACACATTATTTTTTATTTATTATTATAGTCATTTACCAGGTCTAAAGTGGTATCTCATTGTGGTTTAGATTTGCACGTTCTTAGTGACTGATCCTGTTGAAAATCATTTCATGTGCTTACTGATTGTTTATGTATTGTAATCCTATGCCCATTTTAAATTAGATGATACATTTTTATATTTTGGGGGTGTAATTGTCCTTTATGTATTCTGGATTGAAGTTATCACATAAATGATTTCAATGTATTTTCTCTCAGTCTGTGAATTGAATTTTGAGTTTTTTGGTGTGCTTCAAAAAGCACAAAAGTTTTTAATTTTGTTTACAAGATACAACTTCAGATGCATGAAGAAAATGTACACTACCAGGCCCATGTAAATAATAGCATTTATTGCTAGTTCGTGTTAGGTTGAATCACAAAAACAAATGTCTCTTCGTTAACATGAATTATGCACTGACTTAAAGTAGTGCTACCAATGTTGGATTGCTGCTGATAAGGAAATAGTAGTGATAATATTTTAGTCTTGCTTTCTGGTAGTTGTAGTTTGTGTCTGTAAGACTCTGAGTTTATCTTACTGTGATTCCTGAAATCAGGAGATGGCCAGAAAAGATGTAAAATATTGACAGCTCTTCAAGGACTCCAGTTCTGCCTTTCTGAGGCACATGATAAGATTGCCCTTCCACATTCTTTTTGAGATTTGCCCACATAATGTGAGCAGAAGGACAAAAATATTCAACACCATTTGATGACAGGGATCACCATTTCTCTTTCTCTCCTTTTTCCATGGAGACAGGCAATGTTCCGGAGAGGGTCTGCCCCAGCATCCTGGGTTGTAGAATGAAGACAGCATAGAACAGAGAACTCCACTTATTTTCAGAGGATATGGTACATAAATACAAAATAACATTTTGTTGTTTCAAAACACTATAATGTCATGGCTGTTTGTTTCTACCTAGCTTCCTTAACTTGGCAATCACAAAATGTAATAGGTATATGTGTCCTATGGTCATAGATCATCTATTTCTTAATATTAAATAGATATTTTATCTATATTTGGCATATAAAATACTGTATTATTATAGATTATAGTAGTTTGGCAGTTACTAAATATCTGTAATCCTTAGTGGAATCTACAACCATTTCTGTCTGAATTCAAAGCTTCTACTCATCCCATAAAATTCTGCTATCTGAAGGACCTTGTGAAAATTATTGGAATACTCAGAATTGGAAATTTAAATCTACTAAGTTTGGTTTTATCTCCTGTTATCTCCTAAAATAATACTTCTGTTACAAATTTTATAATTAATTTGAATCCACAGATTTACAAAATTGAATTTCACAATCACTATTTTACAGTCATGACCCTCTATCCAGAAAACAAACAAAACCAAGAATATGAAATAAAAATTTTTTATTGTTTCTTTCTTGGAGAGAAAAATATATTTAAATTTATCCCAAGAAAGTCTCATTTTAGTTATCTTTTATAAACAATATAGATTCATTTATAAAATCTATATACACTGAATAAGAAATATAATAATCATTACCTACCATAAACTACCATTTCAGAGACTTGATACTATAAAAGTTTGTGCAACTTGCCTGTAGTCCCAGCTACTCGGGAGGCTGAGGCAGGATAACTGCTTGAACCCAGGAGGCGGAGGTTGCGGTGAGCCGAGATCATGCCATTGCACTCCAGCCTGGGTAACAAGAGGGAAACTCCATCTCAAAAAAAAAAAAAAAAAAATCTGTGCAGTTCTGACTCCTTCCATCAAATACTGTGTATTTGAAAACAATTTCTACACAGAAACTATTTAACAGGATTTATCAAAGTAAATTTTACAAAAAACAAAAACAATAAAAAACCACATAAAGATCTTGTTTACATGTGAATTGCATATTGGACTTCTGAATGAAAGGCTTTTTTTTTTTTTTTTTTTTTTTTTTTTTTTTTTTTTTTTTGCATCTCGCCCTTTGTGTTTGTAAAGCTCCCATGTAGCTCTCTTATTTCTTGTCTATTTGCTTACATCTTACTTCCCCAACTAGTGAGGAGATAAACAACATCACTGACACAGCCATCAGTGTAGCCTCCAAAGCAGAGCTCAGTAACTGGCATCAAGTACATGATAAAGATAAGCTTTGGTATAATGCGTTTTCATTTTTGAATGGGAACTGATATATTGTGGAAAGAATATGGACTTAGTAACCAGGAGAACTGGGTTTAAAAACTGGCCCTGCCATGTATTAGATGTGTCACTGTAGGAAGAGTTTTGTATGCCTGTTTCTTGATCTGTAAAATGGGGATACTATCATTTAGCATAATAGGCTGTTTTGAGGCTTAAAACAGATGATGTTTTAAAGTGGCCAGCACATCTGCTATTCAATAATTGGGATTTTACATTTTACAAATGATAGAACAAAGCTCAGAGAAGTAAAGGTCATGCAACTTATTATTGCAAAGTCAGGAGACTTAATTTCTAATCTTCTTTATAAAATTATGTCTCGCTGTTCAATTCATATAACCCTGCAGGCTTTCCTCAAGGGACAGTCCATCTCTTTTGTCCTGCAAATTAAAGTTTATGCACAGTCTGACTTACAGAACCCTTATTTTAAGATGTCAATTATAAGGCAGAGCGCGGTGGTTCACGCCAGTAATCCTAGCACTTTGGGAGGCCGAGGTGGGTGGATCGCCTGAGACCAGGAGTTCAAGACCAGCCTGTCCATCATGGTGAAACACCATCTTTAAAAAAAATAAAATAAAATAAAAAAATTAAAAAAAAAAGGATGTCAGTTATATAACATATTCGGTTACAAGATTTAATTAATATCTTAGGTCCAAGAATTTGTAGTTTGAATTATGCTTCATTGTCATAAGACAATCATATGATCCAAATACAGCCCATGTGGTTTAAGACACGGCGCTTTTAAGAGTGAAACATGATGAAACAAATATTAAATTAGTTAAAATATATGGACAGGAGCAAAACTGAACTGTCCCAAGAAAGCTAGGACCATGTAATTATCCTATTTACAGGATAATTACAACAAAATTGAAGTGGCAGCCTTAAAAATAGGTTAATTACCTCAACTTTAAGTAAGTCTAAGAATATCTAATTTGAAAGGAAAATGAGAAAAAGGCATTAATGAGTTATTAACTAGTAGCTAAGATCATCATTACAGTATTTGTGAATCTTCCCAGATAAAATATCTGAAAATATGGCCAACTATCATAGAACAATGTTTGTGTCAACTATGCAGAAACAAATGGGCAAGCTGTTTTCTCACATTGTACAAATGAAGCCTGCAATGTATTTTAAACATATAGAGGTGTATTTTCTGACATCATCTTCTGGGAAAAGTGCATGTGTGAGTTGGGGAGACCCCCTTGTTTTTACCAGATTAGCAGAAAATTCATCTTAGCCCCCAATTTCCTTCAAGTTTCCAAGCTTACAATGGATTTATAAAATGACCTCATTTCTTCTAATTTCTTTATAGTTAAAAAAAAAAAAAGCACACCTATGCTTGTTAATATTTGTTTTTTTCCAGGGCATCTGTGCTCCTGTGCTCAATAGCATGCTGAGATTTGCATTGCGGATGAGTTTTCTGGTCCTCTTCTAGTAACATATGTAGTTATTATTGACTTTGTGATAGTCAAAAAAACAAACAAAAGTATTTTAAAAGTCGAATAGCTCAGATTTAAATCGTTGAGATTAAAAAAATCTCAAAACATATATATATGTATGTGTATATATATATATACATATATATATACACAATAAAATTCAGGATTAATAATCTAAAATAATTATCAACTCAAAATTATATTAGCAAGTTGAATTAATGAAGAGAAGCATATCCATCATTGTGCATTACATATCATTTTATGGATAATAAATGGATAAAGTATTTATACGTGTTACCTCCATGATGGGGACTATCTGAATTCTGCCTTATTCACTATTACCAAAGCCTGAATCTTGGGAGATGTTTATATATTTGTTGAATGTGTAAACAATGAATAAATGAAAGTTTGGAATGATTTCAGTGGCAAATTATTTCCCTTTCTTTCATATAGAACTTGAACAGGTTGCTGCCTAAGAGTCAGGCCTGACATGTGGTGTGTGTTTCTGACAATCTACTAAACAAGTTTTTATTCTCTTCTTATCAATGCATCATTGTACCAGCACAAACCTATTTCCTGGGATTCTGGACATAATGTACTACAGTTAAGACTCATCACTTAAGCAAAAATATTGATATTATATACTGGGTAGAATGCTCAAATATTAGTATTGTACATATGTTAAATATTATAAACTGAGTAATATAATCTCCATTTCACACATGATCATACTGCGACTTAGAAATAATGATTTGCTAAGGTCGTATGTAAAGTTACAATATGAAGTAATTGTATTTACCTCATTCAAAGTTTGTGATTTTTTTTCACAAGATCACTTTGTTTTCTCTAGGAAAAAGCAAACCTTCGATTGGGGTCCTGGAAGCTTTGAAAAGGTAATATTAAACTGAAGCAACTAACACATCTAGAGATTGACTGATCTTTCCTCCTGACCCTCACCTTGTTAATGATAGCATAGAATTTGGAAGGTCTAAACAAGAGTATTGAAAAAATACAATACACACAGACCTAATTTTGAGAAGTAAACTTTATAACTCTTTTGTAGGCAGGCATTGACAATATGTTTTTTATAGCCTCAACAGCTACAATAATTTTAAGTATTATCAAGTTTTATCCTGCAGAAAAATCAATTCATTTTCAACATTGTTTCACTGAAATTAAGTGGTAGATTATTTTTTAATCAATCAGAATTTTTTGTAAAATATCTGTTTTATAATATAGAATACATTTTTAAGGGAGCTCTCTCTCTCTCTCTCTCTCTCACACACACACACACACACACACACACACACACAGAGAGAGAGAGAGAGAGAGAGAGAGAGAGAGAGAAAGACATAGAATGGTTCCACTCTGATATTTTCGGGTTCTAGTTCTTTGCTGAGCTTGGAGGTATTTATTTTCAACATCTTATGTTCTCATGGTTTATGCAAAGATCTATATTCTTTATTTGTTAAGTGCCTAAGTACATTTCTTTATATAACAGGAGTCTTAAAGGATTAGATATGAAATGTTTGCCTGGTTTAGAGAAACATGGATCTTTTCAAATAAGTAGATATGCCACCAGCAAAAAACATATTAAAAATAAAATGTTCACAGTGTCCAGTATTTTTTTCAGTAACTCTAAATTTATTTATAGAATTTCACTTTCTGATCCTTGTCAGTGTACCTGTTTTATGGCAAGCAAGGTCACCCAGAGGGAGAATTCATTTTAATCAAATTTAACATTTCAGAAATAACCATGTAAACAAATCAGCCAGCCTGTTACCTTGTAGACATTGGGTAGACAGGTGATTACACTGCTAAGCTATTTTACCTTGAAACTAAACTCTCAGTGGTTGAAATGTTGATTTATTTCCTACAAACTGCATTTTTTTCACTGTAGAATAAATATCAAGAACTAGAAACTTTGGAATAAAATCTGAATACTTAAAAAATTCTTTTTACATTATTGATTAACCTATATCATTTGCCCAACAATGGACTTTACAATAAAATTTCAAGTAAGACCTAAACATATCAATGCAAATTTAAAAAATGTATTAAAATAAAAAGGGTAAAGAGAATATATATATATATATATATTCACATATATATATATATATTCACATATATATATATATTCACATATATATATATATATTCACATATATATATATATATATATATATATTCACATATATATAGGTGGGTTTATGAGATCAAAAAAGAAACCTAGTGCGTTATACTGGTCTATAGCATAAACCGGTTTTATCAGGAACCGGCAAATGAAATCTCCCACAAGATTTTCTACTTGAATCTCATTTTGAAACAATTTGCACCAGAAACCTATGTTGTGGACCTACTTACAGTCCCTCAATGTAATTACTTTTTGCCTCTTTGCTCATATATTTCAGCTTGTCTTGAAACTTCACATCACCTGTGTATAAATAACCAAATTTCCTCTATGATTTTCTGTTTCACCTATGGTAATAAATACAGGCAAGTGTAAACAAGGTATAAAACATATGGAATTAAGAACAGGAAGAAAAGGACAATCTTTTCAATAAATGGTGCAGGAATCATTACGTATAACATAAAAACAAATAAAAATTGATTCTTACCTCACACCATCCCCCAAATCAATTTTAGGTAGGTAGACTGTAAGTCTAAATGTAAAAGGCAAAACAATAAAAATATTTTAAACAAGAGCACAAAAAACATGAATCATAAGGAAAAAGCATATAGCCTTCAATGAATGAATGGATGAAGACAGTGAATTTTGAAAGAACTGACTATCCTGAAGGACAAAACATAACACTTAAATGTTCATTAATTTATGTGTTTCTAGTAACAGATATAGAGATGAGGCTGTAATTTTTGTGTTAGATGTTGTTGCTGTGGTTAGGTCTCCAAAAAACTTTCCTGAAAGGGCAAAGGGAAGAAACTTACTGAATTCCTGAAAGGGCAATTATATAAGAAAGTTGTCTATTGGAAGTGAGGCCATAAGTAGGAGGAGGCAGCCAAATCACTAATGATGGGAAAGAAGTACCCAAATCTCACTTACCACCTATGCTCTGCTCTGCTACATTCTACTCCGGTGCCCCTCCAAGTGGTTAAACCTAACCAGAAGTTAGACAGATGGGAGCTTTTGTTGTATTTCATAGCAATTTCTTAAGATAAAGAGCAGCATGATCAACAGTAGAGAGTGGATCCAGAACAATAGGGGGTGTAAAGTTATGAATTGCCAAGACATTAATGAAGAAGATTGAAGAGGAAAAATCTGTTCTATCAAATATAATGGTTTCTCATAAGGCTACACTAATTAAGGCAAAATAGCATTGGTACCAGTTTGACAACTAGGCCAATGAAACAGAATAAAGAGATTAGAAACAGACCCAAACTTAAGTAGACACATAAAGATGTAGATACCTTTGCATAGTAGTAAAAATAGCAATCAGAGAGAGAGAGAGAGAGGGAGAGACAGGGAGAGAGGAAGAGAGAGAGAAGAAAGGAAAAGAAAAAAAGATACTGAGACAACTAGATATTGTATGGGGAAAATATAAAATTTAGACTGACCTTACGCATTCCCCAAACTGAACTACCTATAAAGAAAAAAAAAAAGGCAAAACAATAAGAATTTCTAAAATAGGATACAAACAGCATGGATCATAACTTATGAGAATCTAGATATTACTTTTACATGAGATTTAAGAAATCCTGTCTATTCAAAAAGACAATGAAATAAAATTCAAAGCATAAATCAGAAAGCCTAAGACTAAAAGACAAAGTATATATACAAAATGCATAAAGCATGTCTATACATCTAGAAAAAAGTCTAATGAAATTTGGTCAATATACTTAAAAAGATATTTTACAAAAATGGATATTGAAGCTGTCAAGTAATATGTGAAAAAAGTACTTAACTTGGAGGAAAGACGATTCATTCATGGGAAGAGAAAGCAATTCAGATTTTACAGATCCAGATTCATATTGGTGGCTATATGTGTGGAAGCGGTATCATGGTTAATTTCTTATTGCTTCTATTTTCTCATTGAAATAAGGAATAAGATCAATGACTAATAGTGAAGATAGTGAAAGAAGGTTCTGGGGGACTGAAGACAAAGAAAAAATTAAATAGTCACCTGAAAGGCTGGAAACTATAGTAGATCAGGACAATGGAGTCAGAATTAAGAGACCACTTTATGGTAGTTAGTGTGAGCTTAAGATAAAATCATTTAGAATCATTCCATTCAGATGATCATGTGGAGCACTAAGATTTGAACTAGATTTAACCAGAATTGAAATTCTTTGGATGAAGACTAGATAGGAGCTAATGTTGTAGGTAAGAGACAGTAATAGCTGACCATAAGATTTAAACTATTAAGAAGTGGGGAAAATGAGATGGGGCGGGGGTACGAAAAACAGTGAAACCACCAAGAACCTGCACAGTATTAGTTGGAGAAAGTCCCAGCCACACAGGATTTGGAATTTTAATGAACCTGGATGTTTAAATAATTGTGGATGCTGAGTGGTAGAGTCTCCTGTCAATTCAAACCAAGTTTTTTTTTTTTTTTTTTTTTTTTTGGAAGAAAAGGAGTAGAATAATTTAGAATCAGTGTAAATAGTAAGAAGGGCACCTCCTTTTTCACTAGGCCAATGGTAGAAGAAGTGAGAGAGAGAGAGAACACTGAAGTTTTCAAGGGCTAAATGAGATGTGGTGTCTTCAAGAGATGGAAGCATGAAGGAGAGCAAGAAGATTAAGGAATATTTAAAGAAGTGAATGAAGAAATACAAATGCACTGTTTCTACTCTCTGGAAAGAATGCCATCACAAGGCTAAGTGAGAGTGACTTAGGGAAGTTAACAGTGAGATAAGTGGTAGTCAGATTCAGGATAGATTTTTAAGGCAGAGCCAAAAGGATGTTCTAGCACATTGAAAGTAGCCTATGAATAAAGGAGAATAATCACAGATGATTCTGTATACTTGAGCCAGAGATCTGAATTACTACTGTCTTTGACTGAGATAGGACAGGCTGGGGGAAGGACAGTATATATAGAGAAATGGAAGTTGAGATTTGAGCCTATGAATTTTTAGGTTCCTATTAAACAAGGAGCTGGTGAGATGAAAAATAGATGGACAAGGTCAGGAAAGCAATTGATAGAATCAGCATATTCCCCGAGTGTATTTTTACCTTACTTTTAATGTGAAATATACTTACGGAGAAGCACATAAAATATATATGTACATTTAAACAGATATCCATAAAGCAAACACCAATTTACATCAAGATAAAGAAACAGAACATTGCCAGAACCCAGGAATCTCCTCACCCAATATACCTTTATCTAATCATAAACTCTTCCCTCAAATCCAACCGAGGAAATTATAATCCTAAAATAAAATGTGATGCTAAATTTTTTGTTTACTTCTTGTTTATATCTGTAGATGCATTCCTAACCAATACAAGTTAGTTTTGCTGCTTTTGAAATTTGCTTAAATGGAATCACTATGTGTAGGCAATTTCAACCTGCTTCTTTTGCTCAGCATTAGTTTGTGGGCCTTATCAATGCTGTTGTGTGTAGCTTTCGTTCATTATTTTCCTCTGTGTACTATTTCACAGTTTATTTATTCAATGTGGATAGACATTTGGTAGATGATATATATGACTTTTAGTGTTGATTTTACAAGCAGTTTCCAAAAACATTATTGTATGAGTATTTTGGTGGTCATATATTTAGTTATCTTGAGGCTTAAGTTGGAATTGCTGAGTCATAATGTTGCAGGACTTTTCTTTAGTTCAGCTAAAGACAGGGTCCTAGTCACAGGGCCACAAAAGTGTAAGCTCACAGACGATTTGCAAGATGGAGTTGGGGAGAGATAGCATGGGGAGAAATGCCAGATACAGGTGATGGGGAGGAAGGCAGCACATCACACTGCCATGTGTGTACCTATGCAACAATCTTGCATGTAGCTGGGACTACAGGCACACACCACCATGCTCAGCTAATTTTGTATTTTAGTAGAGACAGGGTTTCACCATGTTGGCCAGGATGGCCTTGATCTCGTGATCTGCTTGCCTTGGCCTTCCAAAGTGCTGGGGTTACAGACGTGAGCCACTGAGCCCAGCCTATTTGGTAAAATTTTATCATTTTTAGTCCTTGGGGAAATATTCAAGCTAATTTCTTAAACTAAATTTATATCTTGTGGATTTTTTGTAATTTTTATTGTGGCTTATTTTATTTCCTTTAGTTTTGGGAATATGGCCAGGTTTTAGCTAAAGCACCTTAGGATGGCTGTGCAATTCTGAGCCACAATATCTATTCTTCCTTTTCCTTGTGATGTGGTGGATGTGGATTTTAGATCTGATTTAACTTTAGTCTTATATTACAGTTCCTTTGTGTCTTCAGCCTATTTTGGAAAGGATTTTCTACTGACTAAAGGTATTTGACCTGTGATTTTTGATGGCTTCATGGCCATCAAAAACAAAGTTTCCATATGTTCAAGGAAATTATTTTGAGTGTAACCATTATAGAGATATTTAATGGTTATAGAAAAGTTCTCTCTAGAGAAATTGTACAATGTTGTTCAAAATTTCTGACTAAGTAATGAGAATATTTGCTAAGTTCTCCTTTAAACTTTTCTGTTAAATTTAATATTAACAGTGATTTTTTTTTTGGCTGGCTATTGTGGTACATCTTTATCATAATGCTAATACATAATTTTCTAATTAATGTTCTATATATTCTGCAAGTATTTTTTCTATTTATTTAAATTACTTACATTGCTAAAACTTTCCAAATGGGGAAAGTCCAAACTTTCCCCATTAATACTCCACTAATTAAATATACACAAATCATTCAAATAATATACTATTATGCACTTATAAGAATAAGTAAGATCTAGAAGTTTCCATTTAAAAATTACCTATGTGATATTAATATGCAAATGTAAATTCTGTCATAGTATTATTGTTAAAACAATTTCTAGTTGTAAGTCAAGTCAGGTATTTGTACTAAACCTTATAGTGAAAAGCCATAATAATACTGAATAAAAATATATTTTAAAAAATTTTACTTAAAATATTAAACCATTATGGTTAATCTAAATAATCTGTCCAGAGTCCAATGAAAAGCTAGAATGTATAGAGTATTCTGTGTAGATATGTTGATTTGCTCATATGATATTTATTGACAAAATATATATAAAATATTAGAAAGACCCGGGCAACTCTTTTGAATGGAATTGGGCTGATTCATCTCTGGTTTGTGGAGTAACAGCCAGGTTAAGTCTGAGCTGCTGCAGAGGCAAGACAAAGGTCCAGACCGGGACATTGCACCCCTGTTGGCCTTCTGGAGACTTACATCACGGGGAAAATTATACCTGCCAGAATTAACAAGAGCGTTCATTAAGAAGAAATTTGTTAAACAAGAAATTGAACATGATTGCCTTAAGAATTGTAATTACTGTCCAGAAGCATAGACAGGTTTTTTAGCCTTGGAGCAGGTATGCCTGGGCAGGACCATGGCTACCTACAGATAATCCTGCAGTAGAAACAGCAGAGCAAGTCTACATCTTTTCCCTGGCACTGTTAAAAATGTTAAAGCATGGCGATGCTGGAGTTCCAATGGAAGTTATGGTTCTGATGCTTGAAGAATTTGTTGATTATTATACCATCAGAGTGATTGACATGTTTGCTATACTATGGGTCTCAGCGTGGAGGCATTTGATCTAGTGTTCCAAGCTAAACTGGTGCATATATTCAATCAGACAGGAAAGCTTGAGATGGTTACTTGTTGGCATCACAGTCACTTTGGCTTGGTTGTTGGGGTTTCTGGGGTGGATATCAGCACTCAGTAGAGATTTGACACCTTGTCAGAGGGAGCTGTAAAAAGAAAGGTTGTTAGTGATGCCTTCAGATTGATCAATGCCAGTATGATGGTCTTATTACATGAACCAAGACTAACAAATTCAAATATGGGTCACTTAAACAAGCCATCTATCCAGGCATTAATTAATGGATGAACAGACATTATTATTCTATTACTATTAATTATAAAAAAAAATAAACTGGAACAGAAGATGTTGCTAAATTTGCATAAGAAAAGTTGAATGGAAGGTTTGATACTTCAGGACTACTGTGAACATTGTAAACACAATGAATCAGCATTAAAATAGGTGCTGGAATTAGCCAAGTATCACATAAAGGCTGTAGATGAAGAAGATAACACCTAAACAGCTGGCAATAAAGAGTGTTGGCTAGCAGAACACTAATATCATTTGGAGGAACAAGTTGATTTAGCCATGACTTCAAATATTGTTAGCAGCTATGTTGAAGAGTGTTGTGTTTCAGTGAAGCAACAAAAAACTTATTAGTGATGCTTTCAGGATACATTCCTCTGTCGTTCTTAATGCTCAAAATTAACGGACCTCTGAAAATGTATTTGGTTAAATGTAAGACATTTGGTATCATTTGTAGCACTTTAACAGCTTCAGTCTCAGCTACGCAATTACTTCTGCTTCTTTAGTCAGGGCCTTTGCAGATTCTAAAGTTATACAAGAATACACCAAAGTAGACACATTTTGTAAATATTTCATTTAATATTTGAAAAAAAATCAGTAGTACAAGTATATTTTGATTGTTGCTTACAAAATAAAATACATCTACAATTTGAAAAAAATAAAAGTCAGTTGGTATTAGATGTGTGAATTTATTTCTGGGCTCTCTATTCTGTTCTGTTGATCTGTGTGTCTGTTTCTATGTCAATACCATGTTGTTTGGTTACCATAGCTTTGTAGTATATTTTGAAATCAGGTACTGCAATGCTTTTAGCTTTGTTTTTGTATGTTTATCTTAAAAAAAAAACCCACAAAATTATTTTGATTACTCAGGGTTTTTATTAGTTTCATAAGCATTTTAAGATTTTAAAAAATATATTTTTGTGAGGAATGTCATTAGTAGTTGATAGAGAGTGTATTGAACATATAAATCACTCTGACTAGTATGGACATTTTAACAATATGAATACTTCTAATTCATAAACAAGGGATATTTTTCTACTATGTGTTTTTTCTTCAGTTTCTTTCATCAGTGTTCTATAGTTTTCAGTGTAGAGATCTTTCACTTCCTTGATTAAATTTATTTCTAGGTACATTTTTTCTTTTGTAACTATTAGATTTTTTTTTACTTTTTTTTCTAACTTGTTAGCGTCTAAAAATTCTACTGATTTTGTGTGTTGATTTGTAGCCTGCAACTTTACTGAATAAGTTTATTAGCTAAGGCATTTTTGTCCAGTCTTTACGTTTTTCTAAATATAAGATTTAGAAAACAGAATAATTAGGTTTATTCTTTTCCAGTTTGAATACCCTTTATTTCTTCCTCTTGCCTAATTTTGCTGTCTAAGATTTGTGGTATTGTGTTGAATAGAGGTGATGAAAGTGGGTATCCTTGTCTTGTTTTAGACCTTAGAGGAAAGGTTGACAAATTTTTACCATTTCATATAACGTTACCAGAGGATTTCTCATATGTGATCTTTATTGTGTTGAGGTACATACTTCCTATTTCTAATTTGTTGAGAGTTTTTGATATATGGCAAAGTTGAATTTTGAAAAATGCTTTCTCTGCTTCAATTGACTTGGACATAAGTTTTTATCTTTCATTTTGTTAATGTGATGTATCATATTCATTAATTTGCATATGTTAAGCTGATTACATTTCTGGGATAAATCTCACTTGATAATAAGTGAATGATCATTTTAATGTGTTGCTGAATTCATTTTACTCATTTTTATTTTGAGAATTTTTCTATTTATGTTTTATTCTTGTATCCTTGCCTAATTTTGATAGCAGGGTAATGTTGGACTTGGTAATTTCTTTAGAGTTTCATTTTCTATTTTTTCATAAGTCCATCTTGGTGGGTGGCATGTGTCCAGGTATTTATCCATTTCTTCTATGTTTTCCAATTTTTCATACACTAAGTGTTCATAATATTATTTATGATTTGTTATATTTCTGTGGTATGAATTTTAATATTACTGTTTTCTTTCTTGACTTTACTTGAGTCATCTCTTTCTTTCTTAGTCTATCTAACTAAAGGTTTTTTTCAATTTTTTAGCCTAACTCTTGTTAATATTTCATATTGCTTTGTAGTCTCTAATTTTTTCTCTGATCTTTACAATTTCTTTTCTTTTATTAATTTTGGATTTAGCCTGTTTTTGTTTTTGTTGTTCCTTGAGTTAAATGCTAAGTTTTTAAATTTGAGATTCTTCTCGTTTTTTGATATAGGTGTTTATTGCTATACCTTTCCTCTCACAACTTTTTTTTTGCTGTATTCTGTAGGTTGTTTGGTGTGTTATATTTTCATCTGTGTTTGTCTCAAGAAACTTTTGAATTTATCTTTTAATTTGTTTATTGAGCCATATGTTTTAGTAAAATGTTGTTTAATTTCTATGTATTTGTAAAATTTCTGAAGTTTTCTCTGTTATTAATTTCTAATTTTATACCATTGAGGTCAAAAATACATGATATAATCTCAATCTCCATGACTCTGTAAAGCCTTTTTTGGCTTAGTATATAATTTATTCTTGGGAATATAATACATCAGTTGAGAAGAATGTGTATTTTACAGCTGTTGGATAGAGTGTTCTGTAAATGTTAATTAGGTCCATTTGGTGTAGAGGGTAGTTTAAGGTTGATGTTTCTTTGTTGATTTCCTGTCTAGGTGATCTGTCCTTTGCTGAAAATGCGGTGTTGAAGTTCCCTATTATCATTATATTTAGGTTTATTATTCCCTTTAAATCAAGCAATATTTGCTTTATATATTTGGGTGTTCAAGTGTTGTGTGGATATTTGTTTACAAATGTTATATTATCTTGCTGAATAGATCCACTTATCTTTATGCAGTGATTTTCTTTTTCTCTTTTTAACAGTTTTTGACCCAAAGTCTAGTTTGTCTCATATAACTCTAGCAACTGCTGCTCACTTTTGGTCTTTATTTGCATGGAATGTCTTTTCCATCACTTCACTTTCAGTCTGTGTGGTGATTACCCATGAAGTGTTTCTCTTGTAGGCAGCATATAATTGAGTTTCATTTTTGTTTTGGGTTTAGTTTTCTTACCCATTCAATCACTTTACATCTTTTGATTGGATAATTTAATCCACTCACATTTTAGGTTATTATTGATAGGTAAGAACTTCTGCCATTTTGCTAATTGTTTTCTGTTTATTTTTTTTAATAGATCTTTTGGTCTTTTCTTTCTCTCTTTGTTTACCATTGTTTATCTTTGTGGTTTGGTATTTTCCTGTGTTGCTAAGCTTTGATTCCTTTCTCTTTCTCATTATTGTATACGCTGCAATTTCTTTCTTTGTAATTACTGACAAACTAACATAAGAAAACCTGTAGTTATAATAGACTTATGTAATCCAATAATAACTTAACTTGGGTTAAATTAAAATATTTTAGACTTTTATCCTCCCCTCATAATTTGTATATTTGTTATCTAAATTTACATCTTTATTTGTAGTGTGTTTCTTCACAGTAATTGTAGTTCTAATTATTTTTTACTATTCTGACTTGTAACCTTTATGGTAGAGGTTTGAAGTGTTTATGTAGCATGATTATGGTACTGAAGTATTCTGTTTGATTATGTTTAGCTCTACTAGTGGAATTTTTACTTTTACATGTTTTCATTATAGGAATTATCATCCTGATAATTAGCTGCTGAAAAGTATTCCTATAGCCTAAGAAATATTCTTATAGTCTAATGGTCTTATAGTCTTTTCTTACATGTGACTTGATACTTTTGCTGCTTTAAGAATTCTCTTCTAATCTTTGACTTTTTACTGTTGGATTATAATGTGCCTACATCAGTACCTTTATGGGTTGTGTGTATTCATGGATCTTTGAGAATCCTTGATCTGGATGCTCATAACTCACCCAACGATTGTCATATCTTCAGCAGACCTTTATCAGATATATGATTAACAAATATTTTCTCCCATTTTTTAGAGTTTGTTACAAAAATATCCTGCAGACCAAACAGGCCCTCAAGTCCACTTTGGATAACTGCCTAAAGCAGCTTCTAGGCAAAGAGGTTTTTTTGTTTTTTTCCTGTAGATGAATCCTAGGGTGTCTGTTGGGTATGGTGCATTGATTTTGATCCTTGGTGAATGTAGCAGTGTAGCCTCCATGAAGTTTCTTCATCTATAATACACACCAGCAATGTCTACGAGTGCCTCATTGAGCTAGAACACAGGAGTTAATTGTGTCAGTGGCGTGGTCTTACTGGCTGTAAGGTGCAAGTTTGGTTCTCAAGCTGGAGATGTGTGTGTGCAACAGTTCAAATGGCTCTAGAGTGGGCTCAGTGGTACAGACCACTAGGCTGGCTCTCCAGCTGGGGTTGTGCATGCATGACAGTCCATCTGGCTGAGGGGCAAGCTTGCCAGAGATAGACTTACTGGACTGATTTTTTGGGATGTGGGTGCTTGCTCATGGTGATTCAGCCAGCCCAGAGTTGGCCTCAGCACTGTGAAGAACCACTTATTCCTGTGGGCATGGTAATGTGTGGGCTCAGGAACCAGAGTCACAGTCATTTGTCTGAGCCTAGGCTCCAAGAAGTCAGTGTCATGGCACTGCTGCCACCTGTGTAAACATGATGAAATAATGGTGAACACTCAGGGATGAAGAAACACAATAGAAACTGGACCCCACAGCAGGGTGCATTCTAACCAGTGGCTCTGGTTTCAGGATGATAACATGATGTAGTAGCTTTGTTCCACACAGGGTAGTGGGGTGCATAACGTAGGTTTTACTCTGGAGCAATGCATCCATGTCAACTTCGGTCAGCTCCCCAAAGTAAACTGAGGGCCTGTGAATCCTGCAAGATTTTTTTCTAGCAAAATCTAAAAATTAGATAAAATGTTTGTTAATCATATATTTGATAAAGATCTTGCTGAATGTTTTTGACCCCTAAAGTTTCATATGTTAAAGCCTGAATCTCTAATCCCCATAGTATTTGGAAGTAGGACCACTGGGAGGTAATTAGGTTTAGATGAAGTCAGGAGGGTGGAACTCTGTTGGTGGGATCAGCATCCTTATAAGAAAAGGAAGAAATCAGAGCCCTTTCTCTCTGTATCATGTAAGGCTAGAGCAAGAAAGTGACTGTCTGCCATCAAAGGGAACCATCACTGGATACCAAATCTGCCAGCACTTTGATCTTGGACCTTCCAATATCAGAACTGAGAGAAATAAATATTTTTTGTTTAAGCTGCCCAGTAAGTAAATATTTCCTGTTAAGCTGCCCAGTGTATGGTATTTGATATAGCAGCCCAACTGGCTAAGGTAGTTCTAGTATCCAGAGTCCATAAAGAACTCTTACAACCCAACATAAAAAGGACAAATAGCAACAGATAAGGACATGAATAAACATGTTTCCAAATGCAAATAGCCCAAAAGTATATAAAAAGATGGCAAAAATCATGAGTGTATTTTCCTTACTTCTTTCTTTTTCTCTTGTCACTCCTCCGTGCCTTCTTTCCATTCCTTTATCTTCCTTTTTCTTTCTTTCCTCCCTTCTTCCTTTCTAATCTTTTTTTCCTCCTTCCTTCTTCTTCTCTTCCTCTTCCTTTTTCTTCTTTTTTTATTCCTTTCCCTGCCTCCTTCCCTTCATCCCTCCCTCCTTCCCTCCCTCCTTCCTTGCCTTTTTTCCTTCCTTCCCTTTTGTTTCTTCCTCCCTCCCTCCCTCCCTTCCTTCCTTCCTCCCTCCCTCCCTCCCTCCCTTCTTTCCTTCCTTCTGCCTCTTTTTGTCTTTCTTTCCTTTATTTTTTTCATTTGTTTTTGGTGGGAATAGAGATTTTTTAAAAAACAACTGATCTTGCATAAGCCAGGCCTTATGAAAGTGTAGTCTCCGGGACTGAAAAAGTCACACAGAGCTTAAACTCATGGAAAAAACAAAAATCTAGGGATTACCCGGAAAGAAAATAGAACTGCAACTGGGATGCATGTAGAGAAAGATGAGGGTGAATCATTGATCAAAGCCAGCAAATAAAACTGAAAGTTTAAAGCACAAGCACTTCCTGAGCCTATAATGAAATGAAAAGGATGTAATGCTTGAGTTCATTGAACTGAATTAAAAATCCAATAGTCAAGTTCCATAGTACAGGGAAATCAGGCATCTAATGTTCATATATTTGTTTAACATCTCCCCAGTATCTGTGATATGAGATCAGACTTCTAAACTGGTAAAATTCATACAGTTCACCAAAAAATGGAAAAGAGCCACAAAAAACGGGTAATGCCCTTATACTTGTCAACAGTATTATCTTTACTTCTACATGTTTGTTCAAGAAGAGGGAAAGAGGCTGAAGAGAGTTCCACAAGCAGCTGTGAAAATGGGGCAGTTTAGTCACAATGCATTATGTAGTTATCAACTGACATCATCTAAATGAAATGAATAAATCAAAATTATAATTTTTGTCATTACATTTATCCCAACTGATTCTTAAAGAAAAGTAATGCAGTATTTCTCCAAAGTCTTCCAACTACGTAACCAAGTTATTAATTTTTGTTTTGAAACTAAATTAGATAAGCTTTTTAATAAAAAGGTCTTTGTTTGTTTGAGACGGAGTTTCACTCTATCGTCCAGGCTGGAGTGCAGTGATGTGATCTTGGCTCCTGCAACCTCCGCCTCCCAGGTTAAAGCGATTCTCCTGCCTCAGCCTCCTGAGTAGCTGGGATTACAGGCGCGCACCGCCACATCCAGCACATTTTTATATTTTTAGTAGAGACGGGGTTTCACCATGTTTGCCAGGCTGGTTTCCAATTCCTGGCCTCAGGTGATCCACCCATCTCAGCCTCCCAAAGTGCTGGGATTATAGGCTTGAGCCACAGAGCCTGGCCTTAATGAAAAGTTTTAAATTTATGTTTCTGCATTTATCAGTTTCATAAATGGAATGACAGTTGTTGACTACCCTTCATAAAAGATGAGGAAATTAGCACATTTACAATTCTTCCCACTTATTCTACCCCCACACCTCCTGGTTTTATGAGCGTCAAATGAGATTTTTTTGGCCAAAGCATTAATTGTTAAACTATTTTTATGTCATATGACTATTATTTTAAGAACTGTAACATTTACACTGTGTACTATATAATAGTTGTATAAACTTGGTTTCATTTTCAAATGAAAAAATGTTTTCAGTAAATTCTTTCATATGCAAATGTCTAAGTTTTCTTTGAACAGAATTTATTTTTTAATCACAGTTTGAAGTGCATATTTGTTAGTTTAGCTTAGCTCTGTTTTCTTCATGACAAATTAGTTCCAATAAAGAAATTAGTTTTTGTCATAGCTGAGGTGTCTTTGCCTTGAGTTCACATGTGTACAACAACTTACCTATATATTAATATCTAAATTCAACACAGATTTCTTTTCAAAGTCAAAGACTATATTCTCTCTTATTCTGGAATATGAATGTGATGTTGTTGACTAGAAGTCTGAGAGCAGCCTAGGATTTTTATTACTTTAATATTTTGGTTGATTATTAAATGCAGGATTTTTTTAATACCGTGCTTAAAATTAAATACTCAAAATATAACCACATGTCTATTACCTCTATCTATCTTGGGTCCATATTAGGCCATGTTTATCTACAAATTCCCTTAGCATGGAAATTTTTAAATCTAATTTTGTTTTTTAAAATTATCCTTTTTGTAATTACATTCTCTGAGAAGTTCCAAATTTATAAATTGTTTGTCTTCCTTGGAGCACTTCATTACTTTCAATGCCATATACTTTTTTTAAGTCTACATTTTTAAATTTTAACTTTTATCTATTGATTTATTGCATTAATATTTTAATTATTTTTCTTTACAGAGTAAAATAGTTTCTGCTTACAATTACGTTATTTTCTAGAACTGATTTTTTTCTAACTATATTCACCTCTAAAAAATTTGACATTATTTTTCTTTTCTTTCTATAAAGATTTTCACAGGTCCTGTGGTTTATTGGTTTAGATTATTTATCTTGGAGTAGGAACATTTCTATTCAAGTCTCCTTTTCTTCTCTGAAAAGATTCTTCTTGGTTCCTTTGTTTACTGTTGCATCATGTCAATAATTCCTTTGGAAACACAACCACAGTACAAGGTCATGCATTTCTAAATTATATAGGGCAATGCTATCAGGTACAACAAATGAAGCCCAACATTTCAACAGATCAACCCAAAAGAAATTTGTTTCTTGCTAACACAACAATCCAGTGTAGGCATTCCTGGTCTTAGGTTATTAAGGGACCTAGAACTCTTCCATCTTATAGAATCCTGTTCCTCAAGGCTGTATCGTTTATTTATCTAGCATGGGGAGGGATAAAAAAAAAGAAATAGAGATTCAGTTGCTGCTAAAAATGCCATGTCCTAGAGTGGTACTTATTAAATTCCTTAACACTTTATTGACAAAATTAGTCCAATAATGACATCTGGAAATGGGAGTGTGGTGGGGGGCAGGTAAGTGTGATGTCTGCTGGAGCAACTTCTTTATATGTATTTCTCTATGTAATAGGAGGGAGAGAGCACATGTTGAGTGACAGCTACCATTTTGTCATCTTCTGACCCTCTGACAGAATTATCAGTGAAGATCCTTCTCAAATATAATACATATTTAACCCTCTCTAAGGAAGTCAACTCTAAGCCCCATCTAGCACAACATCCAGCTCAGGGTGTAGGCTATCTGGGTAACATGCAGTCTCTCCCTTCATTCTTTCCCCCACCGTAGTGGTAGAAAGAAGGCAAAGTAAGTGCAATGAAAGTTCCCACTCAGAAAAGGGAAGCATAGGAAACGTAAGCATCACCTCTCCATAGTGAGAATAAATACCCGCGGGACAGGTGACATAAAGAGCCTTTGTCTTGGCAATGCTGAGGGATGGGGGCTCCTTGTTTGGATGCTGGCTGTGCTTCCTGGGAACAACTCCCTTGTCCATGGCTCTCCATATGGCCTTTGCTCTGCCTTCCTGGATAGGCTGCCTTGCTTCTTCCCCAGCCATCTCTCTGGTGGCCCCTAGGAAATATGCATTTCTTGGATAATATACTGCTCCCTCCTTATGCCAGCTACTAAGAAAGTGCTTCTCAGTCCAATCCTGACCTTCTATTTACTGTCTGTGAAACTGATTCTGGAACAACCAAACCAAATTTTTGTTTTACCAGCTGAGCCCTTGTTATTCTCTGTCAATAATGACCCTAAAGATAAGTTGTCAGGAAAAAGGAGAAAGAAGAGACTTGCTCTTTAACTGTCTGCATGCCACACTAATGATTCTTCACCACAGCTGCAACAGTTCCTTCCTATATGACAGCTGAATCTAGTTTGGGCTTTGTCTAACGCATGCAGAATTAGTTAAGTTGCATATCCCTCAGAGGCATAAGCACCAGCTGAGCAGCTCTTCAGGGTCACAGGTCTGAGTTTCATTGCTCAATAAAACCCCTTCACAAAACTTCTGAGATTTAAAAAATTCAGACTCTTTCCTTTGTTTCTCCATCTTTAGTGACAGTAGCTGCTCCCTGAAGTGACTGTCTCTGAGATATCTTGTCCTAATCTCTTTTTAATCCTTTAAATTAGCCAGCTAACAATTTTTTACTTGATTAGTCATTCTTTACATTTTCTCTAGTAAAACAACTCCTGTGATTTTCATTTCCTGCCTGGGCCTTGCCTAACACAGACAATTTGTGCCAGAAGACGTAGTAGGAAAAACAACCTCTACAATGGAGTTTGGAGATACAGGTTGGGTTGCGTTCTTATATTTGCACAGAACATTGACTCTTTACTAAAAGTTTATGGAATTCTGCTAATTTGCGGAATATCACAGAACTATGATTAATCAAGCTTTCATCTGTGGTTGAATGCAGTAAAGTCTAACTGGAGAAGGCGACTTGAGTAATCAATGGGCTGCTACTGTTGACTCATGGCAGTTGTGATGAATGCGACCTTGGTGCAGGGTCAGTTCTCATAATTACTCTGGAGCATCTTCCAAAAGGAAATAACAAGATCAGGTCATTAGCCTGCGGGCCCAAGTCACAGGAACCAGAGTTCTCCCAAGAAAACCCTAAACATGACCTTATTTCATGTGGCCACAGACATAATTTCGCTGAAAATCAAAACCAGAGTTGAATTGTGTGGGTTATAGAATTATGATGTATCCTGAATTCACAGCCTCGCCATCCTTCCATGTAGAAGTTAGAGCATTCCTAAAACTTGAAATAGAATCATCTGGTTGGATTATGTGAAGCTAAGAATCTTGAAATCCAAAGTCACTCAGTTTTCCTTGCATGTAGAAAGACCTTTCCCTTTTCAAGGCTGAGAAGAATAGTCCTCCATTTCTTTATCATCCTATAATAAATTTATATAGGTCAGTTGCTTAATATACAGCCATCGATTTTCCCCAATATTCCACCCTAACAATTCTTTATTGCCACTGGACCAACAAGAGTCAGGTGTATTGGAGGGGTCAAGTACAAATTCTGATTTAGTGGGAGGCAATGTATACATCTAAAGTATTGCAAGCCATTATTAACTCAAATGAGAAGAAACCCAAGGAATATGTATGCAATGTATTCAAAGGGTATTCGACAAGGGAGACAGACCTCAACAGGTTACGGTCAGTAAACAGTATAGTAATGCCGGCAGCTAGGGATTACGTCTATTTTATTGATGTGAATGCACTTACTAAGGACTCTGGAAGTGGCCCAAACATTTTAGTTGGTTAGTTGACAGAAACTTGTACTTAAAAATGACTGATAGTTAATGCAGTTACAATGTCAGAACTTCCTTTGCAAAACATAGAAAAAGAAAACGAACAGCTAATAGAGAAAGAAACGTTGGAAGGTATTGATCATATGCATCCTCTACTTCATTCCCCAAGAGAGCCCAGAGACCACTTCATTCACTAAGGCATTGAAAAATCCTTTAGTGAAGGGACATCAATGTGCTTGGAATGCTCTGTAGTGTTGTCTTGTCTTGGCCAGGGGTTATTGTGTCAAAGGGCACTAGTCACCTTATCAATTCAATAGGAATGACAAGATCTCAGAGTAGCAGAGCCCAAATGACAGTGTTTAGCTATTAAAGACATGGCCAATGCATTTGTCTTAATGGTTAGCAGGGATTAAGTAGTTGTCACAATGTTTTGAAGAGCAGGGTGACTGGAAGTAGCTATTTTTATTACAGCAATTCTGGGAATTAGATAAGTATTTCCTGCTATAACAGGAAAATTCTAGTCTGGTGTCCAGAAATGTGGATTGGGTCACACAACAGAGAGTCATACCTTCTCACCCTATTTTTAAACCTAAGCCACTTTGCAGACTAGGAGTCTTGATTGTAGGAAAGGCCAATTCCCTTCTTGTTGTATCTGTGTCATTGTAAATCACCCTCCAGTCCTTTCTCTAAGCAGCCTGTGGCCAACTACTTGAGGCACCATGTCTAAGGAAAAGATATATGTAGATCTTCTGGAGATTACTGGACAGTGGTCCTATGTCACTGCTTCCTGGGTATTGGAACCTGGACACTGTGATCCACAAATTACACTGAAGCTTATAGAATTTTAACCCGAATTTAAATAAAAGCAAATGTAGTAGGTTCACAGATCCCTTCCGTGGTTCTTTCCCCAGTTTTTGAATGCATTCCTAGAGTACTCATTCTTAAAAAAAAAAAAAAAGGCAGAATGCCTACATTAAGTCACAGGATTTTTACAGTGGGTGCATGTTTTATTTAATAATCTATTTTCCTAAGGAGTAATGTAGGCGTTTGATCTAGTTGCATCCAATCTACTCAAAGTCCAAGGAACCAAGCTGAAAATTACGACTTACACCTAAACTAAGGTCTTAACTTTTTTTTTTTTTTTTTTTTCTCCCCTATCTCGTAGGGCTTAACTAATAGGTCACATAGGTTGTATAATAGGCCATAATGAGAAGACAATACTCTTAATCTGACCTGTTATTTAAGTTATAGCAAGCAAATATTTTACTAAATATTTTACTCTTTTATTAAAATAGGCTTCCAAACTTAACATCTGTGATACTTTTCTCCTTGCTAGAGGAGACAGTATAAGAAGCAATAACTTTGACTGTGGCACAGGCCTCTACTACCTGGGTCCCCTGGGTATTCTATAAATGCCTGTGTCAAGAGCTGGTAAAAGTGTTGTGTCCAAATGATGGAGAGAGCTGTGGCCTACACTTAGAGCTGGGAGCTCGTAAGTGGAGAAAAGTATGCCCTATAGCAGCTGAGTGTGTGTTACTCTAGAGCCATGAAGAGAAAGACCTCCTCTCCTCCAGCGTTTTCTCTTGTAGTTTTTACTCAAAGGATTGACATTGTACCAATGGCAGGGAAAATATTTTCAGGACCTAGCTTTATCATGACAAAAAAGGCAAAAAGACTGAATTTATAGTTGAGAGGTAATGAGTTGATAACTGGCATAGCTGCTATTAACACATCATTTCTGTTCATACAACACAGGCAAAAAAAAAAAAAAAAAAAAAAAAACTAGTCACATGGCAACATTTAGACAGGAGGGGACCAGGAAAATATAGCCTGGGTGGGCAGCCATTTCTCAGTAAATGCTATGCATGAAATCCAAAGTTGGAATTTTGATGGCAGCAACCACTTCTATAATTCATGCTATCTATCTACTCATCAGTTTTTGTGGGAGTTGAGAAAAATCTGAGATTTAGAAATCTTTATTAAAGTCATTCATTTTTTTGAAATAATTATTTCAGTTTATTTTTTATTTTACTTTAACTTCTGGAATACATGTGCAGAGTGTGAAGGTTTGTTGCATAAGTATACATGTGCCACGGTGGCTTGCTGCACCTATCAATCTATCTTCTAGGTTTTAAGCCCTGCATGTGTTAGGTATTTGTCCTAGTGCTCTAGATCCCCTTCCCACCACGTGCCAACAGGCTCCCCTGTGTGTTATGCCCCTCCCAGGGTCCATGTGTTCTCATTGCTTAACTATTACTTATGAGTGAGAGCATGTGGTGTTTGGTTTTCTGTTCTTGTGTTAGTTTGTTGAGAATGATGGATTCTAGCTTCATCCATGTCCCTGCAAAGGACATGACCTATTCTTTTTATGGCTGCACAGTCTTTCTTGGTATATATGTGCCACATTTTCTTTATCCAGTCTATCAATGATGGGCATTTGGGTTGATTCCAAGTCTTTGCTATTGTAAATAGTGCTGCAATAAACATATGGGGGCATGTGTCTATACAGTAGAATTATTCATAAGCTTTTGGGTATGTACCTTGAGGAATCACTACACTGTCTTCCACCGTGGTTGAACTAATATTTGTTAAATTAACTGTGGGTCAGCTTTGCAAATATTAATGAGTATCCAAAACCCACTGGTATTGATTTCCTATTTTTGTATGACCCAGTCATGTTAATGAGAAATTGAGTCAGGGAAAAATAAGATAATTCCTGTCTTTTTGCTTTGAGGATAGCATATGCTGTCAGCATGTAGTAAACTTTGCTGCTCTTACTTTAAGATTGTGAAAATTGTACCCACCAAATTATTTTCTGGCTCTGTAGAGCTTCTCGTTGACACTGGATTTCTATTATACATTACCTGTTACTCCAGCTCTTGTGCTCACAAATGTGAGATATTAGTTATTTTTTTGAAATTCCTATTTTACTTCTTGCACAATATATTGCTTCTTAAGAAGAGGAATTGTTTTCCTGATAAAATTTTCATTTCTATTTATTCCTTAGGTTTGGTCACTTATTCAGATTCTTAGAAATATATTGTTTTTAGTTAAGTTTTATCATTGCTACAAATTATTTTCTTATTTTCAATTAAATCAATTCAACAAAAATTATTATGGAAGATACATGTATTAATTGTTGTTAAATTTGTATAAAGAAGAAAAGTAACACTCAATGATCTCATAATTCAGAAGTATCTACCATTAATGTTGATAAGTATGTCTTTATAGTTTTCTTTTGTTTAAATGTAACATTTTAATTTATACTAAAAATAAAATGTATTCATTTAAAATGGCTGTGAACACAGTTTGCAATATTTCCATAGCATTTACTAGTGTTAGTAAAGCATGTTTGAAATAGATACTGCTTTTGGGATTTGTACTGGATCTGATTTCTTCCCTATTATGTCTAATATTGTGACAGATACGTCTACAAGAGAAGCAGGAAACAATGTTCTCCCCAAATTTAAATTGTCTAAAAATAAAATTATAAAAGTCAAAAATCAAAATTTTTAATTATGAAATGTTAGCCTTTGTTATATATTTAAAATTGTTTTCTAAAACAGTGTTTCATCTTAGCAAAAATTAGATGGGTATGTTTTTAGATAAACTGGCACCATGACAAAAGTATACTTTTAGTGTCCACCTGTTTGGAAGGATATTGCCAATTTTTTTTATATCTTTGTGTTGAATATTATTCAAAACCACTTATTTTAGAACTTTGCATCATGTGACATTGCAATAGTCTATCTCTGAAAGTCTCCATCTGCTCTCTGAATATAGGAATAACCTCCTATCTGTTCTCTGTATTCTAGCTGCTATTTTCATTTTTCTCCCTGAGAAGTAACCAGGAAGATTAAGCTAATACTTCTGACCTTAAAGTGTTGCTTGTTTTGTTTCCTCGAATGTAAGCAATTTTTGGACATTTGTTATATTTATAATGCCAACAGTTTTACATGAAATCCTACATAAAAATTTAAAAAATTTGCTGAGTCTTGAAAAACTTCAAAATGTGTAATAATAAGATTACATTTGTTGAGTACCTATTTGCCAAGCATTTGTCAGAAATCATCACATTTAAGTTTTAGAAGAATTCTGAAATAGTATTAGTTAGGGTAGAGTATACGCTGCTTTGATAGAGATATCCAAATCTAATGGCCCCAGCTGAGCATAGCAGTCATCAACTTTATTTCACTGCCTCCACAGTTGGCTCACATTTCTGTCACTGTCTCACCAGCAACATCTCTTGTAAATCTCAGTGATTCTTAGCCAACGATACTGCCTTTTTCACGTAATATTCTCTATTGTATAATACTCTTCCCATTAAAAAAAAAAAAAAAAAACAGAACAAACCTTTTACAGTTCTGTCAGCTTTTTGTTGGTTTCCCTTGGGCTTAGTCATGCAGCTTCTGGAATGATGGCCTCACTCACATATCCAAAAGTTGTTGTTGGCTAGTGGCTGATGAGCCTCAGTTTATCCTCCCTGTGGCCTTTCATATTTCAATGCATTAGACATGAACATATTGGGACAGCATTCCAAGACATTGAGAACAGAATATGCAAAGCCACTCAAGGTCTAGTCTCAGAGCTTTCACAGTATCACTTTTGTTAAGTAATGTTGATCAAAAGAAGTGACAAAGCCAGCTCATATCTAAGGCGTAGGAAAACAGATTCCACCTTTGGACTGGAGGAATAACAAAGTCAGAATTCAAAGGTTGTGCATACCAAATTGAGAAGAATTTGTGACCAAATTTTGAAATCTTCTTTAAACCTTCTCTCACTAGAATTCTTCATGTATCTTTATCATTAAAAATGTACTTACTCCGGCCCAGCACAGTGGCTCATTCCTGTAATCTCAGCATTTTGAGAGGCCAAGGTAGGAGGATTGCTTGAGCTCAGGAATTTGAGATCAGCCTTGGCATGATAAGAAAACCTCATCTCTACAAAAAGAGTAACTGGCTGTGGAGCTGCACACCTATAGTCCCAGCTATTTAGGAGGCTGAGGTGGGAGAATTGCTTGAGCCCGGGAACTTGAGGCTACAGTGAGCTGTGATCACACCGCTGCACTTCAGCCTGGGTGACAAAGCGAGATCCAGACACACACACACAGACACACACACACAGACAGACACAAAGTACTAACTCACTCTTAGGACCACAGAAGTTTTATCTAATGATGGCATCGTGCTCAAAATCAGGATGCCATGATCTGAATTTGACCTATATGTAGATAGGCTTCTTGAATATAGCTCCTCTTAATCCAGAGGCCTACAAATTAGAAAAACAAGTTACCTATCTCATCCCTTCACCCACTACACAATGATGAGACAAGAACAGCATAACCATCAGACACATTTAAAAAACAGGGAGAATGGGATCACATAACCATCAATGATTCGTAGCAATTTTGAAATTCAGCCAGGTATACATTGCCAGTCCCCACAACCTTGACAGCAGGGCATGGTTCTTGATAAAGATCTATTTTTTTCCTTGTGAGATTTTTTAGTACATTGAAAATGGCCCTGGCTCTGACTCCTTGAAACTTGGCTCTAGGAATACGATTGAGATTTTCATTTCTTGATATACATAGCCATAATTGTTTTGGAAACCATCTCTACTTTGTTCATGTGTGATGTTGCTGCAGCATGACATTCTATCCTTATTAAACCCCATTTATTTATTTTCTTTTTTCTTTTTTTAAGCTGTGAAGTTCTAATGGGCATTTTTTACACATTCAGAGTCTTGAAAAAAAGGTTTTCTGCTACTTTTAACTTATTTTTTGTCTCAGGGCCATTTCTCACTTTGGGAATATTTTCTAGATGAGAAACAGCTTTATTTCCAATTCGGGACATTCCAGAACATCACCTTTAAAAAAATATATCAAAAATGTATTAGATGTAGAAAATTAAACCATTTTTAAATAAGTTTATTTCTGTTTTATGCGTCATTTTTGTAGCTGAAAAATAAAAAGGCGAGAAAAAAAGTTGCCACTTTCAGTAGGTTGTCTGGAAATCTCTTTAGCTAGTTTCACACATCAATTAAATTTATATTTTAGCTTCTAAGCTAACACAAAAAACAATTTGCCAATTGTTCTGCCACTATTTTTCACTGGTTGCTCCTTTTCAAGTCTCTGATAATAGTTTTGTCACCATCCTTCCAGCTTTTATCTACTTCCTGTTCACAAAGCCAGGGAACATTTTAGGTTTTTAATAGGTCAACACTTCGTTTACTGGTACCAATTACTGTAACAGCACATAAAAAAACATCAAAACTCCATGGCTTAAAAACACAACTACCAGTTGTGTCTTCACAATTTTGCATTCAGTTTTAACTGCGTGTCTTATCTCTGTACCATTTAGCTCATTCATGCATTTTCAGTGATTGTCTGGAACATCTAAGACGGCCTCATTCACAAATCTGCTATCTCAGCTAGTGTGATTGGCATGGCTGGGATTTGGCTGGTACTTTCTCTATTTTTTAATTCTTTTATTTTTCCAAGGCTTGCCTCTTCATGTGGCCTCTCATCCTTCAGGAGGCTAGCCTGAACTTCTTTAAATGAAATCTCAGAGCAGCCATAGAACCAAAGCATAAAATACAATGCCTCTTAAGGCCAAGCATTGCAACTTTCACAGGGAAACACTTAGATTCTACTCATCTAAGTAAGTTTTGACGTCAGCCAAGGTTCAATGCGAAAGGAACCACACAAGGGGATGAATTTAGCAAAGTGTGATTTATTGATGTCAGTTTTGTGACAATTTATTGCCTCACCATAAAACATTGAATATTTTAAAGTTTCTTAGGAGGCATATACAGTTTTAAATATCCTTCTAGGGATTACATAAAAATAGTGCTATTTCCATTACAACCAATTCTCATATCCCCTGACTGAGAATATTGATCAAGCAATCAGTTATAGAGTATTTGTGGAGAGGAATAATGTAGTAATTAAGGTCACAGGCTTTAGAGAGAGAAGATCTGGATTCAAATTTGGCCATTTATTTGCTGTATGATTTGGGGTCTCTTTGAGTTTCAAATTCTTATTTGCACCACAGCCTGAGAAAGCCAATAATAGAAACCAACCTCATAGATTAAATGGAAAATATAGGATAGTTTCTGGCATATAATACTCTTCATTAGCTGTACATGTATAATACCATACATAAAACCAAAGCTAGAGGAGAAAGAGCAAAAGCATATGCAGTTGAATGTTGAAGTATTTTGATAAATGCATTTCTATGGAAGCTCAGAAATGGCAACTGCAAATATGATTGAGAAGATGACTCCAAATGAGTAGAAACAGATGAAAAGAGAAGTGGGATTGTGGAAGAAAACCAAGCTCATGGAAAGGAACCACAGCTAAAACTGAGGTCAGAAGTTCATGGTCCAGCAGCGGGAGAGCATAAGTGATGAAGGCAATTTACAAAAGTATATCGTGTTCTAGGGAAGTTCTGGACCTCTCAGCTGGAATTTGTGAGAAGTTAGAGACATAGTTTACGTAGAAAAATTCTGTGCATAGATTTGTGTTTTAGAAAAACACCACGTCAGCAAAGTTACAGGAGTTTAAGCGCCTTCAGAGAGAAAATTTCTATACCCTGTTAACTGGTTGGATAGTTCTGGTTGCAAGTGAGAGGAAGAGTTGATATTTTAATGTATAAGAAAGATTTTTATATAGATACTATTCCTTAGTAACATAGCTGCTGCATAAAATAAGGTATATGTGTACACTCATGAATATGAAAGAGTTGTCCAAAATGTATTACAGGCCCACAACCATTTATAAAAATTCTGAAATCCATAAAGGTCAGAAAACTAGAAGCTTTTCTTTCATTTTTTTTTATTGACAATAGAAAAAGCTCACCCTATCTGAACTCAATTTGTGCTGAAAATTGACTGCAAATGATGTAAAGTATTTATCATTTTTAGTTTTTTCACTTAGAAAACATTTATATTTATTGTTTCATTTTTTATTACACGAAGGTATACTATAATATATATTATGTATATACATGAAATATGTCTGCTCCTGAGAGTTTTGTATAAAAAAGTAAATCTCTGTGCTATTTAGTTATATAATTTAATAACATTATAATCCAAGTCAGAGCAAGGAATGTAGTCAAAATATCTAATTAAATTCATTTCAAACAGGGAAACGATTATTTATATACACCTTACATCATCTAGCACCAGATCATCTTTAACTTTCAATTTGGTTGACAACATCAAACTCTGCCTAACCTTGTTATAATCAATTATGACTCTGATAAAGCAGTTTGGATAAACAAGGCTGTTATGACTGTCATATCTTGCTAAAGGAAGATAAAAACAGAGTTGGGGGAGACTACTGCATATGGTCAGGAGATTGTAAAACCAAGTGCTAACTGGAAATGAGACCAGCCTACAAGGCTATGCTTGAGCCATCTGCTTACAATTTTGTGCTCCAGAGCTTGCAAGGTTGTTAATTTATTAATTTAAAAGATATGTATATATTTTTACAGCATTTTAATTTGTTAAAAATGGAATTAATATAGGAAAGCAGCTGAAATGATTGTTTGCAGACTGACTCCTCTCAAGTACTCAGGGGAAGGTACTTAAATTGCCTTCAACCTATTTTACATTTTTCATAGCACATAGTACAATGTTATTTACTTAGTTTGCATCAGCAAACCCTTATTGGATGTATTAAATCACAGAGTCCCTTTTCTATACTTCCTAGGGTTTTTTAAAGTTATACATAGGCTATTCATAATATATAATGTTCCCCTTATTCATCTCTTAGCCATGACCATGTGAACAAACCGTTGTCTTGTTTTCTCATGAAAGAGAAGGTGTGTATGGCTTTGTTTCTGGCTGATGCATTCTCACTTTTTGAATTTCCCTATCACCATAGCATATATTGAGTCCCATAACATATGTGATTTTATTCAATTATGTAAAGGCTTTCCTTGATTATCTAAAATGTGTTGTGCATATCTTACACAGACAGGCAAAAATATGAGACAGTAGCTGGGTGTTATATTTTCAGATACTGCTCAAATCTGAGAATGTCCTCTGTAACTTTCTCATATGAATGACAACTTGACTAGGTAGAACATTTTTGAGACATATTATTTTCCTCTCAAAATTCACAATTGCTTTAATTGCTTTCCTGACAGTGATGCTGTCGAAAAGTCTCATGTCACTGTGTGTGCTTTTTTTTTTTTTTCTGTAATGTACTGCCTTTTTTATGTCTGATGCTAAAAGAATTAATTACTTAACCTTGAAGGTGACGATTTTCACAAAAATATGTGTGTTTTAGCATTTGCTGATATGTTAGGTAAAGCAGTATACTCAAGTGGCATATTTTTGTTAAAAGTCTTCATGGTCGAATGATTTGGTAAGTGGAATATACTGTTATCATCCTTGAAGAACCACCAGGCACGCTAGCATTTCAAGGCTGAGCAGCCCTATAGTTGAGAAATCTGGTGACCTGTTCTTCATACAAAGCTTTCCAAATTCATTTGAATATTCAAACACATGTTTCCTGTCACTGCTAGCACACCTGTTGGCTAGACACTCCCAAATTAAAATGCACACACACAAATGTCCATTATATCACTGATTTGCTTTTTAAATTATTCTTTTTAAAATATTTAATGTGTATTGTTTGTAACTATGTTGATGCATTTTTGGTTTTACTGCATTCTTCCTTTATATTATCTAGCTTCTTTGTTGTAAATTTCTATTTGCCTCTCAATTAGCTTTTTACCTCACACTGTTATCCTCACACTGTTATCCTATCTTAACACATTTTATAGAATCTATGCTCAATAAATTTGACTGAGATAATAGCAGATGCTGTTTAAAGTTTACTTCTCTTTTTTTAGAGTGAATCTGCTAAAAAATATGTACTTCTGCCTTGATTATGTTTTGTTTCTGACATAATAGAAGATTTCCTGTGGATTAGTATTATTCTTTTTCTTTCCTGTCTTTATCCAATTAAAAGGAGACAATGTAAGATTTAGTGCTTATTCTAAAACAAAGTAAAAATAATTGTCTTTGACCCTTCACATTTATGTTTAGCTTTTTTCTCTTGAATATTGGGGGGAGGGTAGATTCACTCTAGACATATGCAATGGGACAGGGCCTTGGGAAATTCAAAAGGGGAAATACATGACCCTTGCTAGGCACCAAATATCATGAGGCTTATCTGCTTTCTTGGTATTGTCACCTTTAGGGTCAGGGAATGACATTCACTTTTTAAAATTATTATTTTTTTAATTTTTATGAATTTAGAGTTACAAGGGTAATTGTATTTCATGTATATATTGTGCTGAACTTTTAGTGTACCCATCACTCAAATAATGCACATTGTTCCCAATAGTTGGTATATAATCCCTCACCTTCCTACTACCCTCCCAGCATCTGGAGTTTACAATGTCTATTCCACTCTGTATGTCCATGTGTACCATTATTTAGCTCCCACTTTTAAGTGAGAACATGTGGTTTTGATGTTCTGTTTCTGAGTCATTTCACTGAAGATAATGGCTTTCAGTTCCACTCGTATTGCTGCAAAACATTCTTCCATTCACTTTTATGGCTGAATAGTGTTCCATGGTGTGAATATATACATATACATATACACACACCACATTTTAAATCAATTATCCATTGATGCACATAGGTTGATTTCATTATTTTTGTCACTGTGAATAGTGCTGCAATAAACATATCAGTACAGGTGACATTTTTAGATGCTTATTTATTTTCCTTTGAGGAGATACCTAGTGGTGTGATTGCTGGATCAAAGGGAAGTTTTATTTTCAGTTGTTTGAGACATCTCCATACTGTTTTCCATAGAAGTTGTAGTAATTTACTTTCCCATCAACAGTGAATAAGAATTTTCTTTTTCCACACCCTCACCAATATCTGATGATTTTTCACTTTTGAATGATAGACATTCTAATCTGTATAAGATGGTAACTCATTGTAGTATTAATTTGCATTTCTGTGATAATTAGTGATGTTTAGCGTTTTTTTCTAGTTTTGTTGTCTTTTAGGTCTTCTTTTGAAAGATGTTTCTATATATTCTTTGCTCACTTTTCAATAGAGTTATTTGCTTTTCTTATTGTTGAGTTAATTAAGTTCCTCATAGATTCTGAATAGTAACCCCTTGTCAGATATATTGTTTTCTAAAAATTCTCCCATTCTGTTGGTTGTCTATTTATTCTGTTCATTATTCTGTTTTTCATTTCAAGCACCTATTAGTTTAATTAAATCCCATTTGCCTATTTCTGGTTTTGTTGCATTTCTTTTTGAGGACTTAGTCACAAATCATTTGCCCAGACTAATGTCTAGAAGGTTTTTCCTAGGATTTCCTCTAGGATTTTTATAGACTTATGGAATATCTTTCAGGTTTTGCATTTAATTCTTTTATCTACCTTAATGTTTATATATGGTGAGATATAGGGGTCAAGTTGCATTCTTTTGCATATGGCTCTCCAATTATCACAGCACCATTTATTCAATAGGGTGTTCTTTTCCCAGTGTATATTTTTGCTGACTTTGTTAAAAATCAGTTGGTTATAGGTATGTGACATTACTTTTGGGTTCTTTATTCTGTTCCATTCATCTATGTGCCTATTTTTATACCATTATCATGCTATTTTGATTACTATTGGCTTGTAATCTATTTTGAACTCAGGTAATGTGATGCCCCTAGTTTTGTTCTTTTTCCTTAGTATCACTTTGGCCTTCTTTTTTGTTGTATGAATTTTAGAATTGCTTTTTATACTTTTATGGAGAATGATATTGGTAGTTTGAAAGGAATTGCAATGAATCTATAGATTGCTTGGGCAGTATGGTCATTTCAACAACATTAATTCCTCCAATCTGTGATCACAGAATGTCTTTCCATTTGTTTGTGTCTTCTTCAATTACTTTCAACAGTATTTTGTAATTTTCCTTGTAAAGATCTTTCATCTACTTGGTTAAAATTATTCTTAGAGTTTTTTTTTTTCTAGTTATTGTAAATGAGATTGCTTTCTTTATTTCTTTTTTGGCTAGTTTGTTTTTGGTGTATAGAAATGCTGCAGATTTTTGTATGATAGTTTTGTATCCTAAAACTTAATTTATTTCAGTTCTAAGAGTTTTCTGGTGGAGCCTTTTTGTTTTGCTAGATATAAATCATATTGCCTGAGAAAAGGGACAATTTGACTTTCTCTTTTACAATTTCTTTTATTTATTTTCTTGCCTGATTGCTCTGGCTAGGACTTCCGGTGCTGTGTTGTATAGGAGTAAAAGTGTGCATCAATTCTGCCAAATGTGTTTTTCTGAATCTATTGAAATTATCATATGGTTTTTGTCCTTTATTCTATTATGATTTCTAACATTTATGAATTTATGTGTGTTAAACTGTCCTTGCACCCTTGGGGTAAATCTCAATTACGGTGTATTATATTTTTGATGTCTAGTTGGATTTTGTTTGCTAGCGTTTTGTTAAAGGCTTTTGGATCTATATTCATCAGGGATACTGGCCTGTTGTTTTCTTTGTTGTTGTGTCCTTGTCTGGTTATGGTATCAGGGTAATGCTAGCCTTATAGAATTAGTTTGGAGAAGTTTCTTCTCTTCAATTATTTAAAAATGGTTTGAGGAGATTAGTACTTCTTTATATGCTTGATGAAATTCAGTAGTGAATCCGTCCAGTCCTGGGTTTTTCTTTGTTTCCAGATTTTTTTTTTAATTACTGATTATTAACTGACTACTCATTCTTAGTCTGTTCAAGTTTTTAATTTCTTCTTTATTCAGCCTTGGTAGGTCGTATGTTTCCAGGAAGTTACCCATTTCTTCTAGGTTTTCTATTTTGTTAGTATATTGTAGTTTACAATAGTTTCTGATGATCTTTTCTATTTCTGTGGTATTACAAAAATATCTTTTTTATTTCTATTTTATTTAGATCTTCTCATCTTTTCTTGATTAGTCTAGGTAATGATTTATCAAATTTGTTTACCTTTTCAAAGAACAAACTTTTAGCTTTTTTTATTCTTTGTATTTTTTTAGTCTCTATTTTGTTTAGTTCTGCTCTGATCTTCCTTATCTTTTTCTTTTGCTAATTTAGGATTTGGTTTGGTTTTGATTTTCTAATTCCTTGAAGTGTATAATTGGATTGTTTATTTGAAATCTTCTGTTTTGAATGTTGGTGTACCTTGCTATAAACAGCCCTATGAGCACTGCTTTTGTGGGACAGCACATTTCCACTATGGGAATATGCTCTCGGTTTCATGTTTACCACTCATAGCCCTTTGTCCACTGGATCCAAGTGGCACTTTCTCCAGATAACTCAGCCTCCTGTCTCCATTTCAAACTTTAGAGGTCTCATGGAATTAAAAATTTTATTACTTCCTGAAAGACCAAGCTGCCTTTTCAGAAGTAAGGTATCAGTCTGTCTTTCCTCAAAGGTAGAAACATCTCAATATCACTTTTCCTTCCTTTGCAATAGTGAGCAAGAATTTTTCTGTTCACATTGTCTTTGTTGTTGCTGCAGAGGTGGAAATAAAGGTATCATATGCTTTTATATAAGGTTTCCTCAAATCTGAATCTGTACCAGCTTTTCAGCATTCTCATCATGTATTTACATAGTATATGTATATACAATATATACATTTGTATTTGCTTGTATGTAGTCTATTTTTTTATGCCAATGAATAAAATTACTTTCCTAATAATGTGCATCAGTGTAATTCAACGGGTTGGTTTATATTCACTCTTACAGCTCATTGTGATTTATTGTTTACTCTATTTTTACTATTCTGGTAACTTTTAAAACAATCAGTCATATGGTTTGAATCTGTGATCCTACCAAATCTTATGTCAAATTCTAATCCCCAGTGTTGAAGGTGGGGCCTGGTGGAAGGTGACTGGATCATGGGGGCAGAGTTTTCATGAATAGTTTAGTGTCATCTCCTTTTGGTACTCTACAGTGAGTGAGGTCTCATGAGATCTGGTTGTTTAAAAGTGTGTGGCACCTCCCTTGCTCTCTCTTGGTATTCCTGCCATGTGAGACACCTGCTCCTACTTTGCCTTCCACCATGAGTAAAAGCTCTCTGAGTCTTCCTCAGAAGCAGATGCTGCCATGCCTCTTGTACAGCCTGTAGAACCTTGAGCCAATTAAATATCCCTTCTTTACAAATATCCCTTCTTTATATATCTCATGTATTTCTTTATATCAGTAAGAGAAAGGACAAATACAATCTATATCCCTTCATATCCATGGAAGAGATAAGTATTTGAATGAGAAAGACACAGGCCATGTCACAAGAGCCCTTCTGCCTTACATTGTATTTCTACATCACTATCTTCTTTTCATTTTATTTATTGAGCAATTTATGAAGTGATAAGTTTTGGTTCTTAATAGCTTTGGTTAGAGTAAAGTAAACTTTTCTAAAAATATCCACAGTGTAAATTAAATTATTTCATTGTAAAGAAAAATTTTATGATTTTCCTTAGTGGGTATAACTTACTCTTAATAGCGTGAACTAAATCTAGTATCAATAATTTGTTTTAGAATTTATTTTTTCTAAATTACGTTTTCTCCATGTGTTGCTATACATCTCACTTTTACCATGCTTTCTTAAAAGATCACGCCAATAATTTATCTACTGCCTTGTGGTGTAGTTATTTAAAGTAACTTGGTACAAAATAACCTTCTTCTTATATTAAAACCGTTGTGATAATGTGTCTAAATTATATAAACGCCAAAGGTTGGTTGCTTTTTGATTACAGAAACTATTCCCTGAACAAAATTATTTTACCTTGAAATAAACACATTTTTTCCTGATAGAGCATAATAATGATAATAGAAAAGCAAATTTAGCATTTGTTTTTGTTGAAAAATGGTCTAAACTTTTAATGGTTTGATATGTTGGTCTAATCATTCTTAATATAACTGTACAATGAAAGATCAGTTCAGAATCTTCTGACATTTTACAAAATGCACCAGATGTTCTTAGTCTAATAACCTCTTGTGCCTGAGAATCAGTATTACTGTTTCTACTGTGGCAGAAGACTTCTTCCAAGAATAGATGTATCCAGAAGAATTATTTTTTATATACACTTTTAATTTTAGGTCATATTGGAAAGAGGACAAAGAAATACAATGACTAAGTAAAGTAGTTTAAGAATAACTTTATTTTTAGAACTTAAAGAAAAACATGTTTATTCTTTACTCATGTGACGGATTATTATTATTGATCTTAAGTTGGCCAGGTACGTTAATATGGGGTTATTATAAACCTCAAACAAGTTTTCCTAGACTCTGTTGAGTGAGCTGTTTGGTAAATCATTTTTCATTGTATTTCATTACAGGAGATATTGGAGCACAACAGGAAAGAGGCAGAGCCATGAGCAGCAGGCAGGCTGCCTAGCACTAGACAACTCTGGTGCAATTTAAAGGCAACCTATGCTTGTCCTGCTTGGTGCCATATGCCCAAACTAAGGCTGGAGTGTCCTGAAGAACGGAAGGGGTGGGGCCTATCTCCCTTCTTATGTAAAATTAAAAATTGTAACGTAGGAAAGTATATTTGTTCTTTTACATTACCAAGTCCTTTCAGAGACAGGATAGATAAGCACATATATTTATCTCCTTAAAAACTAAAGAGATTGACCAGGAAGCAGCTTCTCTGCTCCTTTTGGAATCTCCGCCTGGTTCAGCCCTCGGGCCTCCACTCCTGCCATCACCATTTCCATCAGGGTGATCCAGTTCTAAAATGTTTCCACCTCTGGCCCCCGGGCCTTCAGCAGCCGCTCCTCCACGAGTGGGCCTGGTGTTCGCGTCGGCTCCTCGAGCTTCTCCAGAGTGGGCAGCAGCAGCTTCCGGGGTGGCCTGGGCGGAGGCTATGGTGGCACCAGCAGCATGGGACGAATCGCCACCGTCACGGTCAACCAGAGCCTGCTGAGCCCCCTTAACCTGGAGGTGGACCCCAAGAGATTGTGGGTACCATAAGAACTTAAGGATCTAGATAAAACATTTAAAACATCAAATGTTGAAAGCAGTTATCAAATATAGAAACAATAACAGGAGCACTGCTGAAACATTGATGATTGACAAATCAAGGTTGAAAATGTCTTGGGGTCAACTGTAGTGATTAAATTGGACATATTATTGGAGGTATAACTATGTGAAAAGACGTGAAGGGGTAGAAAATCAGGAAGTATGTGAGTCAACTTCTAATACAAAGATGGGGAAGGTGTGGAGAAAGACATAAATAGTGAGGAAATTACTCCGAAGGAAAGAAAAGATCCCAACCTCGGTATTTTCACTTGTTCCAACAGTTAAGAGTTTGCAGCTAAAACTAATACAACCCCAGAAAAGGGTAGTTTACTAATATGGTACTTTTCCACATACAAAAACATATATTTATTTCATGAATTCAACAAATATATTTTATGATAGAAAATATAATTTTTAAATATATTTTAAAATATTTTTAAATATATACTATATCTATTTAACAAGTATATTTTTAATCTCATGATTATTTGTGATATTATTAGCAATAGTAAAAAGTATAAATTAAATGCCTAAGAATAAAAATATTTTACAGTATATGCAATCAGTATTACATATGATAATGAACATATTTATGGCATACAATTTAGAAGGTCACAATATTAAAGTGATTGTATTTAGACATCAAACCAGTTTTTTTTTTGTTTGAAAGTATTTATCCAATTATTCTAACAAATGTACTTAATAAAATATATAATAGTAATGGAACAACATAATAAATGTAATACGAGTTTTATTAAAATATCTTAGTTAAACTAACTGTAGGAGTTGTTCCAAATCACCTTCCAAATCTCAGAGTTTTAATATCATAGAACTTTGTTGCAATTTTAGACTATTAGACTTCTTTCAGCAGTAAATATTGTCATTTATAGTAGTCATAGTAAGCAAGACCATCATGTATTCAGAGTCTAATATACCATAAGTGGATAAGTTACCACTTATCCATATAATTGTTATTCCATAACAATTGTGAAAACTAAGCATTGGAAAACGTAAGTAATCACCCAAGATTACACTGCAAATAAATAGTAAAGCCTGGTTTCTAGTCTATATTTGCATGATGTCAAGTCCAATCCCCTATCCCTCTGGAATCACTGCTTCAGTTTTCATCCATTCATGCAAAAGCCAATGTCTTCAGGGTAATGTTGAGGAAACTCAAGGCGACATTGCCTAAGACTTTATTCATGATGGTTTCACCAGAAGACAATCTGTTTTTACTTTGACCAGTGTTGGAAATTGTTTTCATGCCACTTTAACTGCTTACCATGGGGAGGCCTCCATCTGATTAGCTATCACCATCCCTTGATTTATGATAGCCATTAGTTGGGGCTAGTCACTTCTATAGGAACTGACTTCCAATAAAGTGATTTGTCCATGGTCAAGTATAATTATAGCCCAATTGGTTCAGGAAGGGAGTGTCAAAATGCTCAGACATTTTATTATCAGCCTTGATTTGAGTTTTAATTAAATAATAATTTATTCAGTATTTCCTTCAAAGAAACCCACTGTGATTAATACTCATATATCACTTCAAGTGTCTGTACATACTGTGGAAACTCAATAAGTAATGCTGACTAACTTCATGCCTGGCAAAAAGAGAAATATTGTTGAGACAGATAAGTTGGAAACAAAGCCAGTGGTGCAGTAGGTAAAATTGAATCAGTTGATCTTCCATTGGTGAATATGGTGACATAGCCAGCCATCAGATAAGAGACATCAGTTCCAAGCCAAGTAGTATCAGAAGCAGCTGCATAACTTCAACTGCTATGCCCACTGGCTTATTTCACTTGTCATTATAAAGATCAGCTATGGCATTTTTGCATTATGCTGGTATTGACATAGCAAGCCTCCCTGAGGGCTAATTGCGTGGTGACCCTAAGCTTAAGCCCCATCAGCCACTGGAAGATAGCACCACTCCTAGACATGCAGCTCTGTGCAGGAAATGGCAGGTGCATGCTGTTACCATTAATAACACCAAGCTGTTTTATTTCTAGGAAAAGGAGATAAGATGCATCTACAGAAGAGGGAGTTCACTAGCTCTGCACACACCATCTGCATTCTACAGATAAGAATATTAAGCACCCAATTACAAATAAAATATAAATACAACAAATGAAGGCAGTTAGAACACATACACACTACACATACAAAGGCACAAAGCATTACCATTATAATTAAGAAGTCCAAATAGCTATAAATATTTTAGAAGAAACTTTTTATATCAATGGATCAAATAGATAAAGGGCCTTGATCTGTTACTAGAATTATTCTTGATTACATATAAAACAAACAAAATGCATCAATACAAAAGGCCATCTCTTAGTAGTAGTACCTCTGGTTCCTTTGCTTCTGAGGGGTGAAGCTCTCCCATTTTCTATTCCAAAGTTTTCCCTTATATTCTTTCTTAGCCAAAGACAACTATGATTCCCTTTCTCATAGACATGTATCTCATCTGCTTTCAGTTATCAGTGTTATGTAATCACAGTGTTTCATGAGCTCCTGGGCAACGAGGCTAGAGAAATGAAGAACAACATTAAAGTCCTTTCTCACGTGAGGTTAGAGATCCTTGAAAAGTCAGGGAATCCCAAGCCTTATCCTTGTCTGTTTCAATGATTTTTCTTGTTATGATGGGCTGCCACACTGTATCCAGAACGTGTCCCAGTTTTGAGTCCTACCTTTAAGCTTCTGACTGGTGATTGAGTTCTGGTTACCTGCAGTGAGAATTGACTGGCTCCTGACCCTGACAGTCTTTGTGGGCTTCTGTGTGTAACTTGCATAGTCAGTAACATTTTCTTATCCTTAGGACTTAAATAACACCTTATATGCTACAGAAAGCTTACCTGTACCAGTAACTGTTATCAATTGCCACTGCTTCCCAATAACATGTTCTGCCTTCTGTATGTTATTTTCTTTTGGAAAATAAGAAAGCTTATTTATAACATTTATAAGCCTCTACAAAAATTTGTCAGTAATTGCAATTCTGTGGAGATCACTGTGAACTACAGAGGGGCCAACCAGGACATATGACTGACCATGTGCTGTTCTTTTTCTACTATGGACTGAAGCTTCACAACAGAAGAGGCTGAGACTAAGATGAGTGTTTGTAGTCTATAAACATCAGTAGATAATATTTTACAACTTAATGGAATTCTCCCTTTGCCATTCTTCTCCCTTCTGTTTTTGGTAAAAAGTAACTCTATTGCACTAGTTCTTCAAGCCAAAAACCCAGTATTGTTTTTGAGTTTTTCCCTTCTCTCTAACCAACATCAAAACCATCAGCAAATCCTGTCAGCTTTACCCTCAAAATGTGTCCTCCATCTGCCAACTCTTCACTATCTTCTCTACTGCTATCCCACTCCCAAACCTCACCATTGCTTTGCGGGACTGTTGGCAGAAAAACACATCTCTGTTTCTAACCTGGCCATCCTACAATCTATTCCCAACATATTATCTCACACTATGCTTTTAAAACATAAATCAGATCTTTCAATTTATTTGCTCAAAACTATTTTAAAACATTGATCTTACTCAAAAACACTATCATGGTCTCAAAGACTCCAATATACCTGGTCCCTGCCTACTTTTCTGACCTCACTCATAAGGATCTCATTTCTCCTTACCATCATTTTCATTCTGGCTTCCCATGCCAGGCATCCTCTCACCTCAGGGCTTTTACATATTTTGTTCTCTCTGCCTGGAAACTCTCCACAGGGAGTATCTTCTTCAATCACGTTTTAAAAAATGATTTTGTTTATTGTGATAAAATACACAGAATGTAAATTTTGCCGTTCTGACCATTTAGAAGCTTACAATTGACTGGCAATAAACACATTCACAATGTCATGCAACTGTCATTATTTCTGTTTTCAAAACTACTTCATTTCAAGTAGAGACTGTGCAGATTAAATAGTATATTTTCCTCTTCTCCTCAAGGTCTTATAATCTCTACTACTTTCTGTCTCTATGACTTTACCCCTGCTAGATATGTACTTCATATAAGTGGAGTCACACAATATTGTACATTTAATGCCTGGCTTATTTCACTTAGCACATGTTTTCAAGGTTGATTCATATTATTGCATGTATCAGAATTTCATTTTAAGGCTGAGTAGTATTCCACTGTATGTATATATCACATTTTATTTATCCATTGTTGATGGACATCTGATTGTTTCCAACTTTTGGCTGTTGTGAATATTGTTGCTATGAACATGGGCATTCATATTTATTGCTTTCAACTCCTTTGGGTATATCCTAGAAGTGGAATTGCTAAATCATATGGTAATTCTAAATTTAACTCATTGATAAACAACTAAATTGTTTTTCACAATAACTTCACAAGGGTTCAAATTTTTCCAAATCCTTTGTAACACTACTCCATTGTGTTGATAAATGCTATGTTAATGAGTATGGTATAGTATCACATTATGGTCTTTATTTGCATTTCCTTAATGACCAATAATGTTGACTATCTTATAATGTACTTATTGGCCGTTTGTATCTCTTCTATAAAAACATATTAAAACACCTGTCAGTTTTTAATTTCATTTGTTTGCTGTTTTGTTGTTGAGTTGTAGGAGTTTTCATATAGTCTAGATCAAGTTTGTCCAATCCGTGTCCTGCAGTCCACATGTGGCACAGGATGGCTTTGAATGTGGTCCAGAACTAATTCCTGAACTTTCTTAAAACATGAGATTTATGCATGGGCCTTTTTTGTTTTTGTTTGTTTTTTAAATCACCAGCTATCACTGGAGTTTGTGTCTTTTATATGCATTCCAAGAAAACTCTTCTTCCAATGTGGCCCAGGGAAGCCAAAAGATTAAACATTCATGGTCTAAGTAATAATTCTTATCATATCCATAATTTGAAAATATTTTCTCCAATTCCATGGATTGTTTTCTCCCTAATTTTGGTAATTTTTGACATACAAAAGTTTTAATTTTGATAAAGGCCAACTTACATATGTTTAGTTTTGCTGCCTGTGCTTTAGATGTCAAATCGAGGAAATTTTTGCCAAGTCCAATGTCATGAACACTTTTCCTTCTGTTTTTTCCTAAGAATGTTGTATTTTCAGTTTTTTGTTTTTAGTCTTTGATTTCCTGTTAAGTTTTGTATGTGCCTTTGGATAGGGATCAAAATTTATTCTTTTACATGAGAATATATAGGTTTTGTTTCATTTTGTTGTTAACATCGTTTGTTGAAAAGACTATCCTTTCTGCCTTGAATGTCTTCTAACACTTGTTAAAATTTATTGACCATATATGTGAGGGTTTATTTCTGGGCTATTTTATTCTATGGATATTTATGACTTTTCTTATTCTAGTACCACACTGCATTGACTGCTATAGCTTTGTAATAAGTTTTGGCATTTGCAAGTATGATTTCTTTAACTTTGTTGCTCTTTTCCCAGATTGTTTCAGCTACTTTGGGTACTTTGAGATTTTGCGTGAATCTTACAATATTTTTATATTTCTCTACACAAATGCTTTTGGAATTTTGATAAGGATTGCATTGAATCTGTAGATTATTAGTGATAATAATTTTATTACCACTAGTTTTAAGTCATCCAATCTATGAATGTAAAATATCTTTCCATTTATTTATACCTTCTTTAATTTCTTTCAGAAATTATAGTTTTCAGTGTACAAGTTTTTGACATCTTCATTTTCTTCTCAGGTTGTTTCTTGGTGGTGTTTAGAAAGATAACTGATTTTTGTGTTTACATTTTATACCCTGGAATTTTGCTGAACCTTTTTATTAGCTCCAACAGTTTATTTTTCTTTTAGTTTTGTGTGTATATACTTTTATGAAATCTTTAGTGTTTTGTACATATAAAAGCAGGCCATCTGTGAACAGAGATAATTATATTTCTCTATTTCTAATTCGAATGCCTTTTTTCTTCTTCTCCTTTATTCCCGTTCATAATTCTTTTTCTTCCCCCTAATGGCCAAAGTCAGAAATTCTAACACTTTATTGAACAGAAGTGTGAAAGTGGGCATATCTGTCTTGTTATTGAAGCTGAGGAAAAGTTTGTCTTCATTATGCATGATGTTGCCAGTTTTTACATGTAGTCTTTATCATGATAGGTGTTTCCTTATAATCTCACATTGTCAGGCAATTTTTTGTTGTTGCTATTATTATAGGTGTTAAAATTTGTTAAGCATTTTATTCTTCATGAATTGAGAATGTCATGCAGAGTTTTTTCCCTTCCATTTTATTAATGGGATGTATTAACTTAGTTTTTATTTATCAAATCATCCTTGCATTACAGAAACAAATTCCACTTGACCAAGATGCATAATTTTTTTAAAAATACAAATCAATTTGGCTTATTAATATTTTGTTGAAAATTTTACATCAATATTCAATAAATAATATCATTCTGTAGTTTTCTTTTCCTGTAGTGATGTCTTTGTCTAGTTTTGATATCAAGGTATTTCTGGCCTCATGGAATTAGTTATAAAGGTTTCCATCCCACTGAATTTTTTAGAAGAGTTTGAGAAAAATTTATGCTAATTCATTAAATATTTGGTAGGATTCACGAGTAAAGCTATTTGCTCCGTAGATTTCCTTTATTATATATATTCTTTTAAAATTTCAATGCAAATATCTTAGTAATTATAGGTCTATTCAGATTTTCTACTTTATGATTTGATTTGGAAGACTGTGTTTTGCTAGAAATTTGTCAATTTCATTTAGAGTCTCCAATTTGTTGGAGTAAAATATACTATAAGTGTATATTCCTAGAATACTTCTTATCTCTGTAAGGTCAGAAATAAGGTATTTACCGTTATTTCTGATTTATATTTTGAATCTTTTTCCTTTTTTCTTAGTCAGTTTAGCTAAAGGTTTGTCAGTATTGTTGATTTTTTCCGAAAACCAACTTTTGGTTTGTTCATTTTTTCTATTGTTTTTATAATCTCTATTTCACTTATCTTTGGTCTATTTTTCATTGTTCTCTTTCTTCTGCTAGCTTTACATTTAGTTTGCTTTATTTTTTTGCTTGTATTTATTTCAGATGTTATAATTTCTCCCTCAATTATGAAGAAGAACAATTTTGTTAGATATAGAATTCTCAGTGTTGTTATTCAAATATATCATCTCACTTTTTCTTGCCTCCGAAGTTTTTGATGAGAAATTGTCTGATAATGTTACTGATAATTCTATTTGTCCTGGCATTCAGCAGTTTGATTATAATGTGTTTTTGTGTATCTTTGAGTTTACTCTATTTAAAGTTTGTTGAGATTTTTGAATTTGTAGATTCATGTCCTTCACAAAATTTGGAAAAATTTTCACCTATTATTATTTCAAATATGTTTCTGTTCTTTTATCTCTCACTTTTCCTTCTAGGATTCTTACAGTGCATATATTGGTCTGCTTTATGGAATCCCACAAGTTCCTTAGGCTTTCTTCATTTTTCTCCATATCTTTTTCTTTTTTGTAAACCCAGGTTTTATTGAGTGAAATCGACCTGGACCACAGAAAGATCTGATTTTTCTAAAAATAAAATTTAATGGTACAGAGCCATTTGAGAAGAAATACATAAAATAAAATTGCGAGCATGACATGGTGGGGAAAACTTAAGCCTAAAAATTAGGGGAATCTCTGTTTTTGATCCACCTCTGTCACCAACAAATTATGTGTCTGTGAGTAACTCAGTAAGGCTAGAACTAAATCAGTGGCTGCAAACTGACAACCCACAGGTGAAATCTGGTCTTAGATGTGATTTTTTTTTTTTTTTTTCTGACTAGCACCTAAGATCCAGCTGTATCTCAGATAACCCTATTGTTAGCAGCATAATACAATTTCTGAGAATAAACACAGCCACCAGAACTCTAGAAGCCAAATACCAAAGGTTCAAAGTCACTTACAATGAAAATATGCATATAAGTTATCCCAGAACCAATAAAGATGCATCATATTACCAAGATTCTGTTTATCAAACTTTGCAATTTCAGTTGTCCTATATTCATGTCTGTTTTCTTAAAACTTTTGAACTTCCCTTATGTATTTTCTATTATAGTTATTGTACTTTTAAGCTTCAGAATTTCTTTTTGGCTTTTTAAAAATAATTTTTTATCAATTTATTGATATTTTCATTTTGCTTCTCTTCTTTTAGCTGCTGCTTCTTCTTCTTCTTCTTCTTATTCTTCTTCTTCTTCTTCTTCTTCTTCTTCCTTTTTTATTGGACAGGACATGTATCATTTTGTTGCCCAGGCTGGAGCCTTTAGCTGTTAAAGCATCTTTAATGCAGTTGTTTAAGAATTTTTATCTAGTAAGTTCATTATTTCAGCTTCCTCAGGTATATTTTCTATTGAATTCTTTCTCTCAGAATAGGCTAAACTTTCTTCATTCTATGCGTATGCTGTAATTTTGTTGTTACTGTTGAAAACTTAACATGAATCTTATAGTGTGGAAACACTAGAGATTATATTGTCCCCGTTCCTCATAGTTTGTTTTTTATTTTAATTTCTTTAGGATGTCGCTGTGCCAGGAGTAACCTGAGATGAAAGGTTAAAATGTTCTTAGGTTCTTTCTTAAAGGTATATGTTTTCCTTAGCTCACACTATGGTTTTCTAAAATGCCTGCATACATTTATCTTTTAAAAAACATAGGCAATAAAACAGATGTGGCCTCTTGAAAAACCCAGGAAGCCACTGTGGGTTGTTACAATGACAGAGAACTTCTGCATCTTTACAACAATAAACAGAAACAGAAATCCACACTCAGAACCCAGAACTGAGATGTTTGTATGATAAAATTCTTATTGTCCATTCTGGCTCAATGTGGCTGAAACAGGGCTGCTATCTCCATAGCTGCCTGCCACTGGGCTGTGGGGTGAGGGCTGTGTGGCTGCTCTCATGCTGGAGGCTAAGACTGATCTATATAAAACACAGGTTTTCATCCAAGCTGTTATTTTGGAAGCTGCAAGTTTTCAAATAGATTCTCGAGTTCCAAAACTATTATACTACTTGAAACAGTGTCTCCCTGTCAGATTCTTTTATTTATTTATATTTTACATTCTGTGGAAGAATGAGAACTTGGTAATTTCTAGTCTCTCATTTTTCTCTGCTTACTTTTGAATTTTTTCAGATATATGATCTACTGTCATTATTTACAAAATGATAACACATACTCTCCGTGGGCATGCATGCTCTTACACAGCTTTATTTTTCTTTCTCAGACTAGTCCTTTCTTGTATATTTATCTGTTTAGGTGTTTATTGTTGCAACTTTTCTAAAATGACAGTTTCATGCACCCTGTTTTATCCAATGTCTTTTTAACATCATGTTTTCAAGCCCCAGAAGAGTATCTGGCTCACCCCATGTGCTCAGGAAAGATTTTCTGCATAAAGGTCACTGTTCTCATGGGACACATGCCCTTGCTTTTTTTGAACTGCATATGTTCAGCTAAAATAAGTATTTTTTATTTTATTTCTCCATTTGGGACATACTATTTTCGCTTTTTGTATTTCAGCTTCTTCACTTGTGTAATGATGGGTAAGTTTAATTTGGGGAAATAAGAGGCAGAATTTAAGCTGTATTTTAAGATGTAACATTGTGGAAATTGTCACTGCTTATTCATCAGTGAGGAAAGCTGATACTTAAACCTCATTTGACTTAATGAAGCCTATCATCCTAAATTTACAATAAATGCATACTAACCCAGAAGATAGTAGAAAATGCCCAAAATAATAAGGAAGAATCTGTTGATTCACATAGATGTTCAGTATTGCTTGGCAATGCTAACCGACATAATTAGAGAAGAAAGGAAATGAGGTCTAAATGTTAATAAGAGACAGTTATCATTATTAATTGCTATTGTTATAATTGTCATCTATAATATCCAAGGCAGTAAACTATAAGCCATTAGAACTAATGAGTATTTAATAAATTACTGGTCTATAAAACAAATTGAAATCAAATGTTTTGTTACTGAAATAACCAATTAGAATTTTTAACTTCAAAAAGACACAATTTGTAGTAAATTAAAAATTATTAGTGTTAAAAATTGTTGCAAATTGCCTAAGAATAAACTGAGCAGAAAGTTTAAGGAACTACTAAACACTAAAAACAGAACTCAATAAATGGGAAAATACTGTTTCTGTATGAGAAGACTAAATAGTAAAATATTAAGAATTCCAAAATAATCTATAAATTTATGAAATTCACATTAAAATCTTTGTAGTATTCACTTATGAAATTTGTATGATTATCTGTGTAAGAATATTCAAGTTTTCTTAAGGAAAGTAATCAATATAATAGCTGTATAAAATATTAACACACAATATAAAGCTACATTAATTACAATTATAGGATAGTGCTTAAAAATTGACAAATATAGCAATATAACAAACTAGAGAATAGAAAATTGTAGATTTGGTTACATAAAATGGTGACATTTGTATTTATTGGCAAATAAATAGAATTTTCAGTATGTATCATTGCAATATTTAGCTAAATATTTAGAAAAAAATTAAATCCCTACTTTACACCCTATTTCAAAAAAATGGCAGATGGGTTAAAAATCTAATATTAGAAACAGAATTATAAAACATAAAAAAGTTTGTATATTGCATCATGTTTTACAACAAGAAAGACCTTAGCAAGAATACAAAAATTCAAAATCCATAAAGAAAAATATTAGGAGATTTGACTATATGAAAAACTAAAACAGCTGAACCACAAAAGACATCATAAATAAAATGAAAAGTTAGGGGGAATTGCCAAGTTGGCCAACTAGAAGCAGTTAGCATGTGTGGCTCTCACAGAGAGGAATGGAAGGGGTGAGTAAACACAGCACCTTCAGCTGAAGCATCCAAGTACACTCACTGGGACTAATCAAGGAAACAACTCAACCCATGGAGAACAAAAAAAGGCAAGGCAGGATAACAGCCCACCCAGGAGCAACGTGGAGCTAAGGAAACCTTCTCAACCCAGGGGAATGGAGAGTGAACGTGTGACCCCAGGAACCCATGCTTTTCTCACGGATCTTCACAACTCTTGGGTCTGAACATCCCCTCGTGAACCTACTCCACCAGGACATTCAGTCTGACACATAGAGCTATATGGAGTCTTGGCAGAGAAGCTGCTCAGGCATGCACAGAGACTTGGAAGCCTTTGTTACTATCTAGGCTTCCTGACAAAAGTAGCTGCAACTCAGGCAAAACAGGAATCTAGACCCCTGTACATACCTCAATGAAAGAGGCTGAATCCAGGGAGCCAAGCAGCGATGGTCTGCAGGCCACACTTCCACAGTGCTTCACAGGATAAGACCCATGGGTTTGGCATTGTAGCCAGTTTGCATCTATCTGGGATGGAGTACCCCAGGAGACAAGCAAAGTGATGGGGCAGCAAGCCAGCTGATGTGGAGCCCAGAGAGGTTGGTGAGGGAGTGTCTGTAGCAGTTTGTGGCCAGGAACAACCATTCCTCTGGGCTCAACTTGCTTTCATAAGAGACTTTAGCTCTAGGGAAACTGTTGGGCTTTATGTCAGCAGGGTTGTCTTGCATATCAGATGGGGCTGGTTCAACCTGAGAACTCTTTGGTCTGCTGGCCTCTCCTGGGGCCACAACCTGACCTACAGGGCAGTCTTGTGTGTACTGAGGACCCACACCATACCTTTTGCACTAGAGATTCAGTGAGGTGCTACTACTTGTGCACACAAGTCCACAAGTTCCCTCCTCATAGTGCAGCCTTCTCTAAGCCCAAGGAAACTCCTCACATCACTTTGCAGGCATGTGTCTACCTGGAATGTTTTTCTTTACTTGCCCAGATAGCACGTGATGGTGTGGTAAGCCCCCTGCCACTTCAACCAACTTCTATTGCAGATGGAACCTTGGTGGGCAAAAAGCCAGCAGGTTCCAACCCTGCCAGCACCCAACCCTTGTGGTAATGCCTACCGGAGAACAGAGGATCCTCCCATACCTAAAGTGATCATTCCTGGTTTCAGGGCACAGAGAAGGCAACCATACATGTCCTACTAGCACCTTGCCCCAAATCAACACCACCACAAGCACAAGAGCACACATAATCTCAGGGAGGGGATCCCCACTCCTCTCCCAACTTCCTCTCTTCACCATTGTGAAGTTGGGAGAGGAGTGGGGGTCCCCTGCCTGAGACTGTGTGTGATGTTGTGCTTGTACACAGAGAGTCAGGTACCCTGGCAACTGCTAGCATTCTGCTGCTACTGCCATGCCTTGGTACCCCCAGCATAGTAGACTCCAAACCTCAAAGACCCAGGGAACAGAGTGGGGGCTAGATACAAGTACCCCAGGATTGGATCACACAGTTTAGGAGTTGCGAGCTGACCATTAGCCCCTTAAAGTATTCCAGAAATGAAGCCAGTGGCTGAATTCATCTTATACCACAATTAAGCCCTCAAGTCATTAAATAGAAAAAAAAAAAAAAAAAA
>NW_016107482.1:3042052-3044411 GCF_001604975.1 Cebus imitator | reverse complement strand
CAAAGGTCAGCAACCTCAAAAGCTGAAGGTAGATAAGCACACAAATATGAGAAAGAATCATCACAGGAACACTGCAAATTCAAAAAACCAGAGTGCCTTCTTTCCTCCAAATGACCACATCACCTCTGCAATGAGGATTTGAGACTGGATTGAGGCTGAGATGGTTGAAATCACAGAAATAGAATTCAGAATACGGACAGGAACAAAATTCATGGAGCTATAATAGTACAGTGTAACCCAATGCAAGGAAGTCAAAAATCAAGATAAAACATTGCAGGAGAGCTTTGAGGCAAAATAACCAGTGTAGAGAGAAAAGGCAACCAACCTGACAGAACTGAAAAACACACTACAAACATTTCATAACGTAATCACAGGTATTACTAGGAGAATAGACCAAGTGGAGAAAATAATCTCAGAGATTGAAAACTGCCTTTCTGAAATAAGATAAGCAGACAAGAACAGAGAAAAAAAGAATAAAAAGGAAGGAACTAAACTTCCAAAAAATATGGGATTATGTAAAGAGACCAAATCTACAACAAATTGGTGTGCCTGAAAGAGATGGAAAGAATGGAACCAACTTGGAAAACATATTTTAGGATACCATTTAGGGGCATTTCTCTAACCTAACTATACAGAACAACATTCAAATTGAGGAAATGCGAAGAACCCCAGTAATATACTACACAAGAAGATCATCCCCAAGACACATAAAAACCGTCAGATTCTCCAAGGCCAAAATGAAAGAAAAAATATTAAAGGCAGCTATGAGAAATGTTAGATGACCTATGACCTACGTATGGAAGTCCATAAGACTAACAGTGGACCTTTCAGCTGAAACCTTTCAGGCTAGGATAGATCGGAGGTCAATATTCAACATTCTTAAAGACAAGAAATTGCATCCCAATATTTAATATTCAGCCAAACTAAGCTTAATAGGTGAAGGAGAAATAAGATCTTTTACAGACAAGCAAATGCTAAGGGAATTTGTTACCACAAGATCTGCCTTACAAGAGCTCCTGAAGGAAGCACTAAACATGGAAAGGAAAGATTATTATCAACCACTATAAAAACACACTTAACTACACATGCCAGTGACACTATAAAGCAACCACATACACAAGTCTGCAAATAACCAGCTAGCATCAGGATGACAGGATCAAATTTATACATAACAATATTAACCTTAAATGTAAATATGCTAAAGCCCCCAGATAAAAGACACAGAATGGCAAGCTGGGTAAAGAGCAAAGACCCATTAGTATGCTACCTTCAAGACACTCATCTCATATGCAATGACTTAAAAGCTCAAGATAAATAATGGAAAACAATTTACTAAGGAAATAGAAAACAGAAAAAAGTAAGGATTGCCATCCTAGCTTCTGAGAAAACAGAGTTTAAACCAACAAAGATCAAAAGACAAAGAAGGGCATTACATAATGGTAAAGGGTTCAATTCAACAAGAAGTGATAACTATCCTAAATATGTATGCACCCAATTCAAGAGCACCTAGATTCATAAAGCAAATTCTTAGAGACCTCCAAGGAGACTTAGACACCCACACACAATAATAGTGGAAGACTTTACACCCCACTGTCAATGTTAGAAAGATCATCAAGACAGAAAACTAACAGAGATATTCAGGACCTGAACTCAGTTCTGGATCAACAAGACCTGATAGATATTTACAGAACTCACATCCCCAAAACAATAAAATATGCATTAATCTCTTTGCCACATGCCACTTACTCTAAAATTGATCACATAATTAGAAGTAAAACACTCCTCACAAACACAAAAGAATTGAAATCAAAACAAAGTCTCTTAGACCACAACACAGTCAAATTAGAACTCACGGTTAAGAAATTAACTCAAAAATCACACAACTACATGGAAATTCAGCAACCTGCTCCTGAATGACTCTTGTGTAAATAATGAAATTATGGTAGAAATCAAGAAGTTCTTTGAAACTAATGAAAACAAAGATACAATCTACCAGAATCTCTGGTACACAGCTAAAGCTGTGTTAAGAGGGAAATATATATCACTAAATGCCCACATCAAAAAGCTAGAAAGAGGCCAGGCGCAGTGGCTCAAGCCTGTAATCCCAGCACTGTGGGAGGCCGAGGCAAGTGGATGACGAGGTCAAGAGATCGAGACCATCCAGGTCAACATGGTGAAACCCCATCTCTACTAAAAATACAAAAAATTAGCTGGGCATTGTGGCGTGTGCCTGTAATCCCAGCGACTCAGGAGGCTGGGGCAGGAGAATTGCCTGAACCCAGGAGGTGGAGGTTGTGTTGAGCCGAGATCGCGCCATTGTATTCCAGCCTGGGTAACAAGAGCGAAACTCCGTCTCAAA
>NW_016107482.1:3032089-3041903 GCF_001604975.1 Cebus imitator | reverse complement strand
TTTTTTTTTTGAAAAAAAAATTAATAAAGTAGATAGACTGCTGACTACACTAATAAAGATAAAGAGGAGAATCAAACAACAAAATCAGAAATGATAAGGGGGATCCCACCACTGATCCCACAGAAATACGCAACCATCAGAGAATACCATAAACTCCTCTAAGCACATAAACTAGAAAATCTAGAAGAGATGGATGAATTCCTGGATGAAAACATCATCCCAGGACTGAAACAGGAGGAAATGGAATCTCTAAATAGACAAATAATGAGTTCTGAAAAGGGGGCAGTATAAAAATAGCCTAATAACTAAAAAAAAAAAAAAAAAGAAAACCTGGGACCAGGTGGATTCACAGCTGAATTCTACCAGAGGTAAAAAGAAGAGGTGGCATTATTTATTCTGAAACGATTCCAAACAATTGAAATGGACGGAATCCTCCCTAACTTATTCTATGAGGTCAGCATCATCCTGATACCAAAATCTGGCAGAAATACAACAACAGAAAAACTTGGGGCCAATATCCTTGATGAATATTGATGCAAAAAATTCTCAATAAAATATTGGCAAACCAAATCCAGCAGTACATCAAAAAGTTTATCCACCATGATCAAGTCAGCTTCATCCCCAGGATGCAAGGTTGTTTAACACATGCAAATCAATAAATGTGATTCATCACATAAACAGAACTAAAGACAAAAACTATGACTATCTCAACAGATACAGAAAAGGCCTTAGATAAAATTCAACATTTCTTCATGTGAGAAATTCTCAATACACTAGGTATTGAGGGAACATACCTCAAAATAATAAAAACCATATATGACAAACTCACAACAAATACCATGCTGAAGGGGCAAAAGCTAGAAGCATTTCCCTTGAAAACAAGTACAAGACAAGGATGCCCTCTCTCACCTTCCTATTCATCATAGTAATGAAAGTTCAGGCCAGGGAAATCAGGCAAAAGAAAGTAATAAAGTGTATTCTAATAGGAAGAGAAAAGTCAAACTATCTGTATTTTCAGATCATGTGATTCTGTATCCAAAAAACCCTATCATCTCAGCCCAAAAAGCTTATTAAGCTGATGAACAACTTCAGTAAAGTCTCCAGATACAAGATCAATGCATAAAAATTTGCTAGCATTCTAACACACCAACAACCATCAGACTGAGAACCAAATCATGAATGAACTCCCATTCACAATTCACAAAAATAATAAAATACCTAGAGCTAAGTAGGTATATGCAAGATTTCTGCAAGGAGACATACAAACCACTGCTCAAGGAAATCAGAGATGACACAAACAAATGCAGAAACATTCCATGCTCATTTCATGCTCATGGGTTTCATAATCATAGGAAGAATCAATATTGTTAAAATGACCACACTGCCCAAAGCAATTTAGAGATTCAATGCTATTCCTACTAAACTACCCTTGAGATCCATTTTAAAATCCATACCAATCTAAAAAAGAACCTAGATAGTTTTAGTTAGTCTTTTTTTAGTCTTTTTTAGTTCTGCAAGGCAATCCTAAGCAGAAAGAATAAAGCTGGAGGTATCATGGTACCCAACTTCAAGGTATGCTACAAGTCTACAGTAACCAAACAGCAGGGTACTGGTACAAAATCAGACACATAGACCAATAGAACAGAATAGACAGCCCAGAAACAAGACTGCACAGTTACAATAATCTGATCCTCAACAAATCTGACAAAAGCAAGCAATAGGGAAAGGGTTTTCTATTCAATCAATTGTGCTAGGATAACTGGATAGCCATATGCAGAAGATTAAAATTGGACTCCTTCCTTATACTATCTATCTATCTATCTATCTATCTATCTATCTATATAAATTAACTCAAGATGGATTAAAGACTTAAATGTAAACCAAATGCTGTAAAAACCATGCACTACAACCTAGGCAATACTATTCAGGACATAGGCATGGACAAAGATTTCATGATAAAGATGCTAAAAGCAATTGAAACAAAACCAAAAATTAACACATGGGATTTAATTAAACCAAAGAGCTTCTGCATAGCAAAAGAAGCTACAGGCAGAGTAAACAAACAACCTACAGGATAGGTGAAAGTTTTTTCAAGCTATGTATCTGACAAAAGTATATTATCCAGCATGTAAGGGGAACTTAAACAAATTTACAAGAAATAAACAGCCCTATTACAAAGTGGGCAAAGGAAATGAACAGACACTTTCCAAAAAAGACAAACATGCAGCCAACAATCACATGACAAAAAGCTCAACATTAGATCATTAGAGAAATGCAAATCAACCACAATAAGATACCATCTCACAACAGTCAGAATTACTATTATTAAAAAGTCAAAAAATAACCAATGCTGGTGAAGTTCTGGAAAAAAGAAACACTTATGCCATTGATGGGAGGGTAAATTAGTCCAATCATTGTGGAATACAGTGTGACAATTCTTCAAAGACCTAAAGACAGAAATTCCATTTGACCCAGTAATCCCATTATTGACTATATACTCAAAGGAAAATAAATCATTCTATCATAAAGGCACATGCACACATATGTTCATTACAATACTTTTCACAACAGCAAAGACATGGAATCAGCCTAAATAAATGCCTGTCAGTGATTGACTGGAAAAAGATAATGTGTTACATGCACACCGTGAAATACTATGCATTTATAAAAACAAGATCATGTCCTTTGCGGTAACATGGACAGAGCTGGATCTGGAGGCTATTCCCCTTACCACAGTAACACAGGAACAGAAAACCAAATAGTGCATGTTCTCACTTATAAGTGGGAGCTAACTGATGAGAACACATGGACACATAGAAAGGAATAATACTTACTGCTGCCTATTGGAGGGTGGCAGTGAGAGAAGGGAGAGGATCAGAAAAAATAACTATTGGGTACTAGGTTAAATAGTTGAATCTATTAAATGGGTGATGAAATAATTTGTACAATAAGTCCCATGACACAAGTTTACCTGTGTAACAAACCGGTATATGTACTCCTAAACTCAACATAAAAGTTATAAAAAAGCCAAGCCACATACTGAAAAAATAGACTTTGCACTTGTACAATTAACAGATAATATCTAAAATTTATAGAGGAGTTATGCAAATAATAAAAAAACAACAAAAAACCCAAAAGCTAAATAAACAAAAGCTACAGGCTAATAATTTATCAAATAAAATATATACATGGATTTTAAATATGTTAAGAGGTGCCCAACTTTATTGGCAATTAAAGCCAAGTAAATTAAACTACTGAAGACTATCCAAATTGGCAAAGAAATTTTGCCATTTGGATAGTCTTCAGTAGTTTAATTTACTTGGCTTTAATTTAAAGTTGCCTGGGAGTGAGGAGATAGAGTGCCTATTTATATAAATTGTAGGTGTAGCCAGGCGCGGAGGCTCACGCCTGTAATACCAGCACTTTGGGAGGCCGAGGCGGGTGGATCATGAGGTCAGGAGATCAAGATCATCCCGGCTAACATGGTGAAACCTTGTCTCTACTAAAAATACAAAAAAATTAGTAGGGCATGGTGGCATGTGCCTGTAGTCCCAGCTACTCGGGAGGCTGAGGCAAGAGAATTGCTTGAATCTGGGAGGCGGAGGTTGCAGTGAGTCGAAATCGCACCCCTGCGCTCCAGCCTAGGAGATACAGCAAGAATTCGCCTCAAAGAAAAAGGAGAAAAAAAAAATTGTAGGTGCAGAGGTGAGATTAGTTAAGCCACTTTTGACTTTTCAATATGACTTGACTCAGAAATTCTGTTTTTCAGAGTTCATTCTGAAAATACATATGCAAATGAATGTTACAGCACTATTTGTAACAGTGAAATGGAAAACAATCTAAGAAAGAGTAAACTGAGCACACTGAAATCAGTTACAATGAAGCTATTGTTAGGATTAACATCCCATCATTAAAAAGAATATGTTAAAACCGTGTGTATTGACACAGAAAGTTAGGCAAACTTTATGCTACAGAAAAACATCAATGGCAGTGCCATACAAATACTAAGATTCCATATGTGCCTAGAACGAAAGCTCATTATGATAAAGTGCTAATTAACAGCAATTACCACTAAAATTAGTATGGAAGAATGGACATGAGAAAATGGAAAAGAGGAGGAAGGAAGACTACTGTTTTTCCACTACAGTATCTTGTATCATTTGGAACTATTAATGTGTGTATTAATTCTACTGGTTAAAATTTTTAAAAGTTCAATAGTTATAAATCAATAACACACAATAATAAGTATGGACTGAGTGGGAAAGGACAGACAAGATCTCTAACTAGTAGATAATAATTTGCCACAAAAGTTTATTCATTTAAAGGTAAATAACAGAGAGGTGATGTTATCTGGAAGGCCTGGGCACTGGACTCTTTAAGTTCTTGCTCATTCTTGTGGTTATTAATTACCCATAGATGAGATTTAATAGGTTTTTCCATGCCTGGGCCCTGAGATTTTATCAGAAATGTTTGCATGAAAATTCAGAATGTATATGTGACTGAGTGTGTGTGTATGTGTGTGTTAATTAATTTAAGAATTAGAAATTTAAAACAGATATGTTGCTTATTTATTACTTAATGTTTTAAGGCTTTGATTAGGGAGAACCTCAAAGTATTACCTCTTTGACCTATGTCTCTCAATCTTACTGCTGCTTGAGGCCTAGTGATATTTATTTGCAATACAAATTGTGGATATTGAACAACAAAAAACTGATTTCTCCCCTAGATATAGAACAATTGCAAAAAACAACTTTGGATCATTTTGGGAAAAACTGAAATCTTTATGTCTCCATTAAACGTATATATATTCTTTTTCTCTAAGGCCTTTTACTCTGTGCTTGTAAGATTGACTACCAACAACTTTCCTTAGGTGTATTTACTGAATTTAGGAGTTTCATTTTGTTGCCAAAAATGTCGTAATTGTGAAGAATGGCGAGAAATAATAAAATATAGATACAATAAGCTATATCCTGACATCCCTGGATATGTTTCTCACAGGCCTTAAATTTGGATACTGGCTCCATTCCAGTCTTCTCAGTGTTGTAGGCACAAGGAAATGCAGGCCTTACTAGCCAAGGAAAAACACTACCCAAATCATCAGGTAGGTATGTGGCAGGTGACCATCGAGGTGTTCAAACTCAATAAATTTAAAACTCCATGAAATATGGAGTAGCGAGCTTCAGAACGCTGTTGTTTTTTTGATAGCATCTGCTCATTTCCCAGCAACCAAAGAAAGCTCTACAACTCTTGATCTATCTCAAAACACAAGATTTTTCACTTACTTGAAATGAATCTATTGTAGAAGTGCTGTTTGTGTCATAAATTCGGTTTCTGACCAAAACTGCTCCTGTGTGGCTGAAAAGGAGTTGGTTACAGTAACATCTTTTTTAGCTAAATATTTCTTAAAATCCTATCATATCAAATGCATGTTGTATCATGGAAGGTTAGTAATTAATCTTGCATATTTTATACTTGCAAACCCTAACGAACATTAGAGGCCTGTGGCTTGCCTGGAACCACAGCAAACTCCCTGAATAATCAGGACTGTGCCTTCACAGAATGTGCTGTTACACAGCTCAGGGCTTTGGAACCACACTGATTTATCATAATGACACCTCAAGACCAGAAAACATTGGCAAATATTTTCTGGAAAAAGAAGGATTTCTACAAAACATAGCAATGAACTAAAGGGAAAAGAGAGAAGGAGAAATGGGCCATAAAGGTAAAAAAGGAAAATGAGAGAAAAAACAAAATAAGATTAGAATAAAAAATAAAACTAAAATTTAATATATTATTAAGTGCTTTTGGGTCAGTGGACAGAATATAGACACCTAGGCACCATTATTTAAACTGTAATTCACTCCAGAAAGCTGTACTGAGGACCCCAGAAAGAGACAGACCAATAATTTTTAAATCAAGGCCCTTAAGCATTTTCAAGTAATTCAACTTAATAATATAATATAAAATGTAAAAAGGAAAAAAAAAGAAGAGGAAGAAGGAAAGAAAGATCTCTGTTGCTTATTGCTCTCGTTTGACATTTGTTCATATAATATTTAATTAAATTATGTAAAGCACAAAAATTCTAGAAACAAATGCATTTGGTAAGAACAGGATTTCATAGCTATATTAGGCAGGAATTTACTAGCAGGGAGTATTCGGAATGCCATTAGCATCAGTCTGTGAGGTTTATGGAGTGTAGATTAATTCAGAGCATTATTAAGTGGAAGTCAGTTCAGAGAGCTTCTACTGTAAATGACCAATAACAATCGCTTGCCCTTTTATCACCAGCTTCCTGAAAGTGTTCTGGAATTGAACTCAGTTGGTAGGCATTCCCCTAAGCAATTTAAAAGAATAGGTTTAGAAGCCTGAAATGTATGCTGACTCTGAATAAACTCTCTCTAAGACCAGAAAGGAGAATTTTCTCCTGTAGATAAGATTCCTCAGTGAGGGATATCCCATCTCCTATAAAGCAGGCAAAGTAATTCAGGAGCACCACCACCACACAGCTAGGATTGTAGAATCTAACCAGGACATTCTTTCATATGATATCTGTAAGGTGTGAGACAAGCTTTTAATACTGTTTTCCTCCATGCTAAAGGCAAAGTCGTTTAGACAAAAGGCAAGTTGTCTCAAACTATTCTTTTGAATAATTGGGTATGCTTGGCAACAGAAAACATAAATTTGATAGAAATTAACTGAAAGTTTCAGAATGAAGCAGGTATAAAACAGTATTTGTTAAGACTCTGATAACTTTAGCCAAATACGTGTATGTTTCTGCACACACGCGTATGTGTATATGTGCAAGCATGCATGCACATGTGTGGATCCGCTTTTTATTAACTAGCATTGTTTAACAACATAAAGAAGCTATTCAATGTTGATAAAAAACCAAATTCAGTAAAAAAAAAAATTAAGAGGTTTATTATTTTGTATTATTTTAACTGATTGTTTTAACTGATACGGTCCTAGAAAGCTACATTTCAGTCAAATGGCATACACACACCAGGGAGTTTTTCATTTCAGTAAATATTTAATGAATGTTTTTAAAAAATGAATATCTTCCCCAATGCCTGCTTTAAACCAAAAATAAAATGCTAAGGCCCTCAGCTGACTTGATGGACTCCCCTTTGGCAAAGACGATCTCAGAGAAATCTGAAGAACTAAATTCTAGGCCATGACAGCAAAGGAGGTTGAACACAACTTTCTCATATACCAGCACTTTTGGGGTTTAGGCATAACTAACCACCATTAACATTAAAAGATAGAGCACAAGACTGACAAAAAAAAAAGGCTCTTTGTAACAATTAACAATTAGACACTTAATTCCAAACTGACTCTGGTATAGCATCACATGACAGATAGCAGATTGATATAGTTTGGCTATGCCCCTACTCAAATCTCATTTTGAATTGTAGCTCCCATAATTCCCATGTGTTATGGGACAAATCCTGCAGGAAGTAATTGAATCATGGACAGGTTTTTTTCCCATGCTATTCTCATGGTAGTAATAAAGGCTCATAATATCTGATGACCCACCATTTGTCTTTTCTATCTGTTGACAGGGCATATATTTCTATGAAAGTACTTACCCTACACCATTCTTATTTTGTTTTTCTTCTCTTTTTTCTTTCTCTGAACCAGTCCTACTCTACATTTGAATGCGATTATAATGTACCTAATCACTGAGTTTCACTATATTGGGGACTTGAATAATATGGAGATGCCTTTTAATTTTTAAAGCTTTTTTTGAGAGCTATCTTATGTTCTAGATGAGAATAATACAGAAAGCAACTTGACTGATGTCACATACAACAATATCTGGAACTACCTTGTGCTAACTCCAGAACCCATATTTTCTCAGATTGATCCTTGGCTTTCCCAATAATTTGGGATTTCACTAACTGTTTATGCTCTCTAATTTAGATGCATGTGGGTAACTTGTCTCGATGCCAGTCTTCTGAAAGAAAAAATCCTGGCTCTGTTTCTATCTTGCTTTGTATAAAATGCCCCACCCCTGCAGAATTGAAGTAGTAAATTACCAACATATCTGCAATTAAAATTTTAAAACATGCTATGTGAATCTCTTGATTTTCTTTTCTGTATAATATACAATGGCAAATTTCCTGCTAATAATAATCCTGCTGTGTGTGGAGATGTGGAAAGAAAAGGCCACATTATGATATTTTTGTACAAATTATTCCAAGTCATGCTGTCCTGTCAATTTCAAAATGAGAGCCCTAGCTGCAATGCAAGTAAAATAATTCACCAAAGGTAAATGGATTAATGGTATGTCTTGCAGGCATAGTTATTTCCTCATTTACCATTCAAAAGCTATTTATGACTGTCTACAAATTTAGGCATGGCACCCTATCCAGGAGCCTAGTGTAGTTACATTGCCTATGTTAAGATTCTTTCTGGCCCTGGGAAATGTGCTGGTTAAAAGTGGAGTTCAGGAAATGCCACCCCAAAATATGCCACTTTAGTACACTGATATCTTTGAACCAAGGGTACCTGAGGAAGAGCAGATATAAGCAGAGGTTTTCTCTGAGCTCCCCTTAGCTGCCTAACAACAGATCCTCCAAAAGTAACCCAATTGTCATGAATCCGTTTCCCAGGGATTCTATTAACCAGGGAAAATTAACTGGGATCCTACAAGAGAAGGATGAAGTTTGGTACCATGCCCAGAGAGACAATCACCTGTTCTTCTGAGGGATGCTCCAAGACAACATTTATTACTTGAGAGATGTTTCATCTGTATAACAAGATATCATGTATTCACATACATCTCCTTCATCACCCTCCCATAACTTGTGTTACCACCATCTCCCAGAAGGGCCTCAAGATGTTGTATAAGCTGCAATCATTTGATTCTTCTTCAAGACTCATATATTGTAGGACTCCCATGCATACCTATGCAAATAAATGTTTTTTGCTCGTGTTAATATGTTTTATGTCAATTTAATTTGTAGCCCAGCCAAGGAACCTAGAAAAGTGAAGGGGAGCCATTTGTTGCTCTTCTACAAAAGTAATTTAAAAGACACATTTCAAGAAGATAAAAGTATATCTTTCCATTAGTTCTCATAGGAGAGATGTCTTGCATTACTTTTTGGTCTTCGTATTAGTGATTAATAACATAGTTTGTGAGTGGTTGGCTACTATCCTATACCTAAGCAGATCGTGTCTGAGGTTGGGTTTTTTCTGCTATTGATAAGTCGATGTATTTTATATCATCAAAGGAATTTAGATATTTCCATTTGTTCTCTCTCCATGCATTATTTTTAAACATATTTATCAAATATTCTCTATGTGCAAGGCATTGTGCTAGCTACTAAATATATGGCAGTAATTAAAAGCCATCTTCTTTATTCTCATGAAGTTTAAAATTTAAAAGAGGGTTTCAGCTTTATTAGAGTGAAGGTTGTCATTTACATGCTGCAAACAAAAAGCTGGATAAACTAAATCACCAACATCTCGTGGATGCATCAAAAAACTGATGCTGCAGGGTGAACTTTCCAATTGAAAATTGAAAGAGACAGGTGAAATCATAGAATCACAGCTGAAATCTTTTTCCAAAGAACAAAAGCTGCTAAACAGCCATAAGCTGATAGGAACACTTTAACTGCAATTCTGATCATTTGCTGAAGGCTGAGAGTGAGTGTTATAAGAATGAGTAACTCCTGGGGACTGCAGTCTTAGAGGGATCCCACACTTTCCTGGGCTTTACCTATCAACACCCCATCAAGTTCTCTCAGTGAAAATCAGATGCCCTCCAGGCTAGGAGGTAGACGGAGCAAGAAATAAATATGCAAGATGA
>NW_016107482.1:3016346-3030854 GCF_001604975.1 Cebus imitator | reverse complement strand
AAAAAGTGAAACGGACATAAAAATGTTCTCAGACAAAATTTGAACAATTTATCACTAGAATACCTACACTGCAGAAAATATTAATGTAAATTCTTTAGGTAGGTGGAAAGTATGTAGGTAAGAAACCTGGATTTATGTAAAGAAATAAAAAACATCAAGAAAAAATAAATAGATAAAATACTTTTCCTTTTTTTCTCATTGATTTAACACTGCAAAGCCCAAAGTATAAAGCCCATTTAGTTATGAATTTCCATGAGTTTCATTATGAAATGAAAGGGACAATGGAAAGCTGGGATCCCCAAGACTATATGAATTGCAAAAAAAAAAAAAAAGGAGAGAGAGAGAGAAAGTGAGGTAAAATGTTTTTGTCCTATAGCGTTGACCTCATCATGACTCCAGATTCTCCACATTTCTCCTAATGCTCTTGAATTTTTCTTCCAAAGAATATAGAAAAATCAGCCTCTAGTATTATAAATAATGATGTTACCGATGAAATAGTTACACAAAATTAAACTAACAAAGGCTTAGATTTGCAAATAACAAATTGATTCTTACATAAAGGAGCAAGTGAGAAATTACACTGGCAAAATTGCAAACTTCACTTATTACTCACGCAAGATTACACTTAGTTGAAACAATCAAACAAAATGAAAGAACTACCTCTGGTAAGATACATGACTAACTAAAAATAAACAGATTAAGACACGATGATAAAATTTAGAAATAAAAAGATTGACTAGGGAAAATTTAACTTGAGAGTAATAATGACAACAAAATATGTTAAACAATGTCAGAGCTATAAAAGCTACATTTTTAGAAGAGGAAAAATTTTTCCCAGTGAGGAAACCCTGATTGATAAATTCTAACCGCTTATATAAAATGTATGCTATAACAAATCCAGTAGCTGATTTTTGGAAAACATTAATAAAATAGGTAGACCACTTTATTAATGTTTCAAATAAACACTATTAGAAAAGAGTTCCAAATAAACACAATTAGAAATGATGAAGGGAATGTTACCACTGACCCCACAGAAATAAAAACAACCATCAGAAATGACTATAAACACCTCCATCAACACAAACTAGAAAACCTAAAAGAGATGAATAAATATCTGAACACATACACCCTTCCAAGGCTGAACCAGGAAGAAATCGATACCCTGAAGAGACCCTACACAGACCAATAATTGAACCAGTAATAAATAGCCTGGCAACCAAAAAAAAAAAGCCCAGGGCCTGATGGATTCACAGACAAATTCTACAAAATGTAGAAAGAAGACCTATATCATTCCTACTGAAACTATTTCAAAAACAGAGGTGGAGGGACTTTTCCTCAATTCATTTCAATTTGTTCTATAAGGATTTCAGGCCAATGCCTTTGATGAACATTGATGCAAACATCCTCAACACAGTACTTACAAATCAAACCAAATCCAACAGAACATTAAAAAACTTATTCACCATGTGAGATATGACAGGGTTTCTCTTCTAACAGCCTGATCAATCCTTTATTTTTTAATTTTCAGTATTCCTCCCCTTCTCTTTCTTCTTCTTTGTTTTCACTACATGCCCAGGCCTTATTAGCACCACCTCACATTTCTTTCCTTATTTGGGAAAAAGCTGGTTCTCCAGTTCTCCGCAGACTACCCCTTTCCTTCTCCCCTCTCTTCCTTACATGCCCACCTTATCTAAGAAAAAGTTTAAATGTTTTGCAAATCAGGCCTAGCTTAAATTGTGCAGTGCAACCCCAGCCAATGGGGAAAGGTCACAGGAGCAGGATTTGCTTCAAGAATAAAGATTTTCACTCTCCTTTGTTCTGTGTGCTCTCTCATGGCAACCGGCCATACAAAGGCACCCCTCTGCACAGAAGTAAATTTGCTTTGCTAAGAAATCCTTGTCTAAGTGCTCATTTTCCTTGCAACTCCAAGCCATATTTCTAACAACCATGATCAAGTAGGCTTCATACCCAGGATTCAAGGTTGATTCAACATATGCAAATCAATAAATGTGATTCATCACCTACAAATAACTAAAGACAAAAACCACATGATTATCTAAACAGACTTAGAAAAAGCTTTTGATAAAATTCAACACCCATTCATGTTAAAAACTCTCAATAAACTAGGTTTTGAAGGAACGTACCTCAAAATTACAAGAGTCATCTATGACAAACTGATAGCTAGCATTATACTGAAAGGGCAAAGGCTGGAAGCATTGCCCTTGAAAACCAGCATAGGGCAAGGATGTCCTTTCTTACCTCTTCTATTCAAAATAGTACTGGGAGTTTTAGCCATGGCAATCAGGCAAGAGAAAGAAATAAAGGGAATCCAAATAGGAAGAGAAAAAGTCAAACCATCCTTTTTTGCAGACAACATAATTCTGTGTCTAGAAAACCTTAGAATCTCAGCCTGAAGGCTCCTTCAGTGAAAAACAGGATCAGCAAAGTTTCAGGATAGAGAATCAATACACAAAAATCACTAGCATTCCTATACACCAAAAAAAGCCAAGCCAAGAGCCAAATCGGAAGGCAATCTCCTTCACAATTGCCACCAAAAGAATAAAATACCTAGGAATGCAGTTAACTAGTGAGGTGCAAGATCTCTACAAAAAGAACTACAAACCACTGCTCAAAGGAATTAGAGAAGACACAAACAAAGGGAAACTCATCCCATGCTCATGGATAGAAAGAATCAATATCATTGAAATGGTTATACAGCCCAAAGCAATTTACAGATCCAATGCTATTCCTACCAAACTGCCTACCCTTGAGATTCTTCACAGAACTAGAAAAAAATTATTTTACAATTCATATGCAGCCAAAAAGGAGCCAAAATAGCCAAGTCAATTCTAAGCAAACAAACGAAGCTGGAGGCAACATGCTACCTGATTTCAAACTATAGTACAAGGCCACAGTAACCAAAACATGTTGGTACTGGTAAAAAATAGGCACATCAACCAATGAAACAAAATATAGAGCCCAGAAATAAGCCTGCACACCTACAACCATCTGATCTTCAACAAAGCTGAGAACAAGAAATGAAGAAAAGGCTCCTTTTTCAATAAATGGTGCTGGGATAACTGGCTAGCCATATGCAAAAGATTGAAGTTGAACCCCTTTCTTACACTGTATACAAAAATCAACACAATATTTAATTAAAGACTTAAATGTAAAGTGCAAACTTAAACAATCAGGAAGGCAACCTAAACAATACCATCCTGGACATAGGCACAGGCAAAGATTTCATGCTGAAGATGCCAGAAGCCATTAAAACAAAAGCAAAAATTGACCAATGAGATCTAATTAAATGTAAGAGCTTCTGTACAGCTAAAGAAACTATCAATGGAGTAAAGAGACAACCTATAGAATAGAAGACATTTGCAAACTATGCATCTGACAAAAGTCTAATATCCAGCATCTATAAGTAACCTCTACAAATTGACAAGAGGAAAGCAAACAATACCATTAAAAAGTGGCAAACGATATTAACAGATACTTCTTAAAAGAAGGCATATATGAGGCAAATGAGCATATAGAAAGAAGCTCACTATCACTGATTATTAGAGAAATTCAAATCAAAACCACAATGAGATGCCATCTCACCAGTCAGATGGGCTATTATAAAAAGTCAAAAATTACCATATGCTGGCAAGGTTATGGAGTAAAGGTTAAACTTAAACACTATTGGTAGGAGTATAAATTAGTTCAACCATTGGGGAAGGCAGTATGGCAATTCCTTAAAAAGCTACAAGCTAAACTACCATTTGCCTCAGCAATTCCAATACTGGGTATATACCCAGAGGAATATAAATCATTCTACAATAAAGAAATATGCATACAAATGTTCATTGCAGCATTATTCATAAAAGGGAAGACATAGAATCAATGTAAATGCCTATGAATGACAGATTTGATCAAGAAAATGTGGTACATAAAAACCATGAAATACTATGCATCCTTAAAAAAACAAAGAGATGATATCTTTTGTGGGACTATGAATGGAGCTGGAGGCTATTATCTTCCAGCTAGCTGCTAATGCAGGAACCAAGTACCACATGTTCCCACTTAAAGGTGGGAGCCAAATGATAAGAACTTAAGAATACAAAGAAAGAAACAATAGACACTGGAGTCTACTTGAGGGTGGAGGATGTGAGGAGAGAGAGGAGCAGAAAAGATAACTGTTGAGTACTCGGCCTAATACCTGGCTGATGAAATAATCCATACAACAAACCCTCACAGCACAAGTTTACCTATGTAACAAACCTTCACATGTACCCTGAATCTAAAAGTCTTTTTTCCTTTTTTTTTTTTTTTTTGAGACGGAGTTTCACTCTTGTTACCCGGGCTGGAGTGCAATGGCGCGATCTCGGCTCACCGCAACCTCCGTCTCCTGGGTTCAGGCAATTCTCCTGCCTCAGCCTCCTGAGTAGCTGGGATTACAGGCACGCGCCACCATGCCCAGCTAATTTTTTGTAATTTTAGTAGAGACAGGGTTTCACCATGTTGACCAGGATGATCTCGATGTCTTGACCACGTGATCCACCCGCCTAGGCCTCCCAAAGTGCTGGGATTACAGGCTTGAGCCACCGCACCTGGCCCTAAAAGTTTTTTTTTTTTTTTTTATAGGTAAAATGTATAAATACATAAAATGTATGCTATAAAGTACTGATCATGACAAAAATAGTTTGATAAAATATAAGTAAAATACTAAAAATAAAAACCATTTAACTGAACCATATAAAAATTGATAGTTCTTAATTTTAATAAAATTTATTCTAGTTTATTCTCATGAATATTTAACAATTTGGATAGAATTTTGACAAAAATGTATTAAAAATTTTTGTAAAGCCTAACAAATATGAATGCAAAGCTATATCTGAGACCTAAAACCAGCCATTAAAACAAACAAAAAGCAAAATTTATCATGTATTGAGTATAATTCACACTGCTAGATGCTAGATATTTGCTATTTAAGATAGGCACAATTCCTGTCCTTAAGGAACTCAAATAGATTGTCATAAGTTGGCTTTTAAAAAGGAGAATAATAATCCATGTAATAAATACTACAATTACACTGTTTTCTCTCTCCTTTTTCTTTCTGGGACTTCATAATGTATATATTGATCCACTTAATGATGTTCAAGTTTATAGGCTCTGGTCACCTTTTTAATTCTTTTGTTCTTTCAGTTCTTAGTCACAATAATTTCAACTGTCCTGTCCTCAGGTTCACTAATTCATTGTTTCTGCCTGCACAATATTCTACTGAATCCTTCTACTGAATTTTTCAATTCAGTGGTACTTTTCAGCTCCAGAATATCCATTTGGCCCCTTTTTGGTCATTACTGTTTCTTTGTTGATATTCTTATTTTACTTAAATATTGTTTTCCTAAGTTCCTTTAGTTTTTTTACTCATGTTTTTCTTTTGCTCTTAGACACTTATGATAGTATCTTTATCTAGTTACTTTGGCATTTGCACATCTTCAGGGATAATTTCTACCAATTTATTTTAATCCTTTGAATGGATCATGTTTTTCTGTTTCTTTGTATGCCATGTGATCTATTTATATGTATAAATCTGTATTTTCAGGCTGCCTTTTTGCCAGGACAGCCCATCATTGATTAGCTGCGCATGCTCTGAGTCTAGGGATCAGGCCATGGTGAAAGAATTAAGCAATTTAAGAATATTTCTGAGCATATTTTTTCACTGAATCTGCATGTGGCTTTCTCAGTTATCCCTCGTACATGGCTATTTTTCAATTTCTTAGTCTTCCAATGAGTTTTACTTTAGTTTTTCCTCAGGATCTCAGATGGCCAATGGAATGATGCCACTATTATCTCTTAACACATGTGGGTTTGTTTTTACGCTATACCTTTTATAACCATTGGTTACTACTTTTCCCTGCTTCAGACTTGAGTTAGATGTGACAGATACCTGTTCTTCAGACAGCACATAGATAGGTTGGAATGTTGCAAATAGTACTAATCTGCTCCCTGCAGTTCAAGAGAGAGAAGTGAGAATCAGGTATTGCTTCCTTGATACCAAGGCCACAACACAACACCACATAAGGAGGCGATGGAGCAAGAATAAGTAAAAATACCATGCAATTTCCTGTCATTTTTAAGGTGGCCTTTCTCTAACTGGTCACTTGCTTGGTTGCTGTAAACATTTGACTGTTTTCCAGAGCTCTTATAAAGTTAGTTCATCCAATTTTTGGTCATTTATTTTGTCTTTCTAGGAAAAATGGCCTGGAATTTTCTAGTCAGCCATTTGGTTGACATGTATCTTTTCACAATAATTACAATTGCTGCTGATGGCAGTGTGTGTGTGTGTGTGTGTGTGTGTGTGTCTGTGCGTGTGTGCACATACATCTGTGTTCCTATTACAAGAGTACGCTGAGTTCCACCAAATTGTATCTATGAATGGGAAATATCAAGTCCTTTTGTGCTTTCCTTTGTTGTAACGTTGCAAAGATCAGTTGGTTGCAGTTAACAACCATTTTTTGACATCAGGTAAGTAACTAGTCATTGTGCTGAGGACTAGGCCATAAAGGGAAACAGAATAAAATTAGCATCTAAAGGCGCTCAGGGTTTAATGCTAACACAGCCAAATCAATAAAATTTGTTATGGTTTCAAAGTTGCCCTGTAATAACAATATTAAGGAGGTGGAGCCAGAGGATAAAAAGGAATGGGGATGTTAGAAAATATTCCCAGAGAATACATCTGTGCTATACATGGAGTATACTTTTTTCTTCTGAACAGATAATATCCATAGGGTATTCAGACAAGAAGACAGTATTACAAAGATCCATTCGTGTGATAGTTTTGTTGAAACTGAAGGGACTCATTTATTCATTCAACAAATGTATCTTGAGGTGTTATTAGGTTTCAGGTGCTGCCCTATGTCTGAGAATGCAGTAGTCAAAAACACAATCTCCAAACTTATGTTATTCAAATTCCATTTAATAGGAGACAAAAGTTAATCACAAGGTTCTACTTTTGTACTCAGTAAAGGCTTTGTTGAGGAACTAATGTTTGAACAATATCTTGAGAAAAGTGAGGAGGTATGCAATGTGAATACGCAGGGGGAGATTGTCTCTAGCTAAGGGTACCATAACTGTAACAATTTTGTACGTAAAGATACTTGGCCAATTAAAGAAACAACAAAAATTTCAGGGTGCTTACTCAGTGAAAAATGTGTGAGGAAATGAAGTCACTGAGGTAATAAGGTCATGTAGCACTTTATTGGCCATGGTAAGATTTTTCATTATAAGTCTGAAAGTAGATAGTTATAGTGTCATAGGACTGTAGAGTCAAATGAAGAACTGATGGTGATCAATGAAGTAAATATTTAGATAGAGCCCACATGGCAGATAACAGACAGTTGAAAGTTATTCTGAATTTTATGTGGAAAAATATGCAAGATGTTTAATGCTTAGAAACATCATATGAAATGAGGACAGCTAGGGGTAAGTAGATCAGCCAGCAATACAGTTATGTCTCTGTGTGTGTATCTATATCTCCACACAAAGTGTGTATTAGGGTTCTCTAGAGGGACAGAATAGGATATATGCACATATGAGAGGAAGTTTATTAAGGAAAATTGACTTGCAAAATCATAAGGTAAAGTCCTATGATAGTCATCTTCAATAGAGGAGAAAGGAAGCAAGTATCAGCTCGAGTCTCAAAACCTCAAAAGTAGAGAAACCATCAGTGCAGCCTTCAGCCTGTGGCCAAAGACCCAAGCGTCCCTGGCAAATTACTGGTGTAATTCCTAGAGTCCAAAAGCTGAAGAACTTGGAGTCTGACATTCAAGGGCAGGAAACATCCAGCACAGGAGAAAGATGAAGGCTGGGAGACTCAGCAAGTCTGTTATTTCATCTTTTACCTGCTTTATTCTACCCACTCTGGCAGCTGATAAAATGATGTCCATTCAGATTCAAAGTGATTCTGCCTCTCCCAGTCCACTGACTCAAATGTTAATCTCCTTTGGCAACAACTTCTCAGACACACCCAGGAACAATGTTGCGTCCTTCAATACAATCAAGTTGACACTCAGTATTAACCATCACAAAGTGGCAGCACTGACAGATGGCTTGAGAGATGAGGTTCAGCCTCCAAAAATCTCTATTAGCACTCCAAATCCTTCTCTTATTAAGACGAAGCCTTAAGTAATAACCATGTTTTCGCTGCATAATTTTAGCTTTAAAGCTAATCTCTAATAGCACCATTCGATTAGATTGCCGCCACCTACTAAATTCTTGAATAACAGTCTTCAATCTGGCATTTTGTTTTACTGTGAATCCAGGAGAAAAATGCCAAGAACTTTGGAAATTGAACAGTGTGAACTCTTAATAAGCAGACTAAGTACATGTTCAAGATACCTGCCAGGCAGGGGCACCAAAACAAGTGAGAATTCTGTTATTGGAAGATCCAGAAAAATGTAGATTTAATTTGAATTACTCTTATTTCTATTTTTTTTTTTTTTTTTTGGTGGCAGAGAGTAGGGCATCATAATCTTTCCAGTGATTTTGGCATCTGCAGTTCTTCTTTTGGTCTCATATGACAATGATAATTGAGATATAGGGTGGAGGAATAGATTTGAGTGATGAGTACAGAATGGACAAGGTCTGCTGGAATAAGCTTGTCTTGAAGAATATAAATAGGAAATGACATATTTCTCAGATTATCAGTTAAAAAAGAAGAGGATATGCTGACTAGAAGAGAAAGAGTCATTAACCTAAAATAACTGAACTGAGTTGATGTGCCTGGGAACACTGTTAAAGAGAATATTTTAATAGTGTAAGAAAATAAAACGGTCAAGTCAGTTTAAAGTAAGCTTGAAACATTCTGAGTTGAATAAAATTACTAAGACATCTCTATTTAATGTCTTATTGAACATATTTGTCAGAGCTTTTGAAATGCTGTAGGCCATGTGAATGGGTATACAAGACAGGATTCCCTGCCAAGATGACCATCATCCTGTTGTCCTTGGAGAATTCATTAACACCTTCACAGTTGCGGCTGGCTGCTATGCTCACTTCAAGAAATTTTAGAATTTTTTTTTCTTAAAGATTATTGGTTTAAGCTTCTCAGTCTTGTATAAGCATGATGATTTCTTTGAAAAAGACTCTCTTCTCATGGCTATTTATAATTAATTTCATAAGACAGCTGTTCTACAACTTGGTATTGTTAACTGAAACATATTTTTAGTATTTAATGAGTCTAAAGTTGCATATTTTATTAAGTATCTTTTTTACACAAGTTGAATGCTTCCTCTTATTTTATAGATAGGTGAAATGGCTTCAATTTATGAAAAGATACATTTTTAGTGTTATTTTAAATTGGTCATGGTAACAAATCACCAGAGCTGTGTGTAAATACATTTGTTAATATGTTTGCAGAGTTAGATTTCCTATTGCTGATCTACTGTAATTGTAGCACTATAAATATTTTAGGTTTGTTTCTAACTGTCTCATATCAATGAGATCTTCCTTCCACAGAACATAGAAACAAGAAAATAAATGAAAATAGTGTTTTTACTTGACCTTAGAGGAGAACTGCAAAAAATAAAAAGAGAGAAAAAGGAATAAACAAAATCAGTAACGCTCTGGCTTGACTAACAAAGGAAAGAGAGGACCAAAATGAACAAAATAAAAAATGAAAAAGAAAACATTATACGTGATGCTACAGAAATATACAAGATCAAACAAACAACTGTATGCTAAAAAACTGGAAAACCTAAATAAAATAGATAAATTCCTAGACATATACAAGCTACCAAAAACGAACTAGGGAGAAACAGAAAACCTGAGCAGACTAATAATGAGTAATGAGTTGGAACTGGTAATAAAAGTCTCCTAACAAAGAAAAGCTCAGGACCAAGTGGTTTTACTGTCAAATTCTATCAAGTTTATATTAGAAAAGTAACACCAATTCTTCTCAAACTATTCAAGAAAAAAAAAATAAAGAAGAGAGAATTCTTCCTAACTCATTCTACAAGGCCAGAATTACCCTTATATCAAGACAAGCTAGGAACACAACATCAAAGGAAAACTACACGTCAATATGCCTGATGAATATAGATGCAAAAACCCTTGACAAAATGATAGGAAACTTAATCCAACAACATGTCAAAAAGGTACTAAGCCATGATGAAGTTGGATTCAACCCTGTGATGCAAGGTTGGTTCAACATATGCAAATCAAAAACTGTGATAAATTACATCAGCAGAAAGAAAAACTCCATATGATTATCTCAATAGATGCGGAAAATGCACTAGATAAAATTCGACATAACTTCATAATAAAAGAAAAGCTATTTTTATGCCATTAAAAAAAGATTTTTCACTCCGCTAAAAAATCCCTCAACAAACTATGCATAGGAGGTACATACCTCAACATAACAAAGGCCATACATGAATGGGGAAAAGCTGAAATCCCTTCTTCTGAGAGCTAGAATATAACAAGGATGTCCAATTTCACCATTTTTATCCAACATAATACTGGAAGTATTAGCCAGATCAATCAGGTAAGAGAAAGAAATAAAAGGCATCTCAATTGGAAAAGAGGCGGTAAAATTGTCTGTTTTTGCAGGTGACATGATCCTGTATTTAGAAAAACCTAATGCCTTCACCAGAAGGAAAAAAAAACCCTAGAACTGATAGAAAGGTTCCATAAAGTTGCAGAAAACAAAATTAACATTAAAAAATCAGTAACATTTCTACGCACCCAAAATAAATAAGATGAAAAAGAAAGAAACAAGGCAGTCCTGTCAAATACAGCTACTGAAAGAAAGATATCTAGAAGTAAATCCCTAAGTATCCTGTCTAATATAGATACCAAAAGAAAGAAGAACTGAAAGATCTCCACAAGGAAAGTTACTAATGACTGATTAAAAAAATCAGTGTGTGTATATGTATATATATATATATATATTTTTTTCTTCTTTTTTTTCGAAGATGGCAGATTAGGGGGCTTTTGGCATGCCTCCATTTGGAAATGGCAAGATAGTACATAAAAATAAACTCTATGAGCTTTAATTAAAGAAGGAAAATGGGAATCCACTTGAATCATGAAGGTCACCCCAGATCCTGAAGAAGATAATCTGGCAACCTGCCCCTCTGACAACATGTGGTTAATAAAAATGAGTAAAGGCACAGTAGGTGAGGGGGCAGAGAGTCTGTCTCTGTGACTCAACTTTCCACTGGGAATCCAAGCAACCTAGGCCAAGGGAGAACACTTTGTTTTTCTCAAGTCCTGAAGCTAACTTGGGGAGAAGCATGGAGATGCTGTGAGGGAAAGACAGTGGAAAAAGTTGCAGACATTTCCCCAGATCCAGGACTGTGAGCAGTACACAATTTTTAATCTGGATATGTAGAAAGTCAGACACTACTTAGTGACCTGGTGGTGTGGCTGGCTGCACAGGCATTGTAGTCTTTGGCCAGAGATTGGAGCACCTTCTCTTGCGTGAGGTGGAGGCCTTCAGGGTCAGAACAGTGGACATCACCCCATGACTACGGCTAGGATTGTGCTCTCCCCTATAGTAAGCATAGACAGGAGGAAAACTGCTACAGCTGCCGCTTTTCCTGGATGGTGTAATTTGTAGCTTGGACCAGCTTGGTGACCTGAAACCGATCTGTGTCTGCAATTGCTGTGTGTCTCCCCCAGCTCTCCTGACACCATGGTACAGCAAGGCCAACTTTGCTTCACACCCAAGCAGAAATCCAGGCATTTGGAGCACTCACTTGCCTGGACCAGAAGCCTCAGCTACCCTACCCTTCCTAGAATTAGATTGTGGTTCAGTGAGGCTCTCTCTGCTCCACACCAGGGCAGATCTCATGGAATTTGGAGTACCCATTCACCTGGTTCAGCAGCCTGAGCTGCTCCACCTTTACTGAATAAAGATCACGGTGCAACAGAGCTCTCTCAGCTCCATGCCCAGGCAGGCCTGCAAAAATGTAAAGCACTCATTTACCTAATTCAGCAGTCTGAAGTGTCCCAACCTTTCTGGGCATATATCGTTGTAAAAGGGGGGGCCCTCTTTGTTCCACACAGAGACAAATTTCCAGGAATTTGGACCACCAGCTAGCCCGGATCAGCAAAATGATCTTCCCTACCCTTACTGTGCAGAGATTCTAGCACAGGAGGACCCTCTCTTCTACATGCACAGCAGATCTCCAGGCATTCAGAGCACCCACACATCTAAATCAACAACCTGAGCCACCTCATCCTTCCTGGACATAGATTGTGGTGCAGCAAGGTACATCTAGGCAGATCTCTAGGCATTCAAAGCCCCTGCATGCCTGATTCAGTAGTGTGAGTCACCACAGCGTTCCGGTGCAAGGGGTCCCTCTCTGCTCCATGTACCATCTGGTAGGTCTCCAGGCATTGGAGATTGGAAACCATCTATAATTTGCTGAAATCATCTTCTGGATTAGAAGTTTAGGCTGCACCCACCCCCACCCCACCTCTGCCACCATTTCTGGGCAGATAACTTTGAGGTGATTCCTCAGCTCTATGCCTAGGCACAGTTCTGGATGCTTGTTGACTTTCCACCGGCTGGTGCTTGTGCCTGCCATCAGGGGACCAGTAGGAGGATCTGCCCAGTCCAGTGTCACTCTTCATGGTTCATGTGACTCCTGGGCTAAGAAGCAAGCTCAGAACACTGTGAATTCCATATATCAAGCCATTATCTGAGGCAATAGAAAGCTGCCAGCAAATAAAAATGAAGTTTATACCCACCCATGTTGTCCATAGTCAGCTCTTACTTGTAAGTGCCATCTATGGGCTTGTAAGTCAAACTCCATAGCCTATAACCTGCTGAAAGAAGTGCATAGAACTATAGAAGCAAGTGGCAGTCCAAGGCTTCTACTGAAATGAACCAAAACACCATGCAAATCCTGCACTGACAACTGAAGTATGAGGCTCTATCATCAAGACTGACAAGGCAGTTGGTGCAACTCACTTAGAGCAAAAAAAAAAACAAAAGCAGAGTGGTGCATCGGCTGATCTGCGAGCCAAATCAGACAAGGGGAGCACCCCCGCTCCCATCCAAGGGAGGTGGTGAGTGGTTATGCTCCCTAGTCAGGGGACCTGTGATTTTTCTACTGATCTGTGCAACCCAGAGATCAAAAGATCCCATTCACGAGCCCATGACACCAGGGCCTTGGGTCCTAACCACAGAGCTGTGCAGATTCTCAACAGCCACTTAGCTAGAATCTGCTTAAGTTTACTGAGTTCCCAAAGGGAGGAGCAGCCATCATCACTGTGGCTGTCTGCTGACTAAGCCTTCTGAGCTTCCTGAGGGAGGAGTGGCAGCCATCACTAAGGCTGCCAACTGCCTAAGCAAACTCAGCTCCCTAGGGAGGGATAGCTGCCATCACTGCAGCTGCGAACTGCCTAAAACACTGCACTCCAAAGGGGAAATGGCGGCAGCCATTAGTGTAGCTCCAGGTCGTGTTTTTCCCCTTCTGGAGCCAGGGAGACAGGACAGCTTGGTCCCAAGAGGTATTCTCCACAGCACAGCACACTGGCTGTGGCAGACTGTTGTCAGATAGCCTCCTTACACCAGACTCTGACCCATCCCTTCTCACTGGGCAGGGCCTCCCTGCAGAACCTCCCACAACTCCAGCTAGAAGATTAGATATATAACTCAGATCTCCCTGGGCCTGAGCTCCTAGAGGGAGGCGTGGCTGTGATCTCTGTGGACCAGCAGACTTAATCTTTCCTCCTGCTACCTTGGAGGAATCCTGGCAGCCCAGAGAAGTGGGTTTCCCCCTAATGCACCACACCCCCTCCACCAAGGGACAGCCAAAGTGATAAATGGGTCCTGATTCCTACGCCCCCCAACTGGGTGAGACCCCCCAAAAGGGGTCACCAGACACTATACAGGAGCATTCCTACTGGGATTAGATCAGTGCCCCTCAAGAGGTGCCAGAGGAAAGATCCCATCTTTGCTATTTTCCAGGCTCCTCAGGTGACATCTTCAGGTGGGAGAGGGTCCCAGATGAATAGAGTCTGAAGTGAACCCAAAAAAATTGCAGCAGCCCTACAGAAAAGGAATCCGACTATTGGAAGAAAAGCAAACAGAAAACAACAACAGCGTCAGTGAAGAAGTTCCCGCAGATACTTCATCTAAAGGTCACCAAAAGATTGAAACTACACAAACTCTTGAAGATGAGAAAGAATCATTGGACAAATGCTGAAACCTCAATATGCCAGAGTGCCTCCTCTCCTTCAACTCACCTCTCCAACAAAGGCACAGAACTGGATGGAGGATGAGTTGGACGAATTGACAGAAGTAGGCTTTAGAAGATAAGTAATAAACTTCACTGAAGTAAAGGAGCATGTACTAAACCAGTGCAAAGAAGTTAAGAACATTGATAAAAGGTTACAGAACTGCTAACTAGAATAGCCAGTTTAGAAAGGAACATAAATGACTTGATGGAGCTGAAAAACACAGCACAAGAACTTTGTGATGCAAACACAAGAATCGATTGCCTAATCAAT
>NW_016107482.1:3011483-3015036 GCF_001604975.1 Cebus imitator | reverse complement strand
AAAAAAAAAAAAAAAAACTGAAATCATAACAAACAGTCTCTCAGACCAAAATGCAATCAAATTAGGACTCAAGATTAAGAAACTCACTCAAAATCATACAACTTTGTGCAAATTGAACAAACTGCTCCTGATGACTCCTGGGTAAATAATGAAATTAGGGCAGAAAAAAAGAAGCTCTTCAAAACCAATGAGAACAAAGAGAAAACATACCAGAATCTCCGGGATGCAGCTAAAATAGTATTTAGAGGGAAATTTATAGCACTAAATGCCCACATCAGAAAACTAGAAGGATCTCAAATTGACACTCTAATATCACAACTAAAAGAACTAGGGAAGCAAGAGCAAACAAATCCAAAAGCTAGCAAAAGATAAGAAATAACATCAGAGCAGAACTGAAGGAGGTAGGGACACAGGAAATCTTTCAAAAAACCAATTAATCCAGCAACTGTTTCTCTGAAAAAATAAATAAAATAGATAGACTGCTAGGTAGACCTAGCAGTCTATCTATTTTATTTATTTTTTCAGAGAACCTTTTTCAGAAGAAAAGATAGAAGAAGCAAATAAGCACAATATAAAATGGTAAAGGGGATGTCACTGACCCCATAAAACTGCAGACAACCATCAGATAATATAAAATTCTGTGACATTCTTCACTGAATTAGAAGAATAATTAAGAAAGAATAAACGATCTAGAAAATCTAGAAAAAACAGATAAGTTCATGGACATATACACCCTCCCAAGACTAAACCAGAAAAATGTCAAATCCTTGAATAGATCCATAACAAATTCTGAAATTGAGGCAATAAGAAATATCCTACTAACCAAAAAAAGCCCAGAACCAGAAGGATTCACAGCTAAATTCTACTGGAGATATGAAGATGAATTAATGTCATTTCTTCTGAAACTACCTCATACAATTGAGAAGGAGGGACTTCTCCCTAATTCATTTTGTGAGGTCAGCATCATCCTGATACCAAAACCTGACAGGGACACAACAAAAAAAGAAAACTTTAAGCTAATATCTCTAGCAAACATAGATTCAAATATTCTCAATAAGATACTGGCAAACAGAATCCAGCAACCCATCCAAACGCTTATTCATCGGGATCAAGTCAGCTTTATCCCTGAAATGCAAGACTGGCTCAACATATGCAAATCAATAAACATAATTCATAACATAAGCAGAACTAATGACAAAAACCACTCAATTATTTCAATAGATGCAGAAAAGGTCTTCAATAAAGTTCAATATCCCTTCATGATAAAACTTTCAATAAACTAGATATTGATGGAGCATAACTCAAAAGTAAGAGTCATTTATGACGGATCCACAACCAATATCATACTGAATGGGCAAAAGAAGGAAGCAGTCCCTTTGAAAACCAGCACAAGATAAGGATGCCTTCCCTTACCACTTATATTCAACATAATATTAGAAGTTCTGGCCAGGGAAATCAGGCAAGAGAAACAAATAAAGGGTATGCAACTAGGAAGAGAGGAAGTCAAGTTGTCTCTCTTTGCCAAAGACATGATACTTTATCTAGAAAACCCCATAATCTCAACCCTAAAGCTCCTTAAGCTGATAAGCAACTTCAGTAAAATCTCAGGATACAAAATCAGTGCGCAAAACTCACAAAGATTCCTATACACCAAAAATAGGCAGAGAGCCAAATCATGAATAAACTCCCATTCACAATTGTTACAAAAAGAATAAAATACCTAGGAATACAGCCAGCAAGGGATGTGAAGGACCTCTTCAAGGAGAACTGCAAACCACTCCTCAAGCTAATAAGAGAGGACACAAACAAATTTAAAAAAAATCCATCTTCGTGGATAGGAAGAATCAATATTGTGAAAATTGCCACATTGCTTAAAGTAATTTATAGATTCAATGCCTTTCCTATCAAACTACCATTGACATTCCTCACAGAATTAGATAAAGCTACTTTAAAATTCATATGGGACCAAAAAAGAGCCAATATAAGCAAGGCAATCCAAATCAAAAAGAACAAAGCTGAAGACATCATGTTACCTGACTTCAAACTACTAAAAGCCTGCAGTAGCAAAAAGAGCAGTTCACTGGTACCAAAAGAGACACATGGACCAATAGAACAGAATAGAGAGCTCAGAAATAAGACCACACATCTACAACCATCTGATCTTTGATAAACCTGACAAAAATAAGAAATAAGGAAATAATTCTCTATTGAATAACTGGTGTTGGGAAAACTGACTATATGCAGAAAACTGAAACTTGAACCTTTCCTTACACCTTATAGTAAAGTTATCCCAAGATGAATTAAGACTCAAATGTAAAAGTCCAAAACCTTAAAAACTGTGGAAGAAATTCTGGCAATACCATTCAGGACATAGGCATCGGCAAGGACTTCATGACAAAAACGTCAAAAGCAATTACAACAAAAGCCAAAATTGACAAACAGGATCTAATTAAACTAGAGTTTCTGCACAGAAAAAGAAACTATCATCAGAGTGAACAGGCAACCTACAGAATGGGAGAAAATTTCTGCAAAGTACCTATCTGACAAAGGTCTAATATCCAGAGTCTACACAGAACTTAAATAAATTTACAGGAAAAAAAATTAAACTCCATCAAAATGTAAGCAAAGAAAATGAACAGACACTTCTCAAATGAAGACATTTATGTGGCCAAGAAACATGAAAAAACCTCAGCATTACTAATCATTAGAGAAATGCAAATCAAAACCACAATGAGGCACCATCACCTGCCAGTCAGAATAATTATGAAAAAGTCAAGTAACAATAGATGCCAGTGAGGCTGTGGAGAAATAGAAATGCTCTTACAGTTTTTGTGGGAGTGTAAAGTAGCTCAACCATTGTGGATGACAGTGTGGCGATTCCTCAAAGATCTAGAACCAGAAATACCATTTGACCCCATAATACCATTACTGGGTGTATACTCAAAGGAATCTAAATCATTCTATTATAAAGATACATGCACAAGTATGTTTATTGCAGCACTACTCACAACAGTAAAGACATGGAATCAACCCAAATGTCCATCAATGGCAGAGTGGATAAAGAAAATGTGGTACATATACACCCTAGAATACTATGCAGCCATAAAAAGAAATGAGATCATGTCTTTTGCAGGGACATAGATAAAGCTGGAAGCCATTATCTTCAGCAAACTAACACAGGAGCAGAAAACCAAACACCTAATGTTCTCAAACATAAGTGTGAGCTGAACAATGAGAACACATGGACACGGGGAGGGACACAACACATACTGGGTCTTTCTTGGGGGATAGGGGAGGGAGAACATCGGGATAAATAGCTAATGTATGTGGGGCTTAATACCAAGGTGATGGGCTGATAGCTCCAGCAAACTGCCATGGCACTCATTTACTATGTAACAAACCTTCATGCTTTGCACATGTATCCCGGAACTCAAAGTAAAATAAAATTTAAGAATGAACAAGAGTAATTCTATTTACTATAGCACTGAAAAGAATAAAATACTTCAGTCTGGGTGCGGTGGCTCACATCTGTAATCCCAGCACTTTGGGAGGC
>NW_016107482.1:3003539-3011473 GCF_001604975.1 Cebus imitator | reverse complement strand
CACCTGTAATCCCAAATACTCAGGAGCCTGAGTCAGGAGAATCACTGGAACCTGTGAAGTCCAGCCTAGGAGAAAGAGCCAGACTCTGTCTCAGGAAAAAAAAAAAAGAAAAAGAAAAAAAAAATACTTCAGAAAAAACAATCAAAGAAGCAAATGGCTTATACGCTAAAAACTGAAGAACAAAGTTGCTGAAAGAAATTAAAAGAGCCACCAGTAAACGGTATCAAATCCTGTGCTTATTGATTGAAATATATAATATTGTTGAAATATCACTACCCAAAGCAATCTAAAGATTAATGCTAAACCTGTAAAAACCTCAATAAGGTTTTTATAGAAAAAAAAATTCTAAAATTAATATAAAATATCAAGGGACTCTGAATTGCTAAAAGAATGTTGAATAATAAGAAAAGAGTTGGGGACCTCATTTCTTCTATTTCCAAACTTACTACAAGGCTACAATAATCAAAGTAGATTGGTACTGGAAAGAAACAGATGTAGATCAATGTACTAGAAAAAATAATAAAAAATAAAGACATACATATATGGACAAATGATTCTCATCAAGAGTTCTAAGATCATTCAAGAGTGAAATGAGAATTGTTTTAATAAATGCTGCTGAGAAAAATCAATATGTCGTTGCAAAAAATTAGGGTGAATTCTAATTTTTTACTTTACTTCACACAAAAGAATTAACTCAAGAGGACTCAAACACCTAAATGTAAGATCTAAAACTAAAAAATCCTTAGAAAAACCATAGGAGAAAAGTCTCATGGCATTGGATTTGGCAGTGATTCCTTGGATCTGACACCAAAGTAACAGAGAACCAAAGTGAAATAGAAAAATTAGATTTTATCAAAATTTAAAATGTTTGTGCCTCAAAAGACACTACCAACAATAAAATGACTACCAACAATAAAATGACAACCAACAGAACTTGAGAAAATATTTCCCATTACACATCTAGTAAGAGATTGATATCCAGATTACATAGAGGACTCCTAAAACTCAACAACAACAAAAAACCCAAATAGCGCTATTCAAAAATAAATAACTTGAACAGGCATTTGTCCAAAAAAGTATTTAAATGGGCAATAAGCACATAAAGAGACGTTCAACATCACCAACCATTAGGGAAATGTAAATAAAAACAAAAATGAGATAGCACTACACGCCCAATAGGATGGATAGCCATTATCAAATGAAGCAGACAACAAAAATAACAAGTTTTGACATGGGCTTGGATAAATTAGAATGCTGTGTATTGCTGGTACAAATGTAAAATAGTGAAACTGCAGCTGACAACTGTATGGTGGTTCCCCCTAGAATCACCCTAAGATCCAGCAATTCTGCTTCTGAGCATATACACAAAATAATTGGAAGCAAGGGACAAAACATGAGATACTTGTTCACTCGTGTTTCTAGCAGCATTATTCTCAATAGCCAAAAGATGGAAGAAAGTCTAGTGTCCACTGACAAATGACAAGATAAACAAAATACAACATAATATTATTCAAACTTAAAATGTATTAAAATTCTAATACATGCTATGACATGAATGAATCTTGAGGAAAATATACTAAGTGAAGTAAGCCAGTCTCAGAGGGGCAAATGTGTATGATTCCCTAATATAAGGGAATTATAGAGAAGTAAAAATTATATAGACAGATAATAGAATGGTGGTTGCCAGGGGCAGGGCAAAGAGGGGAATGGATTATCATTTTTTATTAAGTACAGTGTTTTAGTTTGGGAAAATGAAAATGTTCCAAGAATGGATATTTGTGATGGGTGCAGAACAATGTGAATGTATGTAATGTCAAAAAAAAAAAAAAAAAAAAAAACAACCCATAGCATGGGGAGAAATGCCAGATATAGGTGATGGGGAGGAAAGCAGCAAATCACATTGCCACGCATGTACCTATGCAACAATCTTGCATGTCCTTCACATGTACCCCAAAACCTAAAATACAATAAAATAAATAAATGGGAAAAAAAAATAAAAAGAAATAAAAAAACACAAACCCTTAAAACCAGATATAATGGTACATTTTATGTTCTATATATTTTACAAAAAAAATGAATGACCCAAAAAGTTGACAAAAGAATATTATAACTTATTAGGAGCTGCAAACTCACACCCCTTAGTAAGAGAGGAAACATTTTCCCTCTACCTTCTTAGCGTTCGATAATTGAGTCTATAAAATAAACTGACATCAGGCAATTTAACAGGAGAAAAGATATAGAAAGTTATTATGTGCATGGGTGCATAACATGAAGGAGGGCTGAATATACTCAAAACCAGTGATGTATGGAAGTGTATATATCCTCTTCACAGGGAAAAACAGAGGCTGGATGTAGGCAATTTAGGGGAGAATAAACAAATTTTGAGAAAGATGAATGGGCCCTCAAAACAAGTGATAATCTGTCTAGGTGTGGGGTCCTCTAGTCTCTTGGATTAATCTTTTCTGGTTGATAAGATTCCTAGGGAGAAAGGAATTTAGGACAATTGAGCTCCTTTTAGTAGTTCTCTTCAGGCAGATAAGGAAACACAGGGAAAAACTTGGCCTGACTTGGGGTTCCCCAAGTGCGTTCAGCTTAAAGTGGCATATTTTGGGGTGGCATTTCCTGAACTTTCACCTTCATGATGGACTTGGTAATGGAAAACGGTAAAATAGTCAAGATGATATTAGAACTGGAGAAAGGGTTTCTCACCTAACAGCATTTAAAAGAAAATAAATACACATTAAATTAGCTAAATAAGCTAAATTGTTCCACTACATTTAACTCACAAGTTTTAAGTATACAGTCCCTAGTTAGACTAAATAAAATAATTAAAAAAAAAAGACTTTGGGGGGAGCAATTCAGGGAAGAGACAGGAGCTCCCCAAAGCTGGGAAGCAAGTTTTGCAGGCAGGCCTGGGTGTCCTATAGTGGGTATCCTATAGGACTATCCCATTCTACGTCTCTCTGCATCTGGTGTAGTGCAGAGCAGTCTTTTGCAAAGTGGTCAGGTGATACGTATATTGAATTCCCTCTGCACAATTACTTCTTGGCATCCATACCTGATTCAATACCTCGACAGCTCATCTTGCTTCTCAGAATCTACAGGCTAAGTTCTAAACTGGCAATTCCCCAAATCATTCTGAAATACTTTAGTGTGAGAAAGACCCAGCATTAATTCTGCTTTGTCTTGCTCTATTCTGGGCTCACACGGACACCTCTGTGAGGCCAATGATATGTGACATAAGGAGACATTATTCTCCACTGTTTATAGTTTAAAGGGTCATTGAGTAAAAGCCAGAAAATTAAACTCACAGGGGTAAAATTCAGTCATGAACAGAGCTGTACTGTTATTCATTCAGTGCTACTATCCCTTAAGCAGAGGTCTTAGAATTAATGTGTCTATTTCTTTGTGTATTAATAAAGAAAGTTATATAACTCCATCTGCAATTGATGCTTAGCTACAATGCCACTTGAAATGTGCTGATTAGTCCATTGTTGTAAAGACCTTAAAAATTCTGTATTCAGTTTTCTTTTTATTTTTCTTTTTTCAGAGAAAAATATCAAGGTTGCCAATATGGCTGTTTAAAGTGATTTCCAAGAGGTGCACAAAATATCTTTCTGCCATTGCTCTTATTATTATTTTAGCAAAACAGTATGTCCACCATTCCTCGCCACTCCACCTCAGCCACCAGGATCAATATAAAGTGAATTTTTGATTCATTTTGAATGTATTTCCTGATTAGATCCACACCTCTTTGGGGTATGTTACATGGCTCATTTACGGGACAAGTTCCTCTTCCGTTAACACTAAACTTCCTCCATCATATGTGTCAGAATTGTGAGGCAAACAAGAGATAGTTTGAGTTGTAGATACTGCTTTGCTTTGGGCTGAGTTCTTGGAGGGGTTTTAAGTATCATCTGCCATTCTTTCCATATTCTTGATGTCTAATTCGCTAATTCTACAAATAGAGTTTTTACCAATATATAGTTCTTAAAAAGATATTCATATTTTAAGAAGAGGAAAAAGGCTGGGCGTGGTGGCTCACTGCTGTAATCGCAGCACTTTCGGAGGCTGAGGCGGGTGGATCACAGGGTCAAGAATTTGAGACCAGCCTGGCCAACATAGTGAAACCTCATTTCTACTAAAAATACAAAAAATTAATCAGGCATGGTGGCAGATGCCTGTAATCCCAGGTACTTGGGAGGCTGAGGCAGCAAAATCGCTTAAACCTGGGAGGTAGAGGTGACAGTGAGACAAAAAAAAAAAAAAAAAAAAAAAAAAAAAAAAAAAAAATAAAAAAAAAAAAAAAAAAAAAAAAAAAAAAAAGGAGAAAAGATGCAGAATTTAATCCCTTGATATTTGAGATAACAGCATAGATTTGGAGACAGCGGTTGAAATCTTTACGAGGTAGTATGTCAATACTGACCTTTTCCCCCTAGAGGGCCAGGTGGTTTGAATATTAGTTTTGGAGTCAGATTTGTTGGGATTAACTCCCAGAGTTAATTTTAGTTTATCTAGTTGTGTGACTTTGAGAATGCTACTTGTCTTCTTTGTGCCTTATTTTCTTTATTCATATATTAGAGTCATAATACTAGTAACTACATCAAATCATTTATTATCAGAGGCCAATGAGTTAACTCATGTAAAATATTTAGAACTGTGTTTGGCGCAAAATAGGCAGTAGATACATTTTAGCTATAACAGTTAAATATAGTTTGGAATCAGGCAGACTTGGTAGAAATTTAAATCTACTATCTACTCATTTAGCTGCCTGTAGCTTCAGTTGTCTGATCTGCAAAACAGATACAGGAAGACAGTGTAAAAAATTCATAAAATAAAGTAGATAAAACGTCTTATCACAGTGGGTGGGCATCTTAAATCCAATAGTTTTTGATAAACGTTATGATAAGACAGTTATGCATTGTTTAACAATAGGAACATGTTCTGAGAGCCACATCATTAGGATATTCCATTATTGTGTGAACATTTTAGAATATACTTACACAAATTTAGGTGGTATAGCCTATTACACAGTTTTACAGGATAGCTGTAACCCTAATAAGTTTCTTACCTTATGCACGTAGCAAGTCAACATACCAAGATACCAGGTTGCAGCAGAGTAGAGGTTTAATCCTAAGGCCACTGAAAAAGGACATAGAAAGAAACATCGAATCTGTCTTTCCATGGAGTTTGGGGCTAGGAATTGTAAGGGTTTTGAAGCGGCTGAAGTGTGATTGTTGATTTATTGAAGAGTTCAGGATGAGGTCATGAGACAGGGAGATGGAAGTAACTATTCTCTTGTTAATTCAATTTCTCTGTGGGGTCTTTAAACTGGTTGGCTGCACCACTGGAGTTCAGGATGTGCTTAAACAATTCTTAAACACAAGCTTTATGATTCTAAAGTCAGAAGTCCTATCTACAGAAACAATGGAAATGAAAATGGTCAGTGTCTAGTGCTTGTGACTTTTAGTTATAAAGAAGTGGGTCAACATATGTAAAAGATGTGATAGGTAGGAGAAAAAGCAGGTCATTTGACCTAGGCTGGGCTAAAATACATTGTGCTTCAAAATCGACCCACTTTTTAAATTAACAACTGTGACTATATTTCCATCCAGAATTCTTGTTCATCCTGTAAGGACAGTTTCATAGCCTGTTTCTCCTAGGCTACAAAATCAGTACAGGTTAACAGAATGTAACTGTATTTGAACACTGTAGGCAATTGTAACATAATCGTATTTGTGTATCTAAACATACCTTAACATAAAAAAGGTACAGTAAAAATACAGCATGAAAATGTCATGGGACCATTGTCACATATGCAGTCAATCACTAACCAAAACTTTTTTTTTTTCTTTTGGTGGCACATGACTGTATTTTTCAAGTAAGAGTTGGGTATAAAGTCAGAATTGAAAAAATGCTGTTTTTTTTCTCTCCCTTATTTCATAACCTCTTACTCTCTCATTCTATCTGTATAAGAGGTGTGACAGATAAAAGAAAAAAGCAGATCATCTGATCTAGATTAGCTAAAATACTTTGTGCTTCAAAGTCAGAACACCTCGACATTACAACTGTAGCAGTCACCATTTAGCGAATTTCCTCTTACTGCATCTCGCATCATCGAGGTGGAGTCCTAGAAACCTATTACTCTATAATAATTATTATTTCTTCTTCTTATGATGAAACCAAGGCTCAGGCAGTGAACTAACCCATGCACAGATTACACAGCTAACGCATGGCAGACACTGGATGTGAAAGCAAAACTGTTCAGACTCATAGTAACACGTGCCCCAAAATTAAAGCAAATGGTCTCTGTAAATGTTATGGATAAGTATCCTTTTTTAAAAAATAAATCCTACATTCATTTTCAGGCTCCACAGCCTATTTCTCTAAATTGTTCTCAAATATTGGGACTTTAAAAATAAAAATGGAGACACATTCCATTTTGAAATACAAGCAGAATACCTAAGAAACAAATTAGCCTGTTTAATGAAATTGTGACTTGGAAAGGACCGTAGAATAACCCTGGGCTGGTAATTATCTCTGGAGCAGCCAGCTTTTTTAAAGCAAACAGACTGGCTGGTGATTATAAAATGATGACCAGTTCAAAGAAAATTACACCTGCTGAACAGTTAAATAAGGCCCCCAGACGGGGCCTTTCCCCCTCTTTGAAATGTCTGAAATCTTAGAGAAAATCTCAGAATGCACATAATCTTTTCCCTTATAATACTGAAATTCATTGAGATAGTGAATAGTATATAAATTTCTGACTTAGCTTGTATACTAAGAAGGGCTAGGTTGTGAAATGTTAAAATTACAGCCACAAATGATGTTGAAAACAATTGCAATCTTTCATTAAAAAATAAATACAATTAAATAACATTGTAAAGACATCCATTTCCAAGAAAAAAAAGTCTGCCTTGTCTTTGTATAAGCTTCAAATTAGTCCTTTGAATAAAAGTGCCATGAAATAATGTCAAGTTTTGCCTATTTATTAGAAAGTTCAGAAGTATTGACCAAAAAATTCTTTAGTGACTGTGTCTATGTGATTCTGTGAACCACATCACTGCTCTTTAAGTTTGGTCAGTTGGACAAGTCTACCCCATGAACATCGTCCAGTTCACTTAACATTTAGTAGCAGCTCTTCTGTCAAGCACCTGCTCTTCTCAATAGTGAGGATTCAGCACTAAATGTCATCCTTTTCCTTAGGAAGCAGGCAACTTGGTCTGGGGAAACTCTAGTTCTGGGGAAATAAGTATGAAGACTTTCCTTCCACCTGATACTTGCCTCAGCAAAGGAATATGGAAATATTTATAGAACAGCTCTGGAATCAGCGTAGGCTGCTGAGATGACTTAACACACTGTATTGTAGTATTAATGTTTCCTTTCTTCTTGTGCTTGGGTCTCATACTTAACTTGAGAAATTTGGTATGGTAGATGGCAAATGAGAAACTTAACTCATCTGATAAGCATTTAAAATACACTATAGCATTTATGAAACATATTGCCAATATAATAGAGGAATAAGGCAACTCTGATGACAGTGTCCCTGACATCATAGTCCAGGTAGCATTGTCACACTCTTTTCCTAATTTCTATGTATTCTCAGCGATGCTACGGTCCATATTCATCCCTGGATTAGAATAGTTTTTGTTTCTGCTGATACTATAGCTGTTGTGTCATTTCAAGGTTCTGTTCCCAGTAGGCCCCTTTGCAATCAGCCCAGCTCTTAGGCTCTTCCTCTTAACTGCCACCAAATTCTGTGGAACATTTGGGGATGTGGAGAGATTAAATTGAAGAAATTCAAACAACTTTAAAGTCTGTATTAGATATTTCTACAGCTAAAAATTCTCTCTATTTCTTAATTCTAACTCTAGATTCTTTTATGTCTTCCTTCCTCCTTCTAAGTATTGATCTTCTCAAACTGCATGTTCCAG
>NW_016107482.1:2949514-3003039 GCF_001604975.1 Cebus imitator | reverse complement strand
TAAACAGAAGACAATTCAGGCACCTGCAGCTGCACCCTTTCCCCAAAGAGTCATCTAATGCTACTTGTAAAAGAAAGAGAAATTCTAGGTACTAATTCCAAGATGATATATGGTTTCACTCTTCTGCCATATGTGAATAAGCAGATGATTTAACAACAGAAGTCACACATATACCTTGTCCCAGATGGATGCTACAGTCCTTGTGAATGAGATTCATATTTTAAACTTTTTTGAATGTCCTATTTTATTTAATATAGCACTCTAAACATGCTACTCATAGAAGGCAGAAAATGTTCTGCATGCTAAATGAGCATATGTTGCTGCTTTTGTTGAAGCAGTAGAATGTAGGAGGTAGAATTTTATGAAAAAAAAAAGAAAAAAAAACAGGCTTTACGGCTAGCCACTTACTATATGAATTTGGGGTAAATCATTTAAGTGAGCTTCAGTGTCTTCATCTGCCAAATGGATTTCATGTCACAGGAATGTTGTGAGAATTAAATGAGGTAAGAAATCAAAATACAATTATGTTTTTTTCCCTTCTTCACAGTATATAGTCTTGTGAATGCAAAAAAAAAAGAAAAAAAAGAAAAAGTAAGTACAGAATAAAAAGTTTTAAGCTCTCTCCATGCCCAGATTCAAATAGAAAGAAAGGCAAACTTGCTGCTGCCTGAGAGTCTAGGTGTCAGATCTCACTTGTTTTTTAGGCTATGTGGCTTCATTTCCAGTGGATGACAGCGTATTCACTGTGTGAATACAGCCTGTAGAATGGTGTGTTAACATCTGCCCTACATGGCCACGCCAGATACACCTTGCTCTGGGACATTCTAATAACATGCTTCAGTCATTTCACCTTAACCTCCTGCCACCCCTGTCACCTCTTTCTTCTGCTTGGGAGGCGTTGTCCTCCCAGGGGCACACTTTACAAATACAAATCGACCAATCTCAAATCACACCCCAAACACTTCTCTTATCAGGCTGTCACATTACAGTCACCATTCCACTGCCCTAATCAACCCAGGACCAAACACCAGACAACCAAGGACAGCCTCTACACTCCAGATCTCATGGCAGTTATTCAGATGAGCTGATGCCAAGCCTACAGACCTAACCTCACAGGCTTCTCCCTGCAATAAACACAATAAAGACTGCGTCCCTTACTTTTTTGTCATTCTCTGCCACTTGACCCACCCTGGTTCTTTCCCGCATGGCCTGTGTAGTGTGCCGTAATCCCTCTTGCAGGGAACTGTAACAAACTATTTCTTCAATGGAAACCATGTCCTGACTTGCTGACGTACTATATTTCAAATGTCCTATTAGTACATTGTATTTTAAAGCACACAGCATAACTCAGAGAATTGTCAATGGGGCTATTCTATTCTTGCTTTGCCATTCAGCCAGTTGTTTTAAATTGACTTTTTCTCTTAAGTTAGATATTGAAAAAGAGTTTTGATTGGCCTATAGTTACATGGTTTATTTTGTTTGTGAAAAACTGGCACTATTTGGTTCTCAGTGAAACAATATTGTTATATTTATTATTTTTGAATATATAATGGACACAGAGACACTTATGGGACAATTGGGAGATAAAAAAAATCAAATAATCAGACAAATATATATAAACAGATATCTGTGAAAAATGCTACAAAGAAGAGTCATGAGACACAGAATAAGTGTTTGACATCGTTTAAGGGCTCAAGGAAAGATTCCCTGTGGAGGTGAGAGCTCTGATGGGAGCGCAGGAGACAAGTGATGCAGGGAAGGAATCTCCCTTCCCTGGGTAGATAGTAAGCTAAAGAGTAGCAAAGAAGTTCACGGCTTCTCCCTTAGCACCCAGGATCTCCTGCAAGAAACATATAATGTATTAACAAGAATAGCAATAGAATATGTATATTTTTTAAAAACCAACAGAAGTCTTCTAAACTAGTATTTTAATATATTATTTGATAGTGAGGACACATTTATACCAATTTACAGAAGTCAATGTCTTCTGTAAAGACTGTTCTAAAATACAAAATTAACGACAATGCAATATTATTAAGATGGAACTAATTGAAAAGAGAATAAAATATTTCCTCTTGTAAAGTACCGGAGACGTTACAATGCATGTCATATATGTTCAGTGTGCAGGCAACACCGCATTACATTCATTTGTTCATCTATGAAACATTTACTGACAGCTACAAAGTTATAAGTCCACAGGATGTAATGCAATAAAGAGTCTGATTTTCTGTGCTGAGGTATTTATGACATAGCTAAAGGTACAGAAAAGAGATGCATGATTACAACACAAAGGCAGCTGAACACAAAGGACCTTTGAGGAGACACCAAGGAGTGAAATTGTATCAGACAAGCAGAATCCCAGCAGGCCTTTTAAAAGAAAAGACACCTGAAAGGAACCTTAGTGTTATTCACCCTGAGATTCTTGACACATCTAACACCTATGCAAGGGACACAGGCTGAGAACACAAGGAAATGAAAAGACCAGGAATGTCTTTTAGGGAAACTTTAAAATAATTTCATAATCAAAATTGTAGAGCTGGTTAGCAATTCATTCTTCGATTTATATGTAAAATTTTCTGTGATTTGGAGAAGTCAGGTGATTTGCTAAGGCATACACAACTAATTAGTTCCTTAGCCAGAGCCAGACTCTCTGCCACCTAACTCCACAGCATGTGGGAGGAACCAGAGCCATACAGGAAAACTGAAAGTGCTGTAACATAATGGTGAGGTATTTTAGGGACATGATCTCACACTGGAGTCTTTTTCAAGACTTTGTGCTGCCAAATGTGTTTAGGAATAAATTTGCTTCCCTGTCCCCATGTATCCTACAAAGGTTATGCTGTAATTGACCTCAGTAGGAAAAGCCCACTTGTGCCAGAAATGCATCACTGCAAAGAAGTCAGCTTACCTATGGAGTTACTCAATAGAGAAAACAAAACTTTAAATCAAGGTTGGAAGGATTTTTTTTTAAAAGACTGGGAACGAAGACAACAAATATTATTTCTTTCCTTGTGAGTTTCTTCTATCATCCTTTCCATATGTGAGCACAATGGAGAAACATAGGGAAAAGTTTATTATTATTATTATTAGGGTTTTGTTTTTTACATTTGTTTTTCCAGTTTGTGTCTAAGGGACCCATGTAGGAACTGGAATTTTAGTTAGCTATATCTTCAAAAGAGCTAAGGCAGGTTGCTTGAATAGTGCATAATGGTCTCTTACCCAAGGGACATCTATTAACTAGCTAATACATTCTGTCAGAACACAGTCATTGAGTACTTACTGTAAGCCTTTCACATCATGCTACCATTTGAGAGAGACCATGGCTCTTGTTCACTGAAAGTTTTATATCTAATAAGATTGGATAGGAAACAAACAGCCTATACTTCCATTTGGGAAACCCTCCCATTTCAGCCAACTGTATCTTACCTTTCCTTAAAGATTCATTTCACACACACACACACACACACACACACACACACACACACAGATTTATTTCAAGTGTCTGTCACCTTTTTTTGTTTGTTTTTTTTTGCCTGACCTTTCACAAATTGGCCATGTGCTCTTTCTCCTTGCTCTGAAATTATTGCAATTATAGCACTGATCACTTCATACTGTAGTCATAGGCTTAGGTGCCTTTCTCCTCCACATTATATTTATTTTTACATTCTGAATATAAGAATATGGAACACGTAGATGCCCTAGTAATACAAAAATGAAGAAAATTAAATACGTGCCAAACAGCTGCACACTTAACATGAGCAAGGATCATCCTATGTTTATGTTTGCATCTAAGAGCATTCTAAGCATGGCACAGAGCAGAAGCACAGTAAGTTTAATGAATAAATTGTGCATCAATAGAAAGTAAATTGAGGGTAAAAACATTTTGTCTTTATGACAATGAACAAAGAAGATGTCTGTTTTCATTTAAAGACTAAAGAAAGTTTGTAGACAATGATAAGGTGTTAGCTAGGCCTTGGAAGACCCTGGATTTTGGATATAGAGAAAAAAGGAGGCAGAAACTTCAAATGGAAGACAAGTTACATAAAGACATGTTAATGAGAATGAATCCAATTGCTTGAAGAGAGGTTGGTTAGAATATTGTCACGTAGGTGGGTAAGTCTAGTCTGTCAAACCTAAACAAGGTTCACAAGCCGTAATTTACAGGCGTCTGAAGGTATGTGATGGGAAGCATGAGGTAAATCCAGATTAATACCCCGATTGTATTCAATCAAGTTCAGGTTTTGCCTGGTGAAGCACTGACAAGCTTCTACAACAATCTGCAGATGATGTACATGTTTTACTTTTGTAATCAATGCTAAATGGAGATGCAGATTTGTTAATGAAAGAGTCTTCACATTCAACAAAACTTAGCAATGTACAAAAATTGCAGTTTTCAAAATTTTGTGGGCAATGTCTAAAAATACATAAGGTCTTGTGAATATGACTTAATTAGATACTCACATTTTAGCTCATCAAGTGACAGGTATTAAAGTCAAATAAATTTACCGAACTAAAAGACTCAGATCTTGCCTATCCATGACTATGCTGTCTAACTAGACGATTTCTTAGGTTATGAGCATTAACTTCCTCCATAAAAAAACAGCATCTGCCTGGGAACCAGATGAGTCTCATTTCAAATATCTGCTGTATAACTATCACAGAGGATATGTAACATTTCCAAGCATGATTTTCGTCTGTAAATGCCTACCTTAAATGATTGCTGTTAAAATGGAAAGTAGTAATTTATATAAACTTTGAGCCTATTATCTGAACTATATTGGACACCAAGAGATGAAATTCATATTTATTATAATTTATATATTCATTGCCATTCTTTTATTTATTCATTTTGTGATTACTGTATATTTTTTGTTCTAATGCATGTGCTAGTGATACATCAGTAAATTATGCAAACAAAAATCTCTAGTCAAAGTTGTTTCTATTCTACTGGAAAGAAAGAGAAGAAAAATAATCAGTTAAATAAAGCTGCAAATTCTATGATATCTAGTATGAATGATAATTGTTAAGAAAGAAGATTGATGTGGTTGGGCTGTGTCTCCACACAAATCTCATCTTGAATTATAGCTCTCATAATTCCCATGTGCTGTGTGAAGTACTCAGTGGGAGGTAATTGAATCATGGGGATGGGTCTTTCTGGTGCTGTTCTCATGATAGTGAAATGAGTCTCATGAGATCTGATGGTTTTGTAAAAGGCAGTTCCCCTGCACTTGCTCTCCTGCCTGCCACCATGGAAGATGTGACTTTGCCCTTTCTTCACCTTCCATCATGAGGCCTCCCCAAACGTGAAACTGAGTCAATTAAATCTCTTCACTTTATAAATTACACAGCCTTGGGTATGCCTTTATTAGCAGTGTGAGAACAGACTAATGCAGGGATAAAGCAGGGAAGGGGATAGGGTGCGTTAGAGGTCGGGAAGTTGTAATTTTAAGTAAGACAGTGAAGAAAAGATTCAATATTGGGCAACACTGTGCCAAAACTTTTAAGAGGATGAAAAAGTAAGCCACTTGTGTGTCTGAGAGAGAACACTCCAAGCAGAGAAAAGAGTAAGGGCAGTAGCCCTGAAGTGGTGTTGGCTCGACCTAGTTTAAGGCCAGGAAGCAAAATGTCATGGCATGAGCAGAGGGATCTGGGAGAGCTGAAGACTGGCTCAGAGAAGGAATGGTAGACAGGCTCTCAGAGAGCTGCTAAAAAAGTGAATGACTTCTTTTATTTCTCAGTGGCATGAGTAGAATGAAGGGAACTGAGCAGAGAAATGACATGACCTGATAGTTGACATATTTTTTATAGGGTATTTCTGACTGCTCAGTAAGAAAAAGGACTGCATGGGTGTGAGAACAACCAGTTAGGTGCAGAGGCAGGGTGGGGGTAGCGGAAGGACTGAATGGGGTCAGAGTTCTGGATTAATAGTAAACATATTAGACGTAGAGTGTGAAGTGAAAAGCAGTGTCAAGAACGATGCAAGGTCTTTGGCCTAAACCACTATAAGAATGGAATCGCTGTAAGGGGTACACAGAAAACATCAGAAGGAGCAACCATGCCTATCTTGGGGAGCCTCATGCCTTCACAAGAAAATTGTAGGTTCTACGAAAGCATTCCGTGACTTGTGCCGTTCTTTATTCCACTTGTGTCTCCAACAGTTTCAGAATAAAATTCTGGTCTTTGTTACCAGCAACAATAAATACTTGAACAGAAAAGGAACTAGCATTTGTTATGGCCTCTGCATCACTACAAGATGGGAAGCACTTCACATGGCCTTCTTTCATTTTGTGTTTGAAGGATGTTGTGACATTGCTTTTTTTTTTATTAAGAAAAACTCAAGATTCAGAGTGATCTGTCTACATTTTCCACTGAAGTTATCTATGACCCCTGGCATCTAAAGCATACGATAATATTGTTAAAATGCATCTCAGATCTATAGAATCTATAGAATCAGAATTTCTTATTTTGAGTTCTGGGAATCTGAATTTTTAACAAGAGTATATGATAATCCTAATGCACACCAAAATTTTAGAATGACTAAAAATCATAATCAGGTGACAGATAATTAAAAAGGAATAAGGTGGTAGAATACTTACCACTTTCATGGTAGCAACAATTATAAGCCATTATTTTTATAGTTCTAGACATTATTTTATTAATATTTAATATGTAATTCTGTAGGAAAAGTCTGCACAAAACTCCTTTCTTTACCACTAAGAAGCTGTGACAATACAGATATATCCAATTTCTCCCCGATGAGGAGGAATAATATATACTAGCCTCGTTGAGAGCATTGTATGAAAAGCATTCAAAGTATACCTCTACTTACAGATGAGAAACAAAAATTGACTCGCCAGGTAATATATTCTTCTTTTAGAGGAAAAACACTTAAACCCACAAGTAATATCTGTCGTTGGCATCATCCTATCATAGCTAAATTTGTACTTGTTTAAAATTTTGAAGTAACCACATCTTCTCACTAATTTCAACCCAAGAGTTGGCATACATTTTCTTTTTACGGACATCAAAATTAAGGACTCACTTTGGGGAAATAAGGTAATTCATAATAAAGAAACAGAAGGGAATTATTATTTAAACAAATAGAAATAGAGGAACTATATTTAGTTCTGTTATTCTGACTGTTTTGTTAATCACTCCCTGTCTACCACCCATGATGTTCACTCATTGTTTGAATTAGAAAAACATAGAGCTATCCCAGCAGCAGATTAAGCTCAGCCAACAATCCAGATCGTTTTGGTAAACTAAGGAGTTTAATGAAAATCCTTCCATTATGCTCATTTATGGCAGTCTAATACTGGAAGTTTGAGTGCAGTCTTTGCCTGTGCTTCTTTTTCTAAAGTAGGATCAAGCTTCAATAATGACTTACACTCTTGCCTGTGCATAATACTAACTGAGCTAGATTTTCATTTATTTACCAGGATAGACTTTTCTGATGCATGTTCTGAGGGACACTAGTTCATGGTGATGCTCAAGGTCAAGATTTTACAGGAAATGTTGTTTTCTTTGAATATACCATACACTTTAGCAAAATAAAGTGTCTGAGACATCCTGCAGTAAATAAGTGTGTTTGATTTTGTCTAACCTGATGATACCAATCCTATTGTATCATGGAACTGTTTCATCACCCAACACTGCAGCAAAACCAGGTATCATAAAACACCCTTGGGAAGCACTGTTCTTAGCTTAATATACAGGTGACTCTGACCATAAGTGTCAGCAGGTTTGCTTGAGTATATAAAACTGCCATATCAGTTCACACTTTTGGAGGTTATCCAAGTATTCATTCTAAGACTTGTGAGCTCTAGAAAGTTATCACACTTCCTATAGTCCTTGATCCTGCTGTGGTCCAGATGGATTGGTAGACACTAGGGATATTGCAGAGAATAAAATCTCTCCGCCACTCATAACAATTGGGGAACACAAACATTTAGCAACTTAAGATGTGATAAGGTTTAACCTAAATAATGCAGGGGAAGACAACAGGTCAGTGCCTGGCAGTTGGCATATGTTCCACAGTTTTTTCTCTATTTTGTCCTCCATACTGAAAAGTACATGTAAGGAGGCAATGAAGAGGTGATGTCTATAGCATGCCTTAGTGAGGGCTTAGCATCCATTCCCTGACATCTGCCTATAGAAAATAAGCAGAGAAGAACCAAAGTCCAGAGCTTGGCATAAGGTGGGTAATAAGTAAATTGAAGCAAAGATGTGATCATGAAGGTGTAGTCCCAAAAAGTACCAAAGGTAGCAGTTAGGGAGCAGGAAGGAAGCCCCATCCTCCCAACATCTGCCCCCATTCCTACAGAAATGAGACTCCAAGTTAAGCAAATCAGCAAATGAAAACAGAAAAAAGATTTTTTGAAAATGTGACAATGCTCATGGGTTTTCAAGCCAGGAAAACAGTCATCCACTCACTGAACTGAGAGAAGATGATGGCCAGTGACCCACAGAGGCTGACCTGGTATGGAAGACCTGGCCACTGACTTACACTTCTCCAAAGACTCCTATGAAGGAGTCAAATCAGCCTGATGCCTGGGACAGAACTCCAGTTAGGGGACAAAAGGCAATCCCGAGGGCTCTAGGTTGATAATACCCCAAGACCAACTTGCTGAAATCGATTTGCCAAACATATTAATTGGCTCCATGAGCGATGTCTGACGATCTGTCAGGAAAAAAGCTGAAGTGAGACTGAGCCCAGAACAACAGGCTCCTACCTTTTAGACTTCAAGCCTGAAGTGGGGAAGTTGAAGATTATGAGGAGGATTTGGGAATAAAAACAGTATACTATCCCCACTTCATTGTCAATAATAATGACAGTAAAGTTGTACACCATCAGGCAGACACAGGGCTGTTCTCTGTTTTTTTCTCACTAGGGGTCTTAGGCATACACACATACACACACACAGATACACATACAGATGCACACCCCCTCTCTGAAAACAAATCAGGAGTTTGTTGCCGCTCCTTTGGGTAGAATCATGTGATAGCCTTCAGGCAAGTTGACCCAAACCGCTGCTGATATACACTGTCCAATAAAGGGATTATATGGTAACCTAGTCATTTGAGGAATTCTTTTCAACTGATTTGGTTTTTTTTTTTTTTTTTTTTGGCAAATTGTGCTGCTTTTAGCAAAGCAGGGGGCCAGGCCTTTCTATGCATCCCCCATGTATCTTTCTCAAGGCATGTTACAGTACCAACAAATAGCAGCCATTGGAAAAGTCTGCTTGCTAAGTTGCCAAAGTATAACAGATGTTATTCGAGAGTGATATATTTTGGTTATTCTCCCTTCCTGGTGTTACAACCATAGCCCAGAGGGTAGCAGAGGTGGGAAGTGCTATCTAAAGCCAGCTTCCTAAATCCTTCTACTTCCTGGGAGGTCTAGTCATGTATCTTATCTTCATCTGCGCATCTGCTTGAAAAATTCTCTTCTCCTTTCACTCTGTTTCAAATGCTGATTTCTTTGGTGATGTAATATAAAGAAATATGGATGATTAAACCAGTTTATGTTAAGGTGTGAATGACTCATCACTCATTTGATGCACCAGCGAGTATTGCATCTTAATGAAAACCTTTCTGGCAGTGATAATGACAGTAAAGAATTTCCTATGGGAAGGGGAGGAGGGCACAAACTACCTTTCTGCCTAGCATTTTCTAAAGTGTATTAATAAACTGTAATTTTTAAAGTGCCTATCTTTGGTCTTGGTCTTTACAGCTGATATGAAATTTGACATGACTTAAAAATGACAGAGAAAAAGAAAGAGGAATAAATTTCAGTCTAGATGATGTACATAATTGGTTCTATTGTGTTTTGTTTGGACTTCTCATAACAGGCTTTAACAAGCAAAACATCTGCAAGAAGCAAAAATGAACCATTCTAACAGAGCAGTGAAACTCTAAGAAGTATAGCTAACGGGGAAGCCATACAAAAAATAATGAGCTTTGAGTTTTGATCGTCAAATTAACGCTGCATCTTTATGTCAGAAACACTAATCACGTTGAAAGCATCTGGTTCAGTTTTGATTTTTTTCTTAAGTAACCAAATTAGTCACCCATGCAATATTAAATCTCTTGTTCATTATCCATAAAATGTTTTGCTTTAGTTTAGAAGTTGCTGAAATTAAGCAGAGAGTGACACAAAGTTATAACTAGCTTTCCTGTAAATGGATGTCTTAGTAGGGCATATATTTTCCCTTTCTTAAATGCAGTTGGCCTCACACACATCATACTTCCTACAGAAAATTCAATTTTGGTACTGAAAACAGAGACATTTCTATAAATTTTATTGTCCCATATTATCTAGTGTAATTTTATATCTTCCTGAAAGTTCAGTCACTTTGCTAGAAAAGAGGCCAACTGCTTGGGTTATTCTCCTGCTAATTTAAATGTAAGTGTGAATGTGTGTGATGGATACTTAAGAGAGGATCTGAGTTAAAGTTGGTTCAGATTCAAGACCGTGTTTCCACATCACTAAAACTAAATTGGGCTCTAATTTTTTGGGCTATCACTGAGAATACAAGATTAAGGGAAAAAAGTGACATGGATAGCAAGAGTAGGAAACTACAGTTTTTATCGTTCAAGCTAGGGTTAGATGAAGGGAATCTGCACATCAGTCTGTACTACTAACAGAGGGCAGGAGACAGACCTGGTTAGGGCAGGGGAAAGAGCCTTGAGAGAGGTCTGCACTGCTGTGTGCTGGTGAGGACATCCTGGAGGTAGTTGGATTGCTACTCTGAGTCTATGCTTAGTGTGCTTTTTTTCCAATAGTATAAGCAAAAGAAAGATATAAATTTGCATTGCATATCTAGGATAAGTTTTCAAATTACTTGGTCTTGAGAAAGCATACTTCCTGGGAAAGGAAAATAAAATGTTTAGTCTCAGGAGAATTTTATACAAGCCGTTGTTCCAGGGAGATTGACAACTACATGGAGATCACCTATTTGGTGACTTGAATGATCAGATTCATCATGTTTATCGTCTCTCTTGGACAATAGAGGACATTGTACTGCTTTTGATCTATTTGTTGATTTATTGTTAATGTTTCATGCCCTGAACTCATACATTCTTTCTTTAGTTACGTTAACATCACCATTTAAGCTACAGCCAAGTCACTTTTACTGTTCATTCAGGAAATGCTCTGACTCTTCTTAGGTATTAGGAATTAAGAAGACTTTGGCGAAAAGGCAACAGCATTTTCTTTATCACTTACTTTCATTCTTAGACATTGCCTTTGGTGACCAGAATCCTCTCCAGAATCCTCTAATTTCATTGCAATGTTATAGACACACAGATTCCTAATGTTATTGGAGCTGTCAAACCTGTCAGCAGACTACATAGTTGCTCCATTTTAGATAGTAAAGTTTAACAAGCAACATGATACACTGCCCACTGACCTCATAAAAGCATCAAATATCACTACAAGCCTTTCATTTGGCAACCTCTAAGCAGAGTTGGCTGCCACGAAAAGTTCACTGAGAACCTCAGGCTATTGGGTTGTGATGGAAAGTGTCATCCACAACCGATGTCCCATTAAACTGCATTAACCACAGCTGGGCACATCTGAGGCTCAGCACCCCTTTTAGTCACCTTTAGTTGGCTTCTCCACACACCTCTTGGCAAAGATGTTTCACTCTCCCAGTGTTGATATCCTTCCACTTTCAACAGATGACCATTGTGCAGTCCTTCTCTAAGATTACTTGGGCATTTCTTACACAACTTTTCTACTTCAAAATTATATTTTTATCCATTAGATCTTTCCTCTCCTCTTTCTTTTTCCTCTCTACTGTTTTCCTTTATGTTTCTTTTCATTTAAAATTTAAATTTAATAAGCACCTATTCAGTGTTTATTAATCCAGGTGACTTATAATCTAAGGCAAATTCCCTCCTGTGTCAAAGGAAGTACCTCTCCTCTCCCTAAGATGAGACTTAAGGCTTGAAGCAGATGCCACTTGTTCTGAAAAGTGTTCTCTGAACTCTCTAAGCTGACTTGAATTATCCTGTGCTATTAGTGACCATGTGCTGAGCTCTCTCCTCAGAAACTCCAATGTAATTGTAATTTGCTGTTCTCCTGACTTCACTCATCTCTGATCTCTCTTTGAAGAAAACAGCTGACTTTGGTCATTCCTGTGCTTTGCATAGCATTAGGCACATAGTAAGTTCTTAATAAATAAATATTTATGGAATTACTGAACATACACACACATATATGCACACACACACAAACACACACTTTGTTTCTGCCACCTCTCTATCCTTTTCTACAATAATTTATTGTAATAAATTATTCACTGTCTCTGCCTCGAACATCTCATCTTTCTACCATATATTTTAAAAAAGAAATAGCTGTGCTTAATCTTTGTGGCTAAATTTAAAACATTTAAAAAATACATTTTCTTGTCTCTGATGAACAATTTTAAATGTCCTTCATTTCTTAGGCGAATAATTTGTTACCTAATTATCACTTCTAATTAACCATTCTACTCCAGTGGTTCTCATAATGTGATTCCCTAGCGAGCATCATTGGCATAACCTATAGACTTGTTAAAGATGCAAATTATTTTCCCCACCCAATAACTAATAAATTAGAACATCTGGAATAGAACCTAGCCTTATGTGTTAATAAGCTTGCCCAGTAATACCAAGATGTTTTTATGTTGGAGAGCCACTGTGGTTCTTGAATTGCTTTTCCTAGTATGATTTATGACCTTGGTTTAGTGGGCAAACTAAAATACCACTCTTTTGTTCTTCTGCTAATGTATACTTAGAAAACATTCACAGATCTCAACGATGAGGCACATACTAAGAACCATGGTATGGCTTACAGCTAAAATGGTACTTAGAGGAAAGCTTATACCATTAATTAAAACTATTACAAAATACTAATTTGTATTTTCTCTGCAAGGGTGCTTTTAGATTTCTAGATATTTGGGGGAATATATTATTGGTTTCTAATTTTATTTTACCATGATAAAAAATATGATTTGCATGATGTTGATTCTGTTATTGTTTGGGATTTTCTTTGTGACCTAGGACATTACTGATGTTCCTTCCATGCCTGAAGAAAAACACATAATCTATAATCATTACAGTTCTTTATCTATTATATATCAAGCTTGGTAATTGGCTTTTGATAATCTTCAATTAAAACTGATTGTCACATTGAAATAATTATTACTGATAGTAATTTAAATTGGATTTAAATTACTTAAATTGGATTTAAGTAATTTAAATCCAATTTAAATTACTATCAGTAATAATTATTTGTTAATTTTGACATATTCTTCTGTCACATTTTGCTTTATGTATTTTGATGTTATTTATTATGTATGTACTTTTATAATTTTTATATTTAATTTGCACATTGCTCTTTTTATTATTTTTTCTATTACTTAAAAATCATAAATTTTTTTCTCCTGGATTTGGGGAATAGAAAAAAATTAAAAATCATAAATTTTTATCCATAAACATTTTATCTGTAAATATTTTTTGCCTTATTATTACCTACACTAATATTATCATGGTTATTATTTGGATTTTTTTTTTTTTTTTTTTTTTGAGACAGAGTCTTCCTGTGTCACCCAGGCTGGAGTACAATGGTGAGATCTCAGCTCACTGCAACTTCTGTCTCCTGTGTTCAAATGATTCTCCTGTCTCAGCCTCCCAAGTAGTTGGGATTACAAGTGCCTGCCCCCACACCCAGCTGATTTGTTTTTTTGTATTTTTAGTAGAGACAGGGTTTCACCATGTTGATAGGGCTGGTCTTGAACTCCTGACCTTATGATCTGCCCAGCTAGGCCTCGCAAAGTGCTAGGATTACAGGTTTGAGCCACCATGCCTAGCCTGGAATGCTATTTTTTTTTCTGTACTCTTTATTGGGGATTTGGTAAACAAGAGCTTAATATTTAAAAAATGCCTACAGAATTTTAAAAAGCAGTTTCCTTTTGGTAGGGGTGACAGAATGTAAAAAACAAACATTATTATTATAAGAATAAATACAATTAAAAACAGAGACAAAAAGGTATAGCAAAAATAGAAATGTTGAAGTAGAAAAGAGATTTGATATATAAGTAAAGGTAGAGGAAAGGACAAAGAGAATAATGGAAACAATATCATAGAAGTGGAGAGCAAGGAAGAATAAAGGATTGACTGTATTTTCTGCTACAGGCATTTTGAATAGTAAGTGCTGAGGATGAACTCTTGGATGTGAGGGTGGTGGTCTGCAAGGATGGGAGCCACTTGATCAGAGGGAGTGAAAATGATGTCAGATTTAACGGCAGATATGAGGAAATGAGAAGTAGAAACAGCAAGTAAAGGCAGTCTTTATTCTTTATGAGTTGTCAAATTTCTAAAATAATGAAAGGATGTTTACATCATTTAGCCATAAAAATCAAGTCACTTATAAAAAATAACAAAAGTGGGATCTGCCACAAGAAAGTAAAATGATGAAAAAGGAAGAAACACAGTTGTAGGCATATAGCATTCCCAGTCACTCTTGCATTGATAAAGGACCTAGCTGATATAATCCAATGTGTGACCTGGAAATGTAGACTGTGTGTATGACCTTATATACATATAAAAAAAAAAATATATATATATATATACATATATATATATATAAACAAAGAAAGAAAACTGACAAAATACAAAAACCAAAATGGCTGTGATAAAAGTCGCTTGGTAGTTAAGCGACATCTTAACTACAGATGACATGAACATCCACATGAGACTATTTTTATTATAGCTGTATTGTGATTATGTGAGCTAGAAACCATATACACCAGAATAAATGAGGAATGAAAAAGCCATGGCAAATTAGTGGAAGTGAAGATTTATTCCTCTCAGATACTAAAATATGACTAAAACCATCTGATAATAACAGTCACAGAGAAGAATACAAATGTGCTGAATTCTAACAAGGTTGATATCTTTCTAACTTAACCAAAATGAAAAATATGAAGGTGAGAGCATAAATGAGGTGAGAAAGCTTAAACTGACTTATTTTTTCAAGTTTGGAAGTAAGGAGAAAAGTTGCCAGATGGTAAATTGAAACACGTAGTTAATGAGGAATAATTGTAAATACAAAACATTTAAAAAATCAATGTCTCTGGCTTTGATTAAATATTTATGTGACATTTAGCAAATTTTTTAAATTTATATTTACTTTTCTGTTGTTATAGTCATGTTAAAGTAAATGTAATAATTTATACTAAATGATATTATTTTATTCTATTTTATAAAATTATTTCTAAATACATAGTAGGCTATGTATGTACACTTAAATGTGTCTCAGTATTTATACATAAAAACACCTTTTGGAATAGCAATACATTCATATTAGATGTAGAGATGTTTTTCTGTCTTTTGGTACTTTTCAATAGTACTAAGTTTTTTTTGTATAAGAAGCAGGAGTCACCTTTATAAAACTACATTATCTTAATTTTAACTTATTTTTAATTTTGTTGTATACCTCAGAGGTGGATATATTTATGGGGTACATGAGATATTTTGGAACCAGTGTTCAGTGCGTAATAACCACATCATGGAAAATTGAGCATCCATCCCCCCCCAATATTTATCCTTTGTGTTACAAACAATTTGATTATACTCTTTTAGTTATTTAAAAATGTACAAATAAATTATCATTGACTATGGTTCCCCTGTTGTGCTATCAAAACTGGGTCTTATTCATTCTTCTTCTTTTCTCTATACACATTAATCATCCACTCCTCCTTCCTGCACCCCCATTACCCTTCTCAGCCTCTGGTAATCATCCTTCTATTTATTGTCTGTCTCCGTGAGTTCAATTGTTTTGAATTTTATATGCCACAAATAAGGAATAATATGCAATGTTTGTCTTTCTCTGCCTGGCTTATTTCACTTAACAAAATGACCTCCAGTTTCATCTATGTTGTTGCAAGTGACAGAATCTCATCCTTTTATATGGCTGAATAGTACTTCATTGTATATAAATACCATATTTTCTTTACTAATTTATCTGCTGTTTACACATCTTCCAAATCTTGGCCATCGTGAGCAGTGCTGAAACAAACATGTGAGTGCAGATATTTCTTCAATATATTGATTTCCTTTTTGGTAGGTATATACACAGCAGTGGGTTTGCTGGATTGTACGTTAGCCCTATTTCTAGTGTTTTAAGGAAACTCCAAATTGTTTCCCATAGTGTTTGTCCTAACTTTCTTTCCCACTGACAATGTGCAAGGGTTATTTTTTTCTTCACATCTTAATTGGCATTTCTTATTGCATGCCTTTTGGATATAAGCTACTTTACATGGGATGAGATGATATTTCATTATACGTAGTTTTTATTTGCATTTCTCTAATGATCAATGCTGTCGAGCACTTTTTTCATATGCCTGTTTGCCATTTGTGTGTCTTCTTTTGAGAAATGTCTATTCAAAGCCTTTGCTCATTTTTTGATCATATTATTAGATTTTCCCCACAGCATTATTTGAGCTCCTTATATATCCAATTATTAATTCCTTGTCAGATGGGCAGTTTGCACTGTATGGATTGTCCCCTCTGCTGTGCAGAAGCTTTGTAATTTGGTGACATCCCATTTGTCCATTTTTTCTTTGGTTGCCGGTGCTTGTGGAGTATTGCTCAAGCAATTTTTGCCCAGACCAATGTCCTGGAGATTTCCCCCAAATGTTTTCTTTTAGTAGCTTCAATGTTTGAGGTTTTAGAATAAACTATTTAATCCATTTTGATTTTATTTTTGCATATGGCAAGATATAAGTTCTAGTCTTATTCTTCTGCATATAGACATCCAGTTTTATTAGCACTACATATTGAAGAGACTGTTTCATTGTTCTATGTGTCCGTTTCGATGTCAGTATGATTTTGTTTTGCTTACTATTGTTTGTAGTATAATTTGAAGTCAGGTAATATTTTGTCAGTTTTGTTCATTTTGCTCAGGATAGCTTTGGCTATTCTGGGTTTTTCTGGTTCCATATAATTTTTAGGATTTTTTTCTCTATTTCTGTGAAGAATGTCATTGATATTTTGATAGAGATTGCATTGAATTTGCAGAATGCTTTGGTTGATATGGACATTTTAACAATATTGATTCCAATTCATAAAATAATCCATCCTTCCAGTCCATGAATAGGGAATATCTTCCCATTTTTTATGTGTCCTCTTTGATTTCTTGCATCAGCATTTTATAGTTTGCTTTTTTGACAAGGTCTTTCATTTATTTGGTTAATTCCAAGGTATTTAATTTTATTTATGACTACTGTAAATGGGATTACATTTTATTTCTTTTCAGATTGTTCGCTGTTGGCATAAGAAAATCCTGCTGATTTTTGTATGTTGGTTTTGTGTCCTGTAACTTTACTGAATTGGTTTATTAGTTCTATTTTTTTGTTAGAGTCTTTAAGTTTTTCCAAATGTAATATCATATGTGCAAACAAGTGTAATTTGACATGTTCCTTTCCAGTTTGGATGCCACTTATTTCTTTCTCTCGTCTGATGGCTCTAGCCAAAGACTTATAGTGCTATGTTGAGTAACAATGATAAAAGTGGGCATCTTTGTTGTTTTTGAAATGTAAGAGGAAAGGCTGTTTTCCCCATTCACCATGATACTAATTGTGGGTCTAGTATGCATGACTTTTGTTATGTTGAGGAATGTTCTTTCTATATCCAGTTTTTGAGAGCTTTTATCATGAAGAAACATTGAACTCCATGAAATGATTTTTTTTTTTGCATGTACTAAAAGGATTATATAGTTTTGATTTCCTTTTAGAAACAGAATCTCACTCTGTTGCCCAACTTGGAGTGCAGTGATGTGGTCACAGCTCACTGCAGGCTTGACCTCAGGAGCTCAAGTGATTCCCCCACCTCCGCCTTCCAGGTAGCTGAGGCTACAGGTGCACAACACCATGCCTGGCTATTTTTGTTGTTGTTGTTGTTGCTTTTATTAAATTTTTGTAGAGACAGGTTCCCATCCTTTCTCCCAGGCTGATCTTGAGCTTCTGGGTTCAAGTAATCCTCCCACCTTAGCCTCCCAAGTCATATGATTTTTTTTCCCTTTATTCTGTTGATATGATGTATTACATTGATTAATTTGCACATGTTGAACAATCCTTGCATCTTGGAATAAATTTCACTTGGTCATGATGAATAATCTTTTAAATGTATTGTTGAATTTGTTTTGCTAGAATTTTGCTGAGAGTTAATTTTTATATCAATATACATCAAAGATGTTGGTCTGTAGTTTTTTTTTTTCCTTTTTATGTGTCTTTGCCTGGTTTTAGTATCAGAGTAGTATTGGCCTTAATAGAATAAGTTTAGAAGCATTACCTTTACCTCTTTTTAAAACAGGAGCAGGATTGGTATTAATTCTTTAAATGTTTGGTAGAATTCAGCAGTGAATTCATTGGGTTCTAGGCTTTTCTTTAATAGGAGATATTTTATTATGCCTCTGATCTCATTACTTGCTATTGGTTGCTTCAGGGTTTATATTCTTTCATGGTTCAATCTGGGTAGCCTGTTGTTGTCTAGGAATGGATCCATTTCTTCCATATTTTCCAATTTATCATCACATAGTTGCTCATAGTATCTAGTAATGATTGTTTGAATTTCTGCAGTTTTACTTGCAATGTTTCCTTTTTTTATCTTTGATTTTATTTATTTGGGTATTTTCTCTTTTTTCCTTAGTTGTTCTGGCTAAAGGTTTGTCAACTTTGTTTATCTTTTCATAAGACTACCGTTTTGTTTCATTGATCTTTTTTATTGTTTTCTTTATTTCCAATTCACTCATTCTACTCTGATCATTATTATTTTTTCTTACAGTGAGTTTGGGTTCAGTTTGCTCTTGCTCTTCTGTAACTTTTCATTTTCTAGAATGCACCATTAGGTCATTCGTTTTAAGCTTTTCTTTTTGTTTTGATGCAGGAGCTCATAGCTATAAATGTTCTTCTTATTACCACTATTGCAATCTTATAGGTTTTGATATATTGTGTTTCCATTATCATTTGATTCCAGAAAACTTGCAATTTCCTTCTTAATTTCTTCTTCTGTCAGGACTGGGCCCTTCCCTTCAAGGCAGTGGGTTTCTTTTAGGCCCTGAGTGTGTCTAGAAATGTCATCTGGGAGCTAGGGCCTAGAATGGGGGCCTCACGACTCTGCCCAGTGCCCTAGTCTACTGTGGTTGAGCTTCAAAGTCCTCTTTACTCTTCACTCTCATCTTAAGGAGAAAGATGGAGTTATTTTTCTTGCTATGAGCCACACTCATGATGCCAGCCCTCCTTTTTCTGTGATAGCTGATATCTCCCTAAATCATGTGTCCCCTTAGTTCACTGGCTGTAAACCCAACTTAGCACCAGGAGTTGCCTAGGAATTGCAGTCCTTGTGTCTTGGACTACCTTTCAAGTTTACCTAGCATTCTGGAGCTAGAGCCTAACATGATGGTTAGGCTTGCCAACAAAGTCAAGTCTGGCCACAGGGATGGGCTACCCCCTTCTGGCCAGGGCTGGTCCAAATGCTCCCTCTGTTTATGGGTGATGAGTGAGCCAATTACAGCTATATATATATATATATATTTGTGACAGGGCAGCACTGTTCAATGTAAAGTTTCCCAGTAGTTATACTCTCCGTCTTCAAAGTGCACAGATTCTCTCTACCTGCCACGTGCCCCCTGCCAGTGTACAGATGAGAATGGGCTTCAGTGATTCAAGACGGTATCTCCTGCCCTCCTCAATAAGCCTTTCCACGATACAAAGTTATAACCAGGTACTATGATTGCTGACCTGATTTTTGGTTCTTGTCACAATGCTATTCTATGCACAGATAGTTGGTAAAAATTGGTGTTCCTGCAGTGGGATGAATGCTATAGGTTTCCATTCTACCACCTTAATTTGATTAAAAATAGGATTTATCATAAAATAAAATTTTAAAGATTCAGAAGGGAGAAAACAGGCTTTTGGTATTTACCTTCTAGGCAAGTTTTTCACTTCCCTTCACAATCCTCAGCGTGAACCCAAGTAGCTTCCCAAGTCAAAGGCAAGGCTATCAAACCCATCTTCTCTGGTCACTGAAATGCATCATTCTGTACTGAGTTGGTAAAGTTAGCATGCATTTATTGAAGCATTCTCAGAGCTACAAATGCTCTTGTACTTATTTCTTTAAAGTAAAATAAGAATGCCTCTGAAATAAGTCAGTTTTTCAGGAGATGAGCTAATAAAGGCAGAAAAGAAAAGAGCTTCATGCCAAGTTCTGATCCAAAGAAACTGAGGTGATGGTAGAGAAGTAAATTATGGGCATATGGCCACAGAAAATGTGGTATTGAGTGGGTGCTCATGTCTGGCATTGTCAATTAGACAGTGAGAATAGGGAACTCTCCAAAGGAGATTGTATGGTGGCGGGGGATGGCGTGGAGTGGAGAATTTCCAAAGGCCACTATCATGGGAAAGATTCACAGGATGTCATTATTTTCCAGTCAGTGGCTTATCTTCCATATATATCAGAGGGCTGCAATATACGTGCTTGCAAGAGATTATCTAATTAAGACCCTGATTTATAAGTTTGGGGAGAACATAAAGGTGTGCATAATAACCATGCATAAATAAGTCTCCGTGGGAAGTAATTATATTTTTACCAGAAAATTTTAAGTATTAGGTTATAATTCTTTCTGTGGCATTATATATAATGATTCTAATGTTTCTTTCAAGCTTTGTAGATCTGTGCCATCATAAGCCTAAAGAAAGTCATGAATACATATTTCATTTCATTAAGTATCATGTATGTGGAGTTTCAGGCATTGTTGGGTGCTGACTGAGAGTTCATATTTAGTAGGAAATCAGGATGATAGAATTGGTGAAGCAAAAAGTTTCTCAGGTGATGTTCTTAAATGCAGTAAACTGGTGAAGATAATTAACTTCAAAACGTACTGATTTTTATCTGTATTTCTTTCTTTACCATTCCAATTTAAAACTGCTAAATGTCATGGTACCTTATAATTTCATCCCCAAAATAATAGCAGCAAGTGACAGCACCATGTGGTAGCACAAGCATGGACTTCAAGGGGAGAATAACAACAGGCTGAACAGAATTTAAACACAAATTCCATCACTTAATGGCTGTGCAAACTTGGACAAGAAACTCATCTTTTGCAACTTCCTATATGGCAATATGGGTAATAACACCCAGCACACATAGGAATTGCAAGGATATCATATTCAAAGAGCTTGAGACATAGTAAGTGCTTATAAATGGCAACTACTGTTGCAATTGACAGCTGAACATAATATTTGGAAAGTTTGGCCTCAAAAAGATGTATAACTTGACATTTGAAAATTCTTACAAATTCTAACTTTTTGTTTTAGCATCGTCATTTCATTAGCAGATGTACTGTTATTGGCATATGCTGCTATTTCTTAGGTAGAACATTTGCTTGCAGCTTATTTGGCTGACATTCTCAGTTATATCCTAACTAACTATGATTTCATATTCTGTCCCTGAAGGACCAAACACTCAAAACACACTCTTTTTTTTTTTTTTTGCATGAAGCACACATGAATATGATTGCACAGTTGTTGATGACACAAAACAGTCATCAATATGGTTTACTCATCTAATCCAAATAAGTTATGAATACTGGCCCAGATTCAACTAGACAAATCTCCATTCCAAGCCCCAAAGCATTATAAAAAAGAACAAAGAGTAAAGCATTGATTCGGCCATGTATCCTCCCTGCTTGTGTTTTCTCACCCGTTTTGACTGCTTACACCTTGAACCTCAATGCTTCCATTCAATATCTCTGAATTAAAAAAAAAAAAATCCATGTGTGAGGCAATGTGTTAAGTGATTTATGTATGTGAAAGTGTTCAATTTTTACAACAACCTTGAAAGGTTATTATGTCTATTTCATGATGAGAATATGAAGGCTCAAAATGTTTACATACATTTTCAGATACTGTAGAGCTAGAAGGTAGCAGAGCTAGACTTCAAATTCAGGTCTTCATGACTCATAAACCCAGAGTTTTTATTGTACATAGCATTGCAATAATACTATTACTAAAATATTGCTGTGTTTCAGTTTTCATATAATTTTCTAGCCAAATAGCATTCACTAACTCCCCATTGCTTCCTAGATAAAAATCACAGATTTGGATTATTCACAGTCTGAACTCAAACTTTGATTCAGCTTAATTACTTACTACATCATAAAGGGCAATGCATGTTTGAAAGACTGTACCTCATTAAGTCTCTATGAGCACATGCTATTCTCCACACATTTGGGATTCTTCCATTAGAAAAGAAAAATGTACTAAATCAAATTAATCCCAAGCCAGGATGATTTCAGATGGTTTTACAAAGGAACATTAAGAACTGTGGAAAGGATTATAAATCATTCTATTATAAGGACACATGCACACGAATGCTCATTGCAGCACTGTTTACAATAGCAAAGACCTGGAACCAACCAAAATGCCCATCCATGATAGACTGGATAGGGAAAATGTGGCATATATACACCAGGAATACTATGCAGCCATAAAAAACAATGAGTTCATGTCCTTTGTAGGAACATGGATGAACCTGGAAACCATCATTCTCAGCAAACTGACACAAGAACAGAAAATCAAACACCGCATGTTGTCACTCATAGGTGAGTGTTGAACAATGAGAACACATGGACACAGGGAGGGGAGCATCACACACTGGGATCTGTCGGGGGGGAGGAATGGGGGAGGGACAGAGGTGGGTGGGGAGTTGGGGAGGGATAACATGGGGATAAATGCCAGATATAGGTGATGGGGAGAAAGGCAGCAAACCACATTGTCATGTATGTACCTATGCAACAATCTTGCATGTTGTTCACATGTTCCCCCAAACCTAAAAAGCAACAAAATATATATATTAAAAAAAAAAAAAAAAAACTGTGGAAGGAAAGTGTTAGACAGAAGGTGTTAAGGAGAAACTCATTAGAACACTCTACAACTACCTATTTTATTTCTTTTAATACAGGTGAGGGTTTTCAGTGTTCCTTTAATACATAAGAGGAAGAACATTTTCTTGAATATTGAATACAATACAAAGTAGAAAATACAGCCATTTTTTCCCCCAAAGGAGCAACTTGAAAACTGCTATACTTAAAATTCTTTCCTGTATTTTTTTATTGCCATATTATAGTTGTACATCTTTGGGAGTATATAATCAAATCAGGGTAATTGTGATATCCACCACCTCAAATGATTATATTTTCTTTGGGTTGGAAACATTCGAATTATTTTCTTCTAGCCATTTTGAAATATAGAATAAGTTGTTAACTATAATTTCCCAACTGTACTACAGAATACTAGAATATATTCCATCTGTCCAATTTTATTTTTCTATGGAGATAGGATCTGGATCCATCTCCTAGGCTGGAGTGCAGTGGTGTGATCATAGCTTACTGCTACTTTAATTTCCTGGGCTTAAGTGATCCTCCCACTTCAAATTCTTGAGTAGCTGAGGTTACAGACATACTTCACTGTGACTGGATAATTGTTGCCAGGCTGGTCATGAACTCCTGGTCTCAAGACCTTTCTACCTAGGTCTCCAAAAGGGCTGGGATTACAGGCATGAGCCACCCTGCCCAGCCACTTATTTTTGTACACATTAACCAACTTCTGTTCATTCTCTCTTCTCCCTTACCAGCCTCCAGTAATCACCATTCTACTCTATCTTCCATTAGATATACTTCTTGAATTCTCACATAAGTGATAACATGTGATATTTATCTTTCTGTGCCTGACTGATTTTACTAACATAATGACCTTCAAATCTATCCATGTTACTGACAATGACAGAATTTCATTTACTTTTTTATGGCTGAATAGTATCTCACTTTGTATGTATAACACATTTTTTCTATCCATATATCCATTGATGGACACTTACATTGATTTCATATCTTGGCTATTGTGAACAGTGCTGCAATAAGCATGGGAGTGCAGATGTCTTTTTGATATACTGATTTTCTTTCTTTTTGATATATATCTAACAGTGGGACTGCTGGATCACATAGTAGTACAATTTTTAAACTCCATACTGTTTTACATAATGGCTGTACTTTACATTCTCACCAACAGTGTACAAGCATCTTCCCTTCTCCACATCTTTGCTAGCATATGCTACCTTTTGTCCTTTTGATGATAGTTTTAATAACTGGGGTGAGATATCTTATTGTGGTTTTAATTTTCATTTCCCTAATAATTAGTGATATTGAGCATTTTTTAATATACCTGCTGTCCATCCATATGTCTTCTTTTGAGAAACATCTATTTATGTCTTTTGCCCATTTTTTAATTGAATTGTTTTTTGACTATTGAGATGTTTGAGTTTCTTATATATTCTGATGATTATTTCCCTGTTAGCTAGTTAGCTTTCAAATATATTCTCCCATTTATATGTTTTCTCTTCACTTTCTTATAGTTCATTTTGCTGTACAGAGCATTTTAGCTTTATATAATCCCATTTGTTATTTTTGCTTCAGTTGCCTATGCTTATCAGGTCTTACTCCAAAAAGCTTTGTCCTAGGTCAGTGTCCTGTAGTGTTTCTCCAATGTTTTCTTCTATAAGTTTCATAGTTTTAGGTCTTAGATTTTTCTAAATCTAAGATGTTATCTGTAAACAAGGATAATGTTACTTCTTCTGTTCTAGTTTGAATGACCTTTATTTATTTTTTTTATCACATTCCTAACTGTTCTGTCCAGAACTTCCAGTACTATGTTGAATAAAAGTGGTAAAAGTAGGCATCCTTGTCTCATTCCTGATCTTAGTGAAAAGGCTGTCATTTTTTCTCCATTCAGTATCGTATTAACTGTCATATATCGTCTATATATTGTCATATATTGTCTTTACTGTGTTGAGGTATGTTCCTTCTACACTCAATATGCTGAGGGATTTTATTATGAAAAGATGTTCAAATGTATCAAATGCTTTTTCTGCATCTACTGAAATGATTATATATTTTTTTGCCCTGGTTCTGTTGGTGTAAGGTGTTACAGTTACTGATGATGCGTATGTTGAACCATCCTTGCATTCTTGGGATGAATGCCACTTGATCATAGTAAATGATCTTTTTAATATGTTGGTGAATTCTGTTTGCTAGTTTTTGTTGAGAATTTTTGCATCTATATCAATTAGTAATACTGGTCTGTAGCTTGCTTTTTTGTTGTGTCTTTGGTTTCAATATAAGGGTAATGCTTGCCTTATATAATGAGTTTGAATGCATTTAATCCTCTTCAACTTTTGAAATATTTTGAGCAGAATTATAACTAACTTTTCTTTTCTTTTTTTTTTTTTTTTTTTTTTTGAGATGGAGTTTCGCTCTTGTTACCCAGGCTGGAGTGCAATGGCGTGATCTCGGCTCACTGCAACCTCTGCCTCCTGGGTTCAGGCAATTCTCCTGCCTCAACCTCCCGAGTAGCTGGGATTACAGGCATGCACCACCATGCCCAGCTAATTTTTTGTATTTTTAGTAGAGACGGGGTTTCACCATGTTGACCAGGATGGTCTCGATTTCTTGACCTCGTGATCCACCTGCCTTGGCCTCCCAAAGTGCTGGGATTACAGGCTTGAGCCACCACGCCTGGCTATAACTAACTTTTCTTTAAATGTTTAGTAGAATTCAGTAGTAAAGCCATCAGGTGCTGGGATTTTCTTGGATTAAAGACATTTTGTTGCAGCTTCTATATATTTACTCCTTGTTGATCTGTTTAGGTTTTCTATTTCCTCATTGTTTAACCTTGGTGAGGTTTCATGGGTCCATGAACTCATCCATTTCTTCTAGATTTTCTAATTTGTTCGTATATTGTTGTTAACAGTAGTCTCTAATGATTCTTCAGAGTTCTGTGGTATCAACTGTAATGTTTTCTTCTTTTGTCTCTGATTTAATTTATTTGGATCATCTATTTTTCCTTAGTCTATCTAAATATTTGTTGACTTTGTTTATTTTTTCATAAAAACAGCTTTTTATTTCATCATCCTGCATTTTTAAAAATTTTACTTTAATGTCTGGTGTACATGTACAGATCTTGTGTGATTGTTACATAGGTATACACATGCCATGGTGGTTTGCTGCTTCTATCCCCCCGTCACCTACATTAGGTATTTGTCTTTAGGTTATCCCTTCCCAATCTCCCCAACCTCTGCTATCCCTTCCCTAGTCTCCCATCCTCAACAGACCCCAGTGTGTGATATTCCCCTTCCTGTGTCCATGTGTTCTCATTGTTCAACATCCACTTATGAGGACAAATATACAATGTTTGGTTTTCTGTTTTCCTGTCAGTTTGTTGAGAATGATGGTTTTCAGATTTACCTATGTCCCTGCAAAGGACATGAACTCATCATTTTTTATGGCTGCATAGTATTCCATGGTGTATATGTGCCATATTTTCTTTATCCCATCTATCTTTGATGGGTATTTGGGTTGGTTCCAAGTCTTTGCTATTGTAAACAGTGCCACATTGAACATACATGTGCATATGTCTTTATAATAGATCGATTTATAATCGTTTGGGTATATACCCAGTAATGGTACTGCTGGGTCAAATGAAATTTCTATTTCTAGATCCTTGAGGAATTTCCACACTGTCTTCCATAATGGTTGAACTAATTTACACTCCCACCAATAGTGTAAAAGCATTCCTATTTCTCGACATCCTCTCTACCAACTGTTGTCTCCAGCTTTTTTAATGATCACCACTCTAACTGGCATTAGATGATACCTCAGTGTGGTTTTGATTTGCATTTCTCTAATGACCAGTGATGATGAGCATTTTTTCATATGTTTGTTGGCCACATAACTGCCTTCTTTTGAAAAGTGCCTGTTCATATATTTTGCCCATTTTTTGATGGGGTTGTTTGTTTTCTTTTCTTGTATACTTGTTTTAGTTCTTTGTAGATTCTGGATATTAGGCCTTTGTCAGATGGGTAGCTTGCAAAAATTTTTTCCCCATTCTGTTGGTTGCTGGTTAACTCTAATGATTTTTTCTTTTGCTGTGCAGAAGCTCTTAAGTTTAATTGGATTCCATTTGTCTATTGCGGCTTTTGTTGCCATTCCTTTTGATGTTTTAGTCATGAAGTCCTTGACTATGCCTATGTCTTGAATGGTATTGTCTATGTTTTCTTCTGGAGTTTTTATGGTGTTAGGTCTTATGTTTAAATCTTTAATCCATCTGGAGTTAATTTTTGTATAAGCTATAAGGAAGGGATTCAGTTTCAGCTTTCTGCACATGGCTAGCCAGTTTTCCCAACACCATTTATTAAGCAGTGTATCCTTTCCCCATTGCTTGTTATTGTCACGTTTGTCAAAGATCAGATGGTTGTAGGTGTGTGGCATTACTTCTAAGGCCTCTGTTCTTTTCCATTGGTCTATATATCTGTTTTGGTATCAGTACCATGTTGTTTTGATTACTGCAGCTTTGTAGTATAGTTTGAAATCAGGTAGTGTGATGCCTCCAGCTTTGTTCTTTTTGCTTAAGATTGTCTTGGCTATGCAGGGTCTTTTTTGGTTCCATGTGAAGTTTAAGGTGTTTTTTTCCAGTTGTGTTAAGAAGGTCAATGGTAGCTTGATGTGGATAGCATTGAATTTATAAATTACTTTCAGCAGTATGGCCATTTTCATGATATTGATTCTTCCTAATCATGAGCATAGGATGTTTTTCCATCTGTTTGTGTCCTCTCTTATTTTCTTGAGCAGTGGTTTGTAGTTCTCCTTGAAGACGTCCTTCATGTCCTTTGTTAGTTATATTCCTAAGTATTTTTTTCTCTTTGTAGCAATTGTGAATGGGAATTATGATTTGGCTCTCTGTATGTTTGTTATTGGTGTATAGGAATGCTTCTGATTTTTGCACATTGTTTTTGTATCCTGAGACTTTGCTGAAGTTGCTTATTATGTTAAGGAGATTTTGGGCTGAGATGATGGGGCCTACTAAATATACTATCACGTTATCTTCAAATAGAGACAATTTAATTTCCTCTTTTCCTAATTGAATACTCTTTATTTCTTTTCTTGCCTGATTGCTCTGGCTAGAACTTCCAATACTATGTTGAATAGGAGTGGTGAGAGAGGGCATCCTTGTCTAGTGCCAGTTTTCAAAGGGAATGCTTCCAGTTTTTGCCCATTCAGCAAGATACTGGCTGTGGATTTGTCATAAATAGCTTTTATTATTTTAAGATATGTTCCATCAATACCTAGTTTATAGCTGCATTTTTTTACTATTCAAATTCTGCTCTAATCTTTGTCATTTCTTTACTTCTATTAATTTTGAGTTTGGTATGTTTTTGCTTCTCTAGTTTCTTGGAGTACATCATTAGGTTGTTTATTTGGAATCTTTCCTTTTTTTTAATGTAGGCATTTATTGCTATAAAATTCTCTCTTGGTTCCATTTTGCTGCCCCCCAAAAGTTGTGGCATTTTGAGTTTCCACTTTCATTTGTTTAAATTTTTTAAAAATTTTCTTCTTAATGATTTCATTGATGTATTTTTCATTCAGGAGCATGAATGAACATTATTCATTTAATAAAATTGTATAAATTTAGTATTTGTGATTTCCAAAGTTTGTCTTGTTATTGATTTAACTTTTTTAAATCTGGTAATATGTTTTAATTCATTGCTTTTTATTTTTATTATTATCCTTTTTAGGCTTTGCTTTGTAGTTACCATAAGGTTTATATTAAACATCCCATAGTTATACCAAGTATTTAAAACTAATGGCAACTGAAATGTGATAGCAAAAAAAAGAGGAAAGAAACAAACAAAAAATAGAAAAAAACTGTATGCATTGATTTTCTTCTCCGTTTGAAATTAAGACACCACAATTTACATTTTCATATTGTTATCTCTTAACAAATTGTTATGTTTTTAATAGTTCAGTGTTTTAGACTTCTTAGCAAAGATATAGGTGTTTTAAACACCACAATTACAATATGAGTATAATAATTATGCTAGTGACCTTTTCTATCAATTTGAAGAATTCCTTCATTACTTGTAATACTAGTTTGGTAGCAATAAATTCTCTCATTATTTGTTTGTCTGGAAAAGTCTTTATATTTCTCTCATTTCTGAATGATAACTTTGCTGGGTACAGTATTCTTAGTTGGCTTCTTTTTTTCTTCAGCAATTAGAATATATTGTTTCACTCACTCTTGGTCTGTGAGCTTTATGCTGAAGTCAGCTGCCTGACTTATTGGTTTTAAATTATTTCAAAATTTTATTAGTACATAATAGCATGCTAGTTATGGCAGAAGGTGTGATTAAATTGAATAATCCCTTCACTTAAAGTGTGTGACAAGAAATGTCACTATTTAGAAAAATAAGCAGTTTTCAACTATGCTCATAAATAATCAAGCTCCTTTTTGGATGTCCCATTAAGCTACCACAAAAGGAATGAAACAGATATGGCAGCCAGAAAGGGAAACTGATCACACAGGAGTAGACTCACTTCTGTTCAGTAACTGATTTGGGTCTCCACATTCCAATTATGACTTTCAATCATAAAATTTCTTAAATTGACTTTATAAAAGCAACCAATGGTTGGATAAATGTATTTATGTGAAGCATTTTTACTTGACTCTGCTATATAAACTATATACCACTGTTATCATTTATAATTCTAGCTATTCTTTTCTCATGACTGAAACATTTACCTCCATATTTAAGGTCCTTATTCTTGGAGGCCAGGATTTCTGAAAATTGAATTCATTGTCAAAATGTTGAAGTAAAGGAAAATGAACAGCCACTGGGTGTTACTTACTGAATCTAATGTAAGCTTTGGTGAAAAATTTCCCTTAATACACAGTGTAGCACCGTAGTGATCCAGTATCCGGGTCAGAACAATCCCCTTTATTTTATTAGATTTTTTTCCCCTGTAATGACAACAGTACTTTCAGACTGTTTTAGTGCTTTTTATAATCATGCTTTCAAAAGTTGATTTTGAGAACCAAATCTTCTCATTTTTGACTTGTCTTTTCAGATTATCTTGGCAAACGGCTAAATCTTATTTCATGTGAATGGAGTTTGTGGGAGTTCAGAGTCACTGAGGGAACATTTTGAATGCATGTGGTGAGGCTGACCCTGGCTCTTGCCTCTTTGGGATAACTAAAGGAAACTCAGGCTTGTCCTGAATCAGTTTATTTTCTTTCTCCATCCTCCTCCAGGATGATTCCTACTTGGTTGACTCTTGATTTATTGCAATGGAGAAACTAGTGAGCATATGAGAGAAAAAGGTCAGTGAGGGTGTGTAAAAACCAGGACTAAAAATGATTGTACAGGGTCATTGAGAGGAACAACCTTAGGGAAAACATATTTTTAATCAGGACTTTTTACTTGCCATTTAGAATTTATCAGCTCTATAATAAGAGGAAAATAATCTAATCTCTAAAAGGAGCTTTTCCATGTTGTTGTAATAGATGTCTTTTCTCTGCAGAAATACAAATAAAGGACAATTTTTAAATTGCATTTCATTGCATAGACAAAGTAACAATTAAAATATATTTTGTATTAGTTAATTTTGTATCACTTTTAGCCTAATACAACATTATAATTACAACTGTACCTCATAGGCAAGTCTTTCACCAGGCTTAATATATATTTTTATTATATATTAATAAAATTGTGTATTTTATTTGCACGTTTTTAAATTTATGTAACTTTACGTATTTTTTTATAGAGCATTTTTGGTCTTAGTTTTTCTTCAGTCACTTAGATTTTAAGATTTATCCATGTTCCTATGTATATTTTGAATGTTATGTATTCAAAAGCTGCATAAAACTTAAATCTTAACATTTTTACCTGTTTACTCTCCTAGTGCTGGCCACCAGGTTGCTCTCAATTCTTAGCTATTGTACATTACACTGCAATTAACATTTTTCTATATTTTCTTTTATAAACCCATGTGAAAATTTATTTGAGGTATGTATTCAGAAATATATTTGAGATACATACCCAGGAGTGGAATTACTAAGGCAAAATATATGCATATATTTAATGTGACTATCAATACCCATCCAGGACAGCTGCTCCAGGTCAAACTTAGTAAAAAAAAAAAAAAGGTAATTTTCTATATTTTCTATTATTTATAAACTTTTGGCTTTATCCAGCTTTCTAATATTTCCAGGTTAATAGGTGTAATCTGATGTTTTAACAGGTGTTTTAACTTTACATAATGTTATTTTAACTGTCATAATATATTTAGACTGAATTTTGTGGATTATAGTTTTTCAGTACTAAAAGCCTATACTTCCCATTTAGAATAAAACAAATCAGGACTATACCAGTCAAGAGAAAGATGCAAGTCTACATTTGTCTTTTTTTTTTTTTCTTTTGGTTTGGAGCACTGAAGAAGGTAAAAGTTAAAGAACCCAGGTAGGTAACTGAGAGCTTAGCCCAGTGGCTCGTAATCGTATAATGACCAGCACATCCTCTTATAATCAATGCTTCATAAGTCACCTTTACTATTTTGAAATGCAATTTATAGGTAATCTGATTCATCAATACAATATTTTAAAAATATTGCTCCACGAGTAGTTTAAAGGGGAAACGTAAGGAAATTAATTAATAATGAAATAATATGCTTCTCAATATGTAGATTAGTAGGCAGATCTATAATAGAAGACATAAATAAATAAATATATGCATTCTTACTCAGAATCATAATAAAAGCAACAACTACAGAAGCTCCCTGAAAGAGGAGTATTTTATTAGCAATTCAAATATTACAGAATTGTTGCTCATGATATGCTTTTCCAGTAGAATGAACAATTTTTGGCAGCATTCTTAACAAAAAGAGTGAAACTTTGCCTCAATTTATAGGTTAGTTGCATTTCTGGAAAGCTCAGTAACATTAAAACCTAGTGAAAACTATGTTTTTCATTTAAACATAAAATACAATTAGATTCCAGGATCAACATTTTCAAACAAGGCTTTCTCCCTGCATTAATGTCCAGCAAGATATTTGAAAGTGATGCAAAATGCACATAAATTAATTTTGTAGGATTCTTTCATGCTCTATTGTGTTTGTCTCTGCCTGGGAAAGCAGCACATCCTTCAACAAACAAAATATCGCTGGACTTGTAAAATCACTCACTTGGCTAAATGAGTCTTGACACCAAATCTAAGTATGTTTTTACTGGTTTTAAAAATTTTTATTTGTTTATGTATGTACTTATTTGTTTATTTATTAGAAATAGCATCTCATTATATTGCCCACACTGGTCTTGAACTCCTGGTCTCAAGCAATTCTCCCACCTCAGCCTCCTGAACAGCTGAGATTATAGGCACAAGCCACCCCACTCAGCTATTATTTTAAATATATTTACTCTAACAAGTCACTCACCAGTTACTGTCCAAGCTGAGCACATACCAACTTCTAATTGCTCAACTCAATTAAATTACATATATAAAACCATGATGTATTTTGTAAAGTGATGAAATGTTATAAAGCTGGGTGGACCTCTCTCTTATTATCTATGACAGAGACAGTAATTGCCAAAAATAGAGATCATAGGTTTTTTTATCTAGTTGGATTTGGATTCCAATTCTGGTTCTCTGGCTAGTAATATAAACTCAATCAAGTTACCCAACCTCCCTAAGCCTCCAAACCAACTTAAGAAACTAAGTTGTTGATATTTGCAATATGTCATTACTGTTTAGTACAAATAAAATAATATATGCACATTCATGCCTCAGTGCAGGCAGTCAATGAGTGTCAGTGTACTTCCAATGATGGATGACATTCCTGTAAAAGGACCTCAAGCCTTCCACTAGCACAATAGCCATTGCAATTTGCATGGTTTCTTCTTGACATACACAAGACATTTTGCTGATTGATCAACCCCTTATTACAGGAGGGCTGAATCACTTAAAGTAAAATCTTGAGAAATTTTAATGTTTTAGCGCAAAAGAGAAAAAGACAGGTTAGTGAGAGAAAATATTCAGAAATAAAGAGGGTTGGTGGAAATTTGGGGAATTGGATTTAGGTATCTTCTCTCAGATTCATTCGCATTCTGTACCATTCCATCAACTTTAAGCTCACAAAATAAGTTGGGTTTCACTTTGGATGGTTTCACTTTGAGTTTCACTTTGAAATACTACACAAGAAGTATGCCATTCTCAGAGTTGTTCTTCATACTCTGACATGTCCAGTGTGTGTGTCTGTTGGGGTGGGTACATTTAAAATACAGCTCTCTATTACATTTTATGATGAGCTTTAGATTATTAATGTATTTTAGCTCTACTAACTCCCTAATGTGAATTTTGTTATGTTGTCCTATTTAAAACTGTTGTTGCTCTTGTTTATTTGTTCATTTTATGGTTTTTTGAAGAGTCGTGCTCTGTTGCCCACACTGGAGTGCAGTGGCACAATCTCGGATCACTGCAACCTCTGCCTCCCAGGTTCAAGCAATTCCCCTGCCTCAGCTCTCCCTCACCCCGTGTAGAGTAGCTGGGACCACAAGCACGAGCCATCACTTCCAGCTAATATTTGTATTTTTAGTAGAGGGGGTTTCACCATATTGGCCAGGCTGGTCTCAAACTCCTGACCTGGTGATCTACCTTCCTCGGCATTTCAAAGTGCTGAAACCACAGGCGTGAGCCACTGTGCCCAGCCTTAAAACTTTTTTTTTTTTGAAAGTAAAAACATAATCTGTCATATATCATTTATCATGTGAAGCTGGTCCTAAAGTTAATTTTCCAAAATTCTTACAGAGAGGCCACTCTTGCCCAGAAATCACATTTTAATATTTACCTACATTGTCTTTTAAATGGCGAACACATTTTAGACAAATAGGAACAGCTCCAGAAAGCGCTTGGCCCCTTTAAATTTGTCCTGCAGTCCATTGTTATTGACGAAGCACCACATCATAAAGAAAGTGTGGTTGCATTCAATTTCCCCTTTTGGAACTAAGCACAAGAGCGAGTTTTGCAAAGCACTTATGCAGTGGTTGGAGGTCCCTAGATGAAACATGGAGTAGAAGAGCATGGCATTATAAATGGTGTGCAGTGGCTTTTATCTCTCAGAAGTACTGTCTGATCGTTGCCTCCTGCATCCCGTTAGCTGGGCACAATAGGATGGAAGGCGTGTGGGAGTGTGCAGGCACACAAGTGTGCAGACAGGAGGTGGGCACCAAGAGATGAAAAAAAAGTGTAGGCTCCAAAGTTTCCAGAGTGAGAAACAAGAGGAGTGTTTCCAGGGGACAAGTTTCCAATAGATTTGATGTTCTTTTATCTTGCTGTTGCTTTTCAAAAGCTGAAAGTGTTTGGGGGCAGATGCAACTGCCTGCATCGAGACAGTCTGTTTGTCTTAAAAGAACCCTGCATTCAAAGCCTCTTGAACAGTGAGGGTTCAGATGATCTTCTGCCTTTACCTGGGACAGAAAATAATCTAGTCTCACACTTCCATTGCTGCCAAAGTATGTGACTAATTACAGGAGAGAGCTTCTGGGGAGAGGCCAAATGTAGCTGAAGAGACAGAGGGGATAGAACCTGAATTCAGGATTAAGATGCCATATTACCAAATGAATTGGCTGCTATAGGACCAGATTGTCATGATGGCAAAGAATAAAAATAAAATGGACTTTTGAACTTGTAAATGGAAAAGTCAGATTTAAAGAAATAAGGTTAATTAGAAATAAGGGTAAGCTTTGGGGCATAAAAAATTTTTTAAAGATCTATTCAAATAACTAAGACTTGAGGACCAATAAAAACAAAAAGGAAGGGAAGGGAAATAGCATTTGACTTCCTATAGATGCTTTATACCCTTAGTTAAGCATTTTCTTTTAATCAGTTCAATAATTTTCAAAATGTTGCCTCTGGACCAGTCACATCTGCATTTCCTGGATACTTGGCATAAGTGCAAATTCTTGGAATCCACTCCAGACCTAGAGTCAGAGCTTCTGGGGGGTGGGGTTCAGTAATTGATACTTTTAAACAAATCTTCCAGAAATTCCAATGTGCCCCAAAATTTGAGAGTCTCAGTGTGAATTTATATCATCTTCACCACAGCTCTACAAGGTTTTAAGACAATAAAGCATCTCAGTGAGGTCAGGGAACATGTGAGAGACGGCAGCAGGACTAATATTCACACCCACATTTTTCTGATTTCCCATCCTGCTTCTTGTCTAAGTTTTCCCTCGCCGTCCCTCAATAGGCATTACAGGTATTTTGTAGGAATGTCAGAGGAAAGAAGGTGTTGTATTCATCATCCAGCAAGGTATGGATGCTTTGTGAATAGGTGGTAAGTGTTAGGTAGGTTAAAAAGACCGAGACTGCAAGAGTTTCAGATTCTGACAAAGGGTTCAATTAAAATTGGTTTTCTGCAGCAAATAGCTAGGTACTCAGCCAGAAAATGAGAATAAGTCACCCACAGCAAACAGCTGGATTCTGAGCCAAAAGCCCTTCTGAGCCAGGATCTTTCTGGTTAGGGCAGTGACTTTCACTAAACCAGCAGCATTAGCATCCCTTGAAATGCAAATTCTGGGCCCAAGAATCAGACAGTCTAGTGGGGCCCAGCAATGTTGACATTAGCAAACTCTCCGGTTGATTGAGACGGACACTGAAGTGAGAATACCACTGGGATAGAGGCACAGTTGTTCTCAGAGGGAGTACTAAGTGAGGTTGAACAGGAGTGACTGGTAATAACCGGGTTGAGTAAGTGGGGAAGGCAGGATGATCAAGGTAAATGATAATGTGGAGTCAGGGAAAGGAAGGATGAGAAACAGAATATGCAGAGAGGCCTCAGAATAATAGTGAGGAATCTGAGGCCTTCCTTTCCTCTAGCATCTTCTTTTTGCTTGATCAATGCAAACTACCTGTCAAAGGGTAATTTATTCACTGTTGGCGAAACAGTTAATGGTTTTGTAATTTTGATCTGAATACGAAATTGTACTCTTATTATTTCATGCATTTAACAGAGCTTGAAATTAACACCGTTGCCTGAGCAGGACTCATGTTGTCACATCCAGCCCCTGGCAGGAAATGTCCTCTACCAGAGGGGATAAGTAGTCTAGTGGTCTTCTGTCTGTGGTGATGCTCCCTGTGTGGCCCTGTAATATAATCAGAAACCATTAGGTTCTTAAGATCATTATCATTTTTGTTAACAATGCTTGCTTGTCAAGGTCTGTAATCATCATTTTTCAGTTTTCGAGTTTATTTTGCTGCTTAGTGAGGTTGATTTTAGAAAAGTGATTATGTTTGATAGTCAAACTCACTATCAGGCAAAATAGATTTAGAACTTCACCCTAAAACTTTTCCTCTGTATTCAGATGGGGCCACTTTCCCAACAATGCCAGCCCTGACCGCAGGTCACGTACCAGGGAAAATGGTGTGAAATGAAAGCCCGGACATTTAGCATCAGCAAACATAGGGCTTCAGCCCACTTACAACTGCAGTGCCCAGGGGAAGTTTCCTGAGCTCTTGAGACTCTCTTTTCTCTTATGTAAATTGGGGATAGTGAAGCACAATGGAACAGTTACCTGTAAAAGTTAAACATGGTAATAAATATCAAGAACTAAAACAGATTTACAAGAAAAAAACTAACAAGCCCATTCAAAAGTGGGCAAAGGATATGAACAGATAATTCACAAAAGAAGACATACATGAAGCCAACAAACATATGAAAAAATGCTCATCATCACTGGTCATCAGAGAAATGCGAATCAAAACTACATTGAGATACCATCTCACGCTAGTTAGAATGGCGATCATTAAATAATCTGGAGACAACAGATGCTGGAGAGGATGTGGAGAAATAGGAACACTTTTACACTGTTGGTGGGAGTGTAAATTAGTTCAACCATTGTGGAAGACAGTGTGGCGATTCCTCAAGGACCTAGAAATAGAAATTCCATTTGATCCAGCAATCCCATTACTGGGTATATATCCAAAGGATTATAAATCATTCTACTATAAGGACACGTGCACACGAATGTTCATTGCAGCACTGTTTACCATAGCAAAGACCTGGAACCAACCCAAATGCCCATCGATGATAGACTGGACAGGGAAAATGTGGCACATATACACCATGGAATATTATGCAGCCATCAAAAACGATGAGTTTGTATCCTTTGTAGGGACATGTATGAACCTGGAAGCCATCATTCTCAGCAAACTGACAGAAGAGCAGAAGATCAAACACCGCATGTTCTCACTCATAGGCGGGTGTTGAACAATGAGAACACATGGACACAGGGTGGGGAGCACTACACACTGGGGTCAGTTGGGGGGAAATAGGGGAGGGACGGTGGGGGGTGGGGAGCTGGGCAGAGATAGCAAGGGGAGAGATGCCAGAGGTAGGTGATGGGGAAGAAGGCAGCAAATCACACTGCCACGTGTGTACCTATGCAACAATCTTGCATGTTCTTCACATGTACCCCAAAACCTAAAATGCAATAAAATAAGTAAATGGGGGAAAAAAAAGAGCTGGAAAGGTAATAATCAAAATTTACTCAGCATCTCTTCTGTACTGAATGCATGCTTTACTCAAGATACCTTCAATTTTTACCCAAGAGTTTCACTTTCATAACTTTAATAACACAAAATAATAAAGGAATTCACAACAATCTAGAGTAGAAATGTGGCCTGCAAGTAGTATTGCGTTTATATGAAAACATGTATTTCATATTTTAGGTGAATTATGTTTTGCATGTACATCATCATTTTTGCTTCTATAAAAACTATTTTAAATTACTTACTAAAGGAAATAAGTCATCAGATATGTGCTACCTTAGGCTTATGGATTTAATAATAATACAGTGCCAGGAGACATGATAAAAATGAACGGGAAGGCAAAGCACACCTTTTCTGCCAGGGACTAGGTCAGGCGCCTCCTTTGCATTAATTCCTGAAACACCCACAATGACCTCATGCAGTAGGTTCTACTATTATCTTCACTTTATAGCTATACTGACTGTGCTTTCAGAGCTTAAATAAACTTCTCATGATTACAGAGTTTTGAAAGGGACAGAGACCGGAACCCATGTTTTCTGAGTCTATGGCCCTGGACTCATTTCACCTCTCAATGGAGGTTTCATTTTCCCTTGATTTCTTTCTGCATCTATATATGTTTATTTCTAACTTAACCTACAATTTTTTATTCAAAATCTTTTCCTAATTTTCATTCTCACTACTCCTGCTTTTGTTTGGGATAACTGTACTTGGCAAAGAATTTCAGATAAGTAAGCAGTCATTATCATGCAGTTATTTCTACACTTGATCTTAGCCAAAAGGCCAAGAAGAGATATTATTATGCAATTATTTCTATAATTGAAGACAGAGGTGAAATATGCTCCTGAATCAATAACAAATAACTTGATAAATAATTAATATACAATCTAACACCAAGATAAACACTTTGCATAAAAAAAGACCTCCAATAAGTGCTTGTTTAATTTAATAAAAGCTTACAAGTTATGAAAATTAAACTAATTTACTCATCTTAGAAGAAATTTCCAAATAGAATAGTTATATGGTAACTGATTAAAATTCAGATATATTTTTAAAAACAAGTTCACAAAGTACTTTAAATTCCTTCAGCTTAATTTGATTCGTTCATGTACTCCACACTCATTTTATATTCAATGAACATTTATCTGGTGCCTATAGTGTTGTTGAAATCACACTGAATCTGAAAACTGTAAAGAAGTGTCAAGCATAATATTTGCATTTGGAAAATTTAAACGTGTTGACTTAGGCTGTTGACATTGTTTGTTTCGTTCCTATATCAGCAAATCTTTAAAAATGTTTATTTTTGCAATCATTCAACAGAAGATTTTTACCAATTTAGGCTGACATATAATCAAGTTAGTTGAATAACTAGTATTGAGGCAATGATAGCAATTTTTGCAAATAAAAGTAAAGAGTATTTGGCTGGGCACAGTGGCTCATGGCTGCAATCCCAGCACTTAGGAAGACTGAAGTGGGTGGATCACAAGGTCAAGAAATTGAGACCATCCTGGCCAATATGGTGAAACCTGGTCTTTACTAAAAATACAAACGGTAGCTGGGTGTGGTGGTGCGCACCTGTAGTCCCAGCTACTCTGAAAGCTGAAGCAAGATAATCGCTTGAACCTAGGAGATGGAGGTTTGCAGTGAGCCAAGATCGTGCCACTGCACTCCAGCCTGGCCACAGTGCAGGACTCCATCCCAAAAAAAAAAAAAAAAGAAGCATTTAATTACATTTAAATATTCCATTAAATAATGTTTTTTAATATAAGTAATATACTTATTTAGCATGTACTTATATACTTATATAAAATAGTACTTATTGTTTATCTGGAATTCAAATGTAACTTGTATTTTGTATTTTATCTGGCAATCCTAATTTGGAGTGCTCATAATTTCATTCCCTTCTTGTTTTAATGTAGTTATAAAAGTACAGAAATAAAAAAAGCAAGCCTAATGAAGCCTCTTACACATGGCCAACAAACCACAGAATCTTGGACACCTTAAACCAAACTAATGAGATTTTGAGAACCTTGTATGAAAGACATTTTTCTGGAAGAAAATTATATACCACGTCAGACATATTTTCCACTCAGAGAGCAACAGTTCTCTCATTTAAGTCTGCCTGTCAGGGACTATTTTGAGTGCTGTGATATTTTTAATATCATATTTCACTCAAGGATTTCCAAGTACTTTATAAATAATTACATTATTAATGCCTTTGTGACCCCTGTGAAATAGCTAGGGGGCATGTATTATTTATAATCACATTACGGATGAAGAAACTGAGATAAAGAAAGGTTTAGTGGTTTGATCAAGGTCATGAAATGAATCACTGGTGGTGCTGAGTACGGAACTCAAAATCTGTGGGCTGTGCAGTTCTGCACACTTAGAGCACGGGGGGCTTTCATCAGGGATGAAATTTGGTCCAGCTTTTAAGAAGAGGACAACCATAATTACAATAAACTGGAACTACTTTTTATGTCTTCCTTTTCCTGCCAATGCTCAACTCTGCCTCTCAACCCTCACCACTCAACCTGGCAAGTGTTCTGTAAGAAGAGCAGCGAAGACGAAGCACTTTCCTACCAGGCAAAGGAGCTCTGGGGTCTAGTCCCGATTCTACTCAGATGGGTGGGCAACCTCAGGACAGGTTGAATAGAAGCTAAAGGGAGCAGGCATTAGAACCAAACTTCGCTTAAGTCCCAGCCTTGTCTCTTTACTAGATGTTAAACCCTGAAAATGCTACCCAGAGTCCACCACTTCAGGGGCTTTATCTCTGCTATGAAAATGTTAACGTTAATCTGAACATTTTGTACTATTATAAATGTTATTCATAAAATCCTTACCAAATCATTACTACATATTTTGACTAAAAAGGCTACTATTTAATATTTTTCATTAATTTTTCTCACCTCTGGTTTTTCATTCCATGAGAGAAAAAAAAAAGTGGTGTTAGGAATAGATGAGCTCAGAGGTGTTCTCTAGCTTTAGATGACAAGATTTGGTAGACTGGGAACTTTAAAAAAAAATTACTGAGAGTCCCTTTAAATGGTGCCCAGGTTTGTAGGCATGTTTAAACATGCTTCAATTGCATGAGTCCATGCTTCATGTACAATGCTGCTGCTACTGGGCATCCATGTGTGGGTGTAAAGAACAGTCTTTTGTTCTTACAGAGCCCCACCTGGTAGCTGATGATTTATGTCTAGTATTTAAAATGAACAATTTTCTCTATCTCTGAAAGTCCTCATGTCATGGCATTTGCATTCACGTTATTGCTGTGAAAAGCAGGGTACCTTTACCTAATACCAATTTGGCTCATGCTGGGTAACAAGGAAGCACCCCTTGACTTATGAGTTAGACATTCATTTGACTTTGGGTAGGATTGTTAATTTCTCAGCACGTCAGACACTTTATATTTAAAACAGGGGTATATGAATCAAATGACATAATTTGAAACTATCCTCTTCAGTAACTCAGTAAATTTTCCAAGTGACAATGGAAACCTTCTCCAATGGGCACCTTTCTATGTGTGGATCTTTACAAGCAACTCCACAACAAAAGAAAGAAAGAAAAATATTCTTAAAAGATTCATTCATTCATTCATGAGTATGCTCTCCTTTTGATTTAAAAATAAAAATACTCATCATCACTGGTCATCAGAGAAATGCAAATCAAAACTACATTGAGATACCATCTCACGCCAGTTAGAATGGCGATCATTAAAAAATCTGGAGACAACAGATGCTGGAGAGGATGTGGAGAAATAGGAACACTTTTACACTGTTGGTGGGAGTGTAAATTAGTTCAACCATTGTGGAAGACAGTGTGGCGATTCCTCAAGGACCTAGAAATAGAAGTTCCATTTGACCCAGCAATCCCATTACTGGGTATATATCCAAAGGATTACAAATCGTTCTACTATAAGGACACGTGCACACGAATGTTCATTGCAGCACTGTTTACAATAGCAAAGACCTGGAACCAACCCAAATGCCCATCGATGATAGACTGGATAGGAAAAATGTGGCACATATACACCATGGAAGATTATGCAGCCATCAAAAATGATGAGTTTGTGTCCTTTGTAGAGACATGGATGAACCTGGAAGCCATCATTCTCAGCAAACTGACAGAAGAGCAGAAGATCAAACACCGCATGTTCTCACTCATAGGCAGGTGTTGAACAATGAGAACACATAGACACAGGGAGAACACTATACACTGGGGGCAGTTGGGGGGAAATAAGGGACGGTGGGGGGTGGGGAGCTGGGGAGAGATAGCAAGGGGAGAGATGCCAGATATAGGTGATGGGGAGGAAGGCAGCAAATCACACTGCCACGTGTGTACCTATGCAACAATCTTGCATGTTCTTCACATGTACCCCAAAACCTAAAATGCAATAAAATAAATGGGAAATAATAATAATAATAAGAAGAAGAATAGTGTATTGTTTCAAAGGATAGCATTTTCGTTTAGGTTAAATGTTTTATTATTCTCTTTTCTTACCAATTCAGCATGTGAAAACACAGGCTTATAAAATAGGGCATCTTTTTATTTTTTCCTTTTATCATTAATCTACTAATCCTCCCATAATCTGAAGTAGCTGCTCACTTTATAATGATATGGCAAATGAAAAAAATAGAAAACTGTACAAACCTGGTAGAAAGTTTAAACACACACACACACACACACACACACACACACACACACACACACAATGAAAGGGAAAGTCTTGCAGTGAAGCTGCACATTCTTTCAGTAAACTACTTACTAAATCTGTGAATAGCAACTCACCTTTCAAATCCCAGTTTTACAGTCTCATTGTTCCTTTGGCCATGCTATTTTACTACCTGTCACACCATATAGATATCTTATCTTCTGGGGGTATATAACCCGGATTGTTTATCAGGGCAGCAAAACACAAATTACCAAGGACAGTTGTCTTCTATGTAGAGCCATGCTCCTGGACCCTGCTGCTGGCTGCGTCACCATCACACACTCTCTTTTCGCTCTTTAGCTTCTCTGTTGTGGAACCCAAGTTCTATCTATCAGTCCAGATCCACCTGGCACCACAACACTCACCTTGTTTTCCTCTCCATTGCTCACCTTTTTCATCCAGTGTCAATAAACTGCTAGGACTTTCTCAAAAAAGCATGCTGGTTCATGCCGCTGCACCTCTGCTAGTGTTATCTCTGTTTAGAACACCCTTCCTGGCACGCTTCATTTCCTCTATGCCTCCTCTATGTAGATTCTGCCCCTTCCTTTAAGCTTCACCCAGCACCCGGTCCCCCGTCTCTCACACCACCACCAGGCTGGCCCAGCAGTTTCTTCTGTAACTTGTGACTTGTGGTGTTTCCACCACAGTTCCTGCCACAGCAGCAGCCAGTGGCTTGAGAAGATTGTGGCTGTCAGGGATCGTATCTTTTTAATTTCTCAATTCCCAATGCCTGGCAGGTGAGAGCTAAATATATGCTAAATGAATGAACAAATGGTAAACAGGCAGATAAATGAAGGACCATACTCATTGATGCCTTCCTCAGGGAGCTCTCTATCAATCTTTAGGAGGACCAGGTGATTACAAGTGGCCCTAGGGAGCTTGGACCTACAAGGTGCCCCAGAGGATCATGTTTAAATTAACCAAAAAGGTGTCTCTCAGGAGTCAGGAGTCTGGGTCTAAGACACACAGAGAGATTTAAGCACTTGGTGTTGGAAGCAAAAGCCAGAACAACATGGGGGAAAGGGCAGCTGTCAGTATAATTGTCATGAATTTTGAAAAATTGTCTGTAGTATGGGTATGACAGACATACCTACCTTACAGAAATTTTGGAAAAATTAAAGGAATCAATACACGTAAAGCATTTAGAATGGTACCGGGCTCCTAGAAAGCAGTTAGTAAAGAATAAAAATAATCATCATTATTACATATTTTATTTAGAAAAACAAAACTACATGGAGTTCTGTGAAGACACCCTAACCCGGCGTCTGAGCTTCTCTTATATTGCACGATACCTCTACCATAGCCTTTATTGATTTACTGGCTGGTTCATTTTAAAAATCCATTTGTCACAAACATATTGAGCGCTCAAGCTATTCCAAATACTCTTCTTGGAATTTATTTTACTCTCTATGTAGTGAGCTCTCAGTGACTGCATCTTTTGTAATCTCTCTAGTTTTGGGTGGAAGAATGAATGAGTAGGAAACATTCACTATGATTCACAACTTTTATTTTTCTTTTTTACATACAGGCAATTTAGCTTAAACAAAGCTCAGGTTCTTTATGAAAATTCTGTGTGTGAGTCTCTCAACAGGTCTCTAGTTTTCCTAAGTTCAGCAAGTCACCGAGACTTTCTGACATCTCCAGTCTCTTAACGAAGAAGGATCCAAGCCTCTGCTTCTGAGTAAAACCAGCATATGAGTCCAAGAGGTACATGGCACTTCTTGAATATTAATTTACAAATCTGTGTTATTTAGTTTCTATTATGTTGGGCAAATCCTTAGGCAAAAGCATTAAAAGATCAATAAAAATAAATCCAAGGTTTAAGGAACTTAAGTAGGAAAATTGACTATAATGAAACAATACAAAAACATCCTTTATAAAGAGAAGTACAAGCTCTGAGAGCCTAGAAAAGGAACATCTAACAGTAGGAAAAGGCAGAGATCAGAAACACCTCCCTAAAGGAGGCAATAGCTGAAAAGAATTCTGTAAGGAAACAATCAGTGTTATTGAAATACTAAAGGAGGAAAGAGGTTCTCAGGCAGAAATAGTAAAACTTTTGAAAGCAAAATATATAAATATTAAAATACACTCAAGTTATACATACATACTTCAGACAGGTTTAAATGCAATATAAAACATTATATTATGTCGCTATGTTTATACGTTATACAAATCGATTTGTAAAAGTTAAAACTTCAAAAGGATGCATTTTACATATAAAGTCCAGACTTCTTATGAGTCCAAATTCTTTGACAAAGCATTCAACCATTTATATCCTGACTCTTGTTTGCCTCATTAACTTCATTTTCCATCTTTCCTGACTACCGTCTTTTGTTTAGGTGTGGGAACATTCTTTCCACAAAAGGTCAGATAGCAAATATTTTCTGTACGGTGGCTCGAGCAGTCTGTTTCACAGTCACTCTGTTGCTCCCGAAAAGCAGCCATAGGCAGTACATAAACACATGGGCTTGGCTGGCTGTGTTCCAATAAAACTTTATTCATGGACACAGACATTTCAATTACATGTCATTTTCATGTTTTAATGAGATTTTCTTCTTCAATTTTTTTAAATTATTTGAAAATGTAGAAAACTTTATTAGCCTGTGGACCATACAAAAAAGGCAGCTAGCTGGATACAGATTCCAGGACAGAGCTTACCTACCCCTGTTTCAGAAAATCTTTATAAATTAGTGGTTGGGAGCTGGAGCAGGAGTCAAGTTCATGAGGTTTACCATGAACTCAGCCACTATACTAGATATATGATCTTGAACTAGTTAGGGGGAGTGTAAATAGCATGCTTCCAGTAATCTCTCTGATGGTAACGGGAGCCATTTAAAAAGTGTCAACTGGGCAGCAATACCAAAATTAGCCAGGCCTGTTGGCTCACACCTGTAGTCCCAGCTACCTGGAACACTGAGGTGGGAGGATGGTTTGAGCCTGGGAAGTAAATGTTGCAGTGAGCCAAGATCATACTATGCACCGTGCCTGGGTAACAGAGCCAGATCTTGTCTCAAACAAAAACAAAATAAAACGAAAAAAACAGAAACCAAAAAAACAAACAAACAAAAAACAGAAACCAAAAACAATAAGGGCAGCAGAATAATGTGATTTATGCCTTTTAGGTTAGTCTCTCTGACTGGAAGAACAATCTTAGATTACAGCAGGCAAATTTGATAAGGAGGCAACAGTTCAGAGGGTGATAGAACAAATTCCATTCATCTAGTTAGATTTTACTTATCATTAGATCTGAGATCTGAAATCATTATACTTAATTGTATTATGTATCTGTACTATACATACTACTATGCTTTTTTAATGTCATTTACAAATATACTGTATTTTCCATTACAAAGCAATTAAATTTCCACCATATACGATGACCTTGTAAGCACTGTGTTTGAGAGGAATGGATTTGGAGCCTATGAACTGCAGATAGAAATGCCTTTGTAAAGTGTTTTTACCAGGAACACAGACGATCTGTTTCCTTTGGTGATACAGTATCTCAGTCCACAATGTGGTTCCAAATGAATAATGGAGATTGGTTTTTACAAGCCAGCTTTATCTGTTGCAGCAATGATTAATAACCCTATGGCCAACCTTGCTTATAAAAAGAGAGAAAACATGTGAAAACAATTTTGTATCTGAGTGAGATGAATCCATATTTTGTAAGGAAGATTAAAGTCAACATAAGCAGATGCCGTGGAGTTTGGAGATTTCCCTTATTGGGCCGTGTAAAAGAAGGAGTGTAAGTATTGGAGCCTGCGTGGCTTGCACTGGAAACCAGGTTCCATATTACGCCTTGTATACAACCTCAGTCAAATGACTTAAGATCTCTAAGCCTTCATTTCACCTCTGTGAAATAAGGATAATGACATATGCTTTATAGTATTTGGGCAAAAATTGATCATTGCGTGTACAGGGTGTAGATTATGCTACATTACGTAGTATGCCATGTTGTATTTAGTAGAATTATTTATAGAATGGCATTTGTTTGTGTGTGTGTGTGTGTGAATGTGTGTGCCTGATTCCGCTTCATCCTGAAAGGTCTCCTTACCCCAAATTAGCTCTTCATTTGGGCTGAGTGACTTCCATGAAAGTTCCTGAAATCTTTTTTTCTCCAATTTTGTGACTTATTTGGCTTTTCAACACTACTCTGTCATGCCTGCATTTCCCCTTCCTTGGCTTCTTTTACAACACGTTCTTTTGTTTTTTATGCCTTCCTCTCTGATCTGTGTTCTCTCTCCCTCTCTCTCCCTCTCTGTCTCTCTCTTTCTCCCTCTCTGTTTCTCTTTCCCTCTCCCTCCCTCCCTCTCTCTCTCTCTCTCTCTCCCTCTCTCTCTCTCTCTCCCTCTATGCCTGTCTCTCTCTCCCCCTTTCTGTCTCTCTCTCCCTCTATGCCTGTCTCTCTCTCCCCCTTTCTGTCTCTCTCTCCCTCTCCCTCTCTTTCTCTCTCTCTCTCACCCACACACACATAAACACACACACTGGCCCCTCTTTTATCTCTCTCTCTCTTCCCTTTTCTGTTAGTAAAAGGCCATTCACATTGCATCCCTTAAAGGCTCAATCCTAGGGCACTATTTATTCCTTTTACTCATGTGGTAACTCTAGGAGATACATTTAAGCCCATGCTTTCAAATATCATCTATATGCAGATGACTCACATTATACCTCTAGTGTAGGATTAATATTCACCTTTGTGCACTACAACTAAATAAAACCAAGTAGCTCCAAAAGAGCTATCTTTGAATGATAATTTGACAGTATATCCCTAAACCTGGCTCTTTTACTGGGCTCCCTATTGTGTTGTCAATTTCTTTTCTGTTGTACATGATCCTTCACACGTACTGCTCTCTCATCCCTCATATTCCATCCACCAGCAAGCTGTATTTATTTTACCCCTGAAATATTCCTTGTTTCTACTTTGTAAAATTATGTTAATTGACACTTCATTATTGCACGTATTTATGAAGAAAAGTGTGATAATTCAATACATATATGTATATATATATACACACACATATATATATATATACTGTGTAATGATAAAATCAAGGCAAATAGCACACCTATCACCTCAAACACTGTTTGAGGTGTTTGCTGACTATATGTATTATGCTGACATCCTATAGATGCTAGCGTGATGCTTCAGCAACTACCTTAAAACCTCTCCATCAAATTTCTCGATTAAGGTAGATCTTAGATAGTCATGATAATCAGCTTAGTCATTTTGACTTTGTAAGCTTGTTGATACCATTTTGGGATGAATAACTCTTTGTTGAGGGTGGCTGCTTAGCATCACCCTTGGCTTCTGCCCACTAGAAGCCAGTAGTTTAGTACTCTACCCTCAAGTTCTGACAATCAAAAATTACAAAAACACATTGCCAAATGTTCAGGCATGGGCATAGAGAGAAAATTACTTCCACTTTTGAGAACCACAGTCAATTCATTTATTTCCATTTTGTCTTGTAGATATAGAGCAAGCTTTCCTATTCTTTTCCTGCATGGATAAAATATGGTTGTAACTAGACACCCAAATCTATACTGCCACTCTTTCCATTCTTCCTGAAGTATGGAGTGAGTGCTAAAGTCAGCTGGGGTCTGCTGTGTCACACAGTTACTGTGTGATTTTGGACAAAATCATGTTATTTAACTCTTCACTTTTGCCATTGGTAAACAATACAAATGTTAGGTTGCTGTTGTGAGTATCAAATGTGTAATACATGCATGGTGCTCAGAACAGTGCCTGACACAGGGTATAAACTTTCAGTGGATATTAGCTATGGTAGCCAGAATGGTCTTTGAAAACAGAAGTCCTGTGAAAACCAATGGAATGCAGTGATACCACCTGTCAGCTAATAGGTTTGTCTGGCATCGTTCCTATCCACACAGCCATGTTGCACAAAGCTTCCTTCCGATACTGTGTTCTAGATACTTTGTTTTGATTCGTGCTATTTCCTATTTACCCAATATATTTGTAGCATGAATCCTTTAGGCCTCTTTGTGTTTATTCTCTCAGAAATGCCCTTTTTCTCTATCACTATAATCATTGCCTATTTCACTTCTACTCGTCCTCAGCTTTCAGTCCAATCACCACTTTTGCAGAGAAGCCTTCCCTGGCCTGTATGACTAGATTGATTTACCCAATTTTACCAATTGATGTATGCTATACTTGTTTTAAACATTAATTCATTTGCTATTAATTTTTGTGTGTGATTCTTTGTATGCTTTCTCCACAAGCCTAAAATTATTTGAGAGCAAAGTTTTTTGTTTGGGTGGCTGTTTTAGTTTTGCCTGGTATTAGACTCATGTCAGGCATAATTATGGACTTATTAGAGACATGCAATAAATAATTCATGTTGTACAAAGGTATGTAAATAGTTTTTCTAGCTGATTAAACATTTTTGAATATGTCAAGTTAATGTACATTGTTTCGTAAATAAAAACCAATGTCTTTGCAAAGTTTCCTGAAGAAAGCAAGAACTGAGAAAAAGGCTATGTCCAGGAAGTTCATCCAAGGATAAATTATCCAGCTGACTACCACTGTGGGCAACTGTGTCTGAATTTTATTGGGGGCTATATAGAAGGAGCCTGTGGAGAAAGCAGCTGCGAACTCTCTATCCAGGGGACAGAAGAGGTGCTTATTTATCTACTAGCTCCCACTGCCCATGCTCAAGGGTCCACGGCCTGGGTTCTAACATCCTGGCACTTGCATGTTTCACATGCATGAATAAAAGCTAAGCAGATGCCAAAGGCTTTCCATGTGGTAAAGTCAAAGAAATTCATGACAGAAAGTCAAACAGTTGAAGAGCAAATATTAATATCTAATAATATATTTTCAGAACTCCTACTAAAGCAAATCCTATTTTCATACATTTATTGGTGAATTTCTTGTTTGCTAAATGAGTCTTTTAGCACAGTTAGACATCTTGAACATTCACAATTTTAGGAGGTGTTTTGTAGAGCAATTGTATGTTTCCTTTGTCTTTCATCATTTCTTAACATAGTTAAGTCTGATCGTTTGTTATTTATACATACTTGGTTTCTTTTTGTGCTTCCAAATTTCAATAGAGCAAGTAAATAATTAGATAGTTTTTTTTTCTAATAATGTTATACAAGATATATTATATTTATAATGCAAACCTTTGGCTCATTTAGAATTAATTTTGGTGCATCTAGGCAATGCATGAGTGATCTAGTGATCCAGTTCCTCTTCACTCTTGCCAATATATAGTGTTATCACTGTTTGGTTTTGTTTAGTCTGTAGTCATTCCAATAGATGTGTATTGATATCTTATTGTAGCTTGAATTTGCATTATCTTAGTGGCTAACAGTGTTGAAAATTGTTTCATGTGCCTATTTATCTATGAATCCTCTTTAATAAAACATCATTTCCTTCCTTCCTTCCTTCCTTCCTTCCTTCCTTCCTTCCTTCCTTCCTTCCTTCCTTCCTTCCTTCCTTTATTCCTCCCTCCCTCTCTCCAGGGTTCTTCAGAGAAACAGAACCAATAAGAGGATAAATAGTATCTTAGTCCATTTTCTGTTGCTATAACAGAATATCTGAGGTTCAATAATTTAAAAAGAAAAACAGTTTGTTATTTACCTCATGGTTCCTTAGGCTGGGAAGTTCAAGGGGCATGGCACCAGTATCTGCTCAGCTTCTGGTGAGGGTTTTTATTGCTGGGTGAAACATGGCAGAAGGTTAAAGAGGGAGTGGACACATGCAATTGGAGACTAAATCTGAAGGGTGTCCTCATTTTAAGAATCCATTCTTGCAAGAATGAACCAATTTCTGAGGTAACTAATTCAGTCTCATGACAGCTAGAACTTACCCACTACTGTAAGAAAGGCACAAAGTTATTAATGAGGGATCTACCTCCATGATCCAAATACCTCCCACTGGGCTCTACCTCCTATCTCCTAAAACTGCCATGTTGATGATCACATTTCAACATGAGTTTTGGTGAGACAAACCACATCCAAACAATCGTAGAAGGTAGGTAGGTAGGTAGATAGATAAGAGACAGAAGTAGTTTATTTCTTTCTAATATATGTATATATGTATATATATAATACAGCTAGTGCTTGACTTACGACCACGATTGGTTCCGACAGACTGGTCGTAACACAATTTGGTCGTAAGTTGCGTAGGTTATATGCACGCAGAGATGGTAGTGCTGCCGGAAGCTGGTCCGCACTGTCGTACACCCAACTGGGCAACGTTTGCGCTGCCAGATGCGGAGCAGTCGTGGCTAGCGATTGTGGTCATAAAGATGAATGGTCGTAAGTTACATAGGTCATAAGTCGATCAATACCTGTAATATACATATCTAATATATATGATGTATCATATATATATATACATATATATATATGTATAATTAGATCTTAGAATGACCTTCAAAACCCACAAGAGCTGACCTTCTATTAACTACCCAATCTCATCTGTTCCTAGTCTCCTCGCCACTGATTTATTCTGCCCCACTAAACTCCCTATTATTATTCCTATTACACATTAGGCACATTCCTGCCACTTCATGTACTGCTTCTTTTTCCAGGGATTCTAAAAGAAACATAGATCACTTCTGTATTTCATCAAAATGTTTTAAGAAAAATTAAAAAAAAACAAAAAAAACAAATTTTAAAGCAAAACAACAAAAAAAGACAAAGTAAAAGGAGAAAAGAAAGAAAGAAGAAGGGAAGAAAATAAAGAGGAGGGAAGGAAGGAAGGAAAGAAGGAAGGAAGGAAGGAAAAATACACACACACACTTCTTAGAAATTGTAGAAATAATAAGAAAATAAATAAGGTACAATCTGAAATATTTTGTTTGCTCCTGATAAATGTGTAATGCATATTTCTGCACTGTTCTCACTTAAATAAACACATAATGGAACCAGGTGAGCTTTTCTTATATTCAAACAAGACATACAACCAAGACAAGCAGGGATTACTAAAAACAACTTCTTCCAAAAATTGAATGAGTAGAAAAATAAAAGAGAAGGAAAATAATATTAGTAATGTTTTTTAAACTTCACATTAAACCTATAGGACAACATAGACTATTTCAAGTCATTAGGATAACTCATTACCTTTGTGTTCACTGCATTTAATTTGATTGGCTCTGCCTGGGTTTTCTATATACCCAGTCTGTCCATGTGAGACATGCTGGTAGGATTTGAGTTTAGAGCTTACCTAGCTGCCGGGCAGAGCTCAGATGGCACAGGCTTCAGTGTCAGTCAGTCCTGGCTGATGATCCAAGTTCCATGTGTTAGTAAGTATAGAACTTCTTCAGGACTCAGTTTTCTCACTTAAAAAGTGAGGTCTTTGATCTCAAATAGCTATGAGGATTAGTAGTAGCAGGTGTAAAGAACTGTACACATAACAGAGACTTGGCTGATAGTAGTTAGTGCTTTAATGAATGTTTTTTAAAGGGGCTTGGACTTGGAATTAGTCTCAAAAGAGTCAATGGAGAATGAGTAGACAAAGACTCTGACTATAAGACTTCTTCAACTTTTGAAGGAACTCTGATCCTTGGGAACATGCTGGAGATATATTATAGGGCTGAAAATACAAGACATATTATGCATACGTATTGAATTTAACAATAAAAATATGAGCTGACAATTTGAGTATATATTTTAATATAAGATGTGTTAGCTCATTTGCATTGGTGTAAAGAGAAACACTTGAGAGTGGATAATCTATAATAAAAAGAGATTTATTTTGGCTCATGGTTCTGCAGGCAATATAGAAAGTATGACACCAGCATCTGCCCCTGTTGAGGCCTCAGGAAGCTTTCAATCATGGCAGAAGGCAAAGAGGGAGCTGGTATATAACATGGTGTGACAGGCAGCAGAGAGACAGAGCAAGAGAGAGAACAAGAGATAGAAGGTGGAGGTGCCAGGCTCTACTAAACAACTAGCTCTCACATTAACCAACAAGGTGAGAATTAACTTACTACCATGGGGGTGGTACCAAGTCATTCATAAGGGATCCATCCCCATGACACAACACTTCCCGCTAGGGCCCAACTCCAACATTAGGAATATTATTTCAACATGAGATTTGGAGGTGTCAAATATACAAAACATATTATTCCACCTCTGGTCCCCAAAATCTCATGTCTTTCTCACATTGCAAATTACCATCCTGTCTTCCCAATAGTACCCCAAAGTCTTAACTTGTTCTAGCATCAACTTCAAAGTCCAAAGTCTCATCAGATACTCAAAAACATGTATCCGATGTTTCTTCCACCTATGAATCTGTAAAATTAAAAAAATAGTTATTTACTTCCAATATATAATGGTGCTAGTGGCATTGGGTAAGGATTTCCATTTTCTCCAGAGTTCTCCAGAGAAACAGAAGGGAGATATTGACCAAAAGAAAAGGATAACAGGCCCCTGCATGTCTGAAACCCAGCAAAGCAGATATTACATCTCAAAGCTTCAACATAATCTTTGTCTCTGTGTCCCATATCCTGGGGACACTGGTGTAAGGGGTAGGCTCCAAGGCCTTGGGCAACTCCATCTCTGTGGCTTTGCAGGGTGCAGTTCCCGAGCTGCTCTCACAGGTTAGGATTCAGTGCAGCTTTCTCAGGTTCTGGGTACAAGCTGCTGTTGGCTTTACCATTTGGGAGCCTGGAGGGCAGAGACCCCTTTACCATAGTCTCAAAAGACAGTGCTCTGGTGGGGACTCCGTGTGTGGAGTCCAATCATATTTCCCCTGGGCACTGCCCTAGTAAAGGCTTTTTGCAGGGGCTCCACATCTATGGCAGTCTTCTGCCTGGGAACCCAGGCTTTCTCATACATCTTCTTAAATCTAAGTAAAATCTGCAGACTTCTTCACTCTTGCATTCTGTGCATTCATAGGCCTAATACCACATGGAAGCCACCAAGGATTATGGGGGCTTGTGCTCTTCAAAGCAGCAGTTCAAGCTATGGCTGTGGTCCTTTGAACAGAGACTGTACCTGGAGCTACCAGGATATGGGAAACAGCATTGAAAAGGCTGAGCAGGGCAGCAGTGTCCTGGACCTGTCTCCTGAAATAATTCTGTCCTCCTAGGCCTCTAGACCTGTGATGAGATGGGCAGACTGGAAGACTTCTGAAAGGCCTTCAGGACCTTTTCTCATTGTATTGGCTATTAGCACTTGGCTTCCTTTTAGTCATGCAAATCTCTCTAGCAAGTGGTTATCTGCAGCCCTCTTGAATTTCTCTCCTGAAAATGCTCTTTCCTTCTCTACAACATGACCAAACTGCAATTTTTTTCCAAACTTCTGCACTCTGCTTTCTTTTTAAATATGTTTTTAATTTAAGATATTTCTTTTTTTTCTTTTTTTTTTTTTTTTT
>NW_016107482.1:2938194-2949294 GCF_001604975.1 Cebus imitator | reverse complement strand
GGGGTTTCACCATGTTGACCAGGATGGTCTCGATCTCTTGACCTCGTGATCCACCCGCCTCGGCCTCCCAAAGTGCGGGATTACAGGCTTGAGCCACCGCACCCGGCAATTTAAGTTATTTCTTTGCTCCTATATCTGACTGTAGGCTGTTAGAAGCAGCCAAGTCTCTTGCTGAATGCTTTGCGGCTTAGAAGTTCCTTCCTCCAGATACTCTAAGTCATCACTCTTAAGTTCAACCTTGCACAAGTCCCTAGGACATGGGCACAATGCACCCAAGCTCTTTGCTAAAGTGTAACACGAGTGAGGCTTTGTTCCAGTTGCCAATACATTTCTTATCTTCATCTGAGAACTTTCCAGCCTGGACTTTACTGTCCATATTCCTATCAGCATTTTAGTCACAACCAGTCAACTAGACTCTAAGCAGTTCCAAGCCTTTCTTCCTCATCCTGTATTCTGAGTTTTCCAAACTCTTCCAATTTCTGCTTGTGACTCAGTTTCCAAAGCTTATTCCCCATCTTCAGACATCTTTATAGCAATGTTCACTTCTAGTACCAATTTTCTGTTAGTCCATTTGTGTTACTGTAAAGAATACTTGAGGCCAGGTAGTTTATAACAAAAAGAGGCATATTTTGGCTTACAGATCTGTAGGTGGTACAGGAAGCTTGATATCAGCATCTGCTCCTGTGAGGACTCAGGAAACTTCCGATCACAGCAGAAGGTGAAGGGGGAGCCAGAAAATCTCATGGCACGAGAGGAAGCAAGAGATAAGGAGCAAGAGAGAGGGGAGAGAGGTGGCAGCCTCTTTTAAATGACTAGCTTTTGTGTGAACTAACAAAGTAAGAATCCACTTATTATAATGTGGAGTGCATCAAGCCATTCATAATAAATCTGTCCCCGTGACCCAAACATCTCTCATGAGGCCCCACCTCCAACACTGCAGATTATATATCAACATGAAATTTGGAGAAGATAAACATAATAATGTCAAGTTATTTTTACTTGTTAATTTATATGATAAATATATGTAGAATTATATATAGTAAGTTAAATGATCTTTAAGTTACATTTATAGTAAGTTAAATAAACTTTGTCTCAATAAATGCAGTCCACATTTATTACTTGAAATAAAGAAATCATGTACACATTAGTTAACATTTGCTGAGTTTTGCCAGGTTACTCTGCGTGCTCAGAAAAATAGGAAACATCAAAACAGCCAAGTTCTGTGTGACTAAAAAGGAGAAGGATATATCTGAAGACACAATTGGAAATAGAGAAGAAGAAAAGCAGGCTGTGCTAAATGAATGTGCACATCAAACACAGGCTTGGGTGAGAAGAGGAAAACTGAATAAGAATGAAAATATATGCAGCTATGCCTTCTAAACATGTTTATATTTGCAGTTGTCTTTCTAACAAACCTATAGTAGAGGTTCTATTCTTATCCTCATTTTTCAAATAAAAAGTCTGAGGAAAAGAAAGGTTAAGCTATTTTTTCCTGTATAAACCTAGTAACTGGTGGAGACAGTTACAAACTCAACCTGCGTGACTTCATACCCTAAGGATAAAATGAGGCACTTATGACTACCTGTACACCCACATTTTTAACTTTTAGAATATGAATGAATGAAATTTATGACTGCCTGCACACTTACATTTTTATCTTTTAAAATATAAATGAATGAAATATTATATCTACTTTTTTGCATGTTAATATTTCACAAACCATGATTCATGGAGTATACTCTTCCCAGGAAATATTCACTTTTGGACATAGAAGTTGGAAAAAGGCTGACCATCAAATTCCTTTCTTTGAGGTTGACAGTGTTCATTAACATATAGTTCATTAACATTGCAATTCTGAGAAAACTACAATACAAATAAAACACGTAATTGTGTGTGTGTGTGTGACAGAGTCTTGCTTTGTCTTCAGGCTGGAGTGCAATGGTGCAATCTTGGATCACTGCAACCTCCGCCTTCCAGGTTCAAGCAATTCTCCTGCCTCAGCCTCCTGAGTAGCTGGAATTACAGGAACATGACACCACACCCAGCTAATCTTTTTTTGTATTTTCAGTAGAAACGGGGTTTCACTATGTTGGCCAGGCTGATCTCAATCTTTTGACCTCGTGATCCACCTGCCTCGGCCTCCCAAAGTGCTGGGATTACAGACGTGAGCCACAGTGCCCAACCCAAACACATAAATTATAACAGTCAAAAAACAAACAATCACACATGGAGATAATATATTTTCCTTTGCACATCTGTCAATGATACTCCCTTAATACCACCTTGGGAAGTGTTAGTTGAGGTCATTCTTAAATTAAGACCCAGGAGCGATGCCAGCAAACTTCCTTCTGCAGAAAGATACAGCAAACTAATTAGCCTTGTGGCACCTGGTTGTGTCTTTATTAATGGCAGATATTTCTTGGCGCAGTTTCTGATACAGTCCTGATGCAGATGTCATTTTTTTTCTAACATTGGTCAACCTAGGGAACTTTATGATGTAGGCTTGTGGTAATACAGTAAAATAGTTCTCATTAAGTGTATGTTTTCCCAAATGTTTCTTATCAAAAGGAAATCTTAAGAAAAGATTGCAAATTAAAGATTTAATATTTGATCTGTTTTAAGATTTCTAGTTAAAACCTCTAAAAAAAAAATAAAGGAAAAGAAAACAGAAAAGCCAAGTTGAAGACTAATTCTGTATGCTTTGTAACTGGGCAAAAATTAAGTGTTTGAAGGCACAGATGAAACTAAGTCAATAGTCTTCTTTACACTTGATATTTCTTCTGCAAATGAGACAGCCAGGTCAGACCCTAAGTATGATCCATGAGTACTACTCTTTTATATATTCAAATGAATAGAAAACATCCAAACAGTCCAGCTCTGAAGGAAGGAGAGGAGGACACACATGAAAGACAAGGGAAGCCAGTTATGGCACACTGATGCCCACACCAAGCACATGTAAGAGTGAGAAGAGGAAAACTTAAAACACGAAAGAAGAAACATGCAGCAATCGCTTCAGAATACTGATTTTCTCCTGGGGCAAGTCCCTTTACATTTCAGTGACTTTAGGGTCTTCATCAGTAAAATAGGTTCTAACATTTTCTAATTCTACTTTGAGAGTTATAGCTTGCATTAGAGAGCTCCTCTTCTTACACACATACATACCCCAGTTCCTTCCAAAGACTTTTAGGTGCCTTATCAATAATGCGAATATTAAGATAAAACAAACTTTAAAAATGAAGGAAAAATTAAGACAGTGTTAAGGTAAGCACACAGAAGTGCATGCATGCACCAAGGACTTGTACAGCTCTCCAAGATGGGCTCGTAGTTTAATTCAGAATTTCCTACAAGATAATGCCAAAAGAGAAAAATTAGTAGTGTAAGAAATTTAACAGGCTCTTTTCATAGCATGAGAAATGTAAGGAGCAGAAAGGCATGTCTGGTGTTTATGTGTAAAACAAACCCTGCACTAGCTCACTGTGAGAGGGTGCACACATTGTCCTGGGAATTTCACGGATGTGGAGTATGATCATACATCATATTTGAGTGAATACCTCTTTTACTCTCTATTTTTTTTTTTTTTTTTTTTAGACAGCATCTCACTCTGTTGCCCAGGCTGGAGTGCAGTGGTGAGATCTCAGCTCAGTGCAACCTCCACCTCCCCGGTTCAAGTGATTCTCTTACCTCAGACTCCCTTAGCAGCTGTCACCCTCTGTTCTTATACTACTGTCTGTCAGAAACATATGTGGCAACCTTAGAGACAAGACTTTTAAAATGGCTATTTTTAATAACACTGATCAAATTCAGTCAAGGATCTTTTAATATCACAGATCAAATCCAGTTAAAGATCTTTTAAGAATCTTTTAAAGTGACAGAATATTATGTCACTTGTTCTAATCCCCTGCTATTAATTAGATTTGTGTTCATTATTCAGATAAATGGAGGTAACATAGTCTCTACCTAGGAATGTTTCTGATCTAGAGAAAAATATATTATTTTACTTTAAATACCATTACCTACACTAAAGATAATTCAATGACTTTTATGATTTCATGTACTCTTTATTACCTAGGCTAAGCAGGAATAGTGTTTCCCCTATCAGGAGGGACAGTGTAATAGAAAGAACATTCTATTTGCCGACCCTGTGACTCTGATCTCTACCTGTCTGATCTCAGCATGTTTTTGATACAAAATGTCAGTGCTGTCTGACAGGTATCCATAGTGATGATTAATATTGAATTTATTTTGTCTACTTAAGAAATATTTACTGGATACTATTATCCCAAGCACCAAGCTAGGCATCAAATCAGAAATTGAAAGAAAATGTTTATTACCTAGTGATAAAATACACGAAGCCTATAAAATAGTCATTAAAATTGCTTATTCTTGTTATTGCTCAGAGAAGGTGCTTGTATTTTAACAACAACAAAAAAGGAATATAGGAGATGTCAGGCCTAAGTATGAGTAAAAGACTATGTTGATTACAAATGCAATATCTATTATATTTTCCAAGCTTTTCTCATGGTATTTGAAAGGCTGTGTGGCAAAGTCTCTGCAGCTACAATTTGCTTAAATGTAAGAATCTGTCAGAATCTGTCTGAAAGAAGCTCCTAAGATCTGATTTTCTGCTATGGTGTATCTAAACGCATGCTTATTTATTTAAAAATGTATGTGACATTATGCTAGGTGATCTGATATGTACAAAAAATTACAGAATATAATTCATATCTTTGTTTGATGGAACAGATATAAACTTCTAAACTGCTATGAGGAACTATAAAGCTATTAATTTATATAGAAGACTTCCTATAGTAGTATACCAAAGGATGGCCTCTCTGGGAAGACTGTAATTGCAAAATGACCTCCTATCTGAATGAAAAATTGGTTTTGTAAAAGTTCTCCCTTCCTCTGGGAAGATGCAGCTTTGTATTAAAGCACACAGTTTGGAAAGATAGCTTGTGCTGGATGGTCATGCCCTTACCCTCTTGGCTGGACAGACTTGGGCAGGACTTAAACCACAGAAGATAATTTGCCTCCCCAAGTTGGTGCCTCTAGAATCAACACCAGCGAGCAAAAGATTACTTAGGAAATGAGTAAGGCTATTGTTTTTAAAATATTAAATGATAAAAAGCTTCTATGTGGCTACTCTTTTTGAAGAAACTTTATGAAAGAGGAAGAAAGATTAGTTGTATTTTGAAGAATAGGTAGCATTTGCATAGGTGGAAAAAGCCGGAGAGATAGTTGTGTAGCTGAAACAGATCAAACAGGAAAAAGGAAGAAGGGAGAGGAAATTTTGTGGAAACAGCTGGTAAAAGTATTTGGTTGGAACTGATGTTTTGAGAGAGAATTATGATATGGAACTAGAAGTGCAGCTGGGTACCAGCTGACAGGGGACTTTGAATATTAGAATAAAAAATTTAAACTCTATCCTTTAGGCAACAGCAAATCATTGAAGCATTTTAAGAAAATTATTGATATAATTAGAAGGAATAAGTTTGGAAAATATCATTACAATGAAAAGACCTTTTTAATTAAAGTAGAAATCAGTAACACATGGTAGTTACAGAGAAATGTAAAATTGTAGATGAAATAATCAAAATCACCTCTAATTAAAGTGGAAGTAATTATTATTATTATTAATTCTTTGATGTACTTAAATGAGAATTCATTCCATGCATATAAAAGTATATACATTATAAAATGGAGTCACAGTATGCGTATTTTTGAAACATTATGTCATTCAGCAAAGTAATATTAACTAATACTCAAAAGGAATAGTAAATTGTACCTTTTTAGTTTTTTGTAGTGGGGAGGATCTTACTATGTTGACCAGGCTTATCTCACACACCTGGCCTCAGGAGATCCTCCTGCCTTGGCCTCCCAATGTGCTGGAATTACAGAAGTGAGCCACCCTACCCTGCCTAGTAAGGTTATTTTTAATTAATATATTTATCTTTCATTTTGCTTCTAATTGACACATAGCAGTTATGCATACTTAGGGGGTATAGAGTGATGTTTCAATGCAAGTATATATTGCATTAAAATTATTTTGTATGTCCATTACCTCATATATTTATCTTTCTAGTAAGACATTCAAAAATTTTTTTAGTTATTTAAAAATAAATTTAAATTGTTTTCTCTTTTGTTTTTATTATAGATTTAGAGGGTACAAGTACAGCTTTGTGAGATGGATATATTGCATTTTGATGAAGTCTGGGCTCCTAGTGTTCATTGTATCCATTAAGTACTCTTGTATCCAACACCCTCCACCCATCCTCCCACCCTTTGGAGTCTCTCTCCAATGTCTATTATTCCACTCTCTATATCCATGTGTATGTATTATTTAGCTCTCTCTTAAAAAGTAGAAAATGCGGTATTTGGATAATGGCCTCTCATCCATCCATATAGCTGCAAAAAAACATAATGTTATACGTTTTTATGGCTGAATAGTATTTCATGGTGTATATGTACTGCATTTTCTTTATCTAGTAATCCATTGATGGACATTTAGGTTGATTTTACTTCTTTGCTTCTGTGAATAGTGCTGCAATTGATATGAGAGTGCAGATGTACCCTTGATATTCTGATTTCCTTTCCTTTGGTTATATACCTGGTTGTATTTTTAGCTCTTTGAAAAATTGCCATATTGTCTTCCATGGAGGTTATACTAATCTACATCCCTACAAACAGTGTATAATCATTTCTTTTTCCCCATACCCTTCCCCACAAAGTGTGTATAACCATTCCCTTTTCCCATACCCTCACCAACATTTTTTATTGACATTTTAGTAATGGCCATTCTGAATGCTGTGAAAAGACATCTCATTGTGGTTTTAATTGGCATTTTTTTGATGATTAATGATATTGAGCATTTTTTACTATGATTTCTGGCCATTTACATGTCTTCTTTTGAAAAGTGTCTGTTCACGACTGGGTGCGATGGCTCATGCCTGTAATCCCAGCACTTTGGGAGGCTGAGGTGGGTGAATCACCTGAAGTTTGAGACCACCCTGACCAACATGGAGAAACCCTGTCTCTACTAAAAATACAAACTAGCCAGGCATGGTGGTGCATGACTGTCATCCCAGTTACTTGGGAGGCTGAGGAAGGAGAATCACTTGAACCCGGGATGTGGAGGTACACCATTGCACCATTGCCCCTCCAGCCTGGACAGCAAGAAGAAAACTCCAACTCAAAAAAAATAAAATAAAAATAAAGCGTCTGTTCACGTCTTTTCTCTATTTTTTAAGGGGGTTATTTGTTGTTGTTGTTGTTGTGTTGTTACTCACATATTTGAATTCCTTGTAGAATTTGAATATTAGTCCTTTGTTGAGGGCATAGTTTGCAAATATTTTATTTGATTCTGCAGGCTATCTCTTCACTCTGTTGATTATTTCTTTTGTGGCATAAAAGTTTTTTAGATTAATGAAGTCTCATTTGTTTATTTTTGATTTGTTGCATTTGCTTTTGAGGTCTTAGTCATGAACCCTTTGCCTAGGCCAGTGTCAAGAAGTTTTGCCTAGGTTTTCTTCTAGCAGTTTTATAGTTTCAGGTCTTACATTGAAGTCTTTAATCTATCTTAAGTTAATATTTGTACACAGTGAGAGATGGAGGTCTAGTTTCATTCTTCTGTATACAGGAATCCATTTTTCCTGGAACCATCTATTGAATAGGATATCATTTCCCCACTTTATATATTCTGTCACCTTTGTCAAAACTGACTGTAATATGAGGCATTATTTATGAATTCTTCATTCTGTTTATTTGATTTATGTGCCTATTTTTACAAAATACCCATACTGTTTTGGTTACTATAGCCTTGTAGTATAATTTGAAGTAAAGTAATGTAATATATGCTGTTTGGCTCATTTTCCCTAGAATTACTTTCACTATTTGGGCTATTTTTTTGTTCCATATGAATGTTAGAATTGTTTTTTCTAATGCCGTAATAAAATGATGTTGGTATTTTGATAGGAATTGCATTGAATCTGTAGGTTGTTTTAGGTAATATGATCATTTTAGCAATATTGATTTGGTTAACTCAAGAGGATGGGAAGTTTTTCCATTTGTTTTTGTCATCTACGATTACTTCCATTGGTGTTTTACAGTTTTCATTGTAGAGATCTTTCATCTCCTTGGTTAAATGCATTCCAAGACATTTTATTTTTTGTAGCTATTATAAATGGGATTGATTCTTGGTTTGAACCTCAGCTTGATTGTTATTGGTATGTGCAAATGTTACTTTTTTATATTAATTTTTTTTATATGAAACACTATTGAATTCATTTAACAAATCTAGGAGTCTTTTGGAGGAGTCTTTAAGGTTTTCTCAGTATAAGGTTGTATCATCAATAAATGCAATTTGAGTTTCTCTTTTTCAATTTGGATACATTTTATTTCACTTGCTTGATTTTTCTAGCAAAGACTTTTAGTGCTTTGTTGAATGTGAGTGGTGAATGGGCATCCTTGTACTGTTCCAGTTTTCAGCAGGAATGCTTTCAACTTTTCCCCATTCAGTATGATGTTGGCCATGGGTTTGCCATATATGGCTTTTATTATTCTAAGATACATTTATTCTATACCTAGTTTGTTGAGGGTTTTTATTATAAAATGATGTTGAACTTTATCAGACACTTTTTGAGCATCAGCGGAAATGATCACATGCTTTTTGTCCTTCATTTTACAAACATGATGTATTACAATGATTAATTTGGGTATGTTGACCAACCTTTGCATCCCTAGGATAAATCCCACTTGGTCATAATTAATGATCTTTTTATTGTTGAATTTGGTTTACTAGCATTTTGTTGAGAATTTTTTCATCTTTGTTTTTTGTTCATCAGGGATATTGGCTGTAGTACTTTTTTTTTTTTTTTTTTTTTTTTTTTTTTTTTTTTTTTTTTTTTTTTTTTTTTTTTTTTTTTATTCTTGTCTGTCTTTAGGATCAGGATGATATTGGGTTTGTAGAATGGATTGGTGAGCATTCTCCCTACTTCAATATTTTGGAACAATTACAGTAAGATTGATACCAGTTACTCTTTGTGTGACTGGTATAATTTGACTATAAATTGATCTTGTCTTGGGCATTTTGAGAGAGATGGAGTTAACTATTGATTCAGCCTCACTATTCATAATTGATCTATTCCTGGTTTCTATTTCTTTCTGGTTTAATCTGAGATATTTTATGTTTCCAGGAATTCATTCAATTCTAGGTTTTCTAGTTTGTGAGCATAGAGATGTTCATAGCAGTCTCTGATGATCTTTTGTCTTTCTTTAGTATCACTTGTATTGCCTCCTTTTTCATTTCTGATGTGGCTATTTGAATTGTCTCTCATTTTCATGCTAAGTCTAGCAAGCAATCTATAAGTTGTTTTTTTTTTTATCTTTTCAAATAACCAACTTTTCACTTTGTCAAATTTTCTGTATTATTTTTGGTCTCAACTTCATTTTATTCTGCTAAGAATTTTGTTATTTCTATTTTCTGCTAGCTTTGGGTTTGGTTTTTTTTTTTTTTTTTTTTTTTTTTTTTTTTTTTTTTTTTTTTTTTTTTTTTTTTTTTTCCCTAGTTTCCTGAGGTGTGACATTAGGTTCTTAATTTATTATCTTTTTTTAAAAATGTAATTCAACAAACTTTCCTTTTAGCACTGCTTTGGTTATATCCCAGAAGTTTTAGTATGTTTTAGTTTCTATTTTAGTTGAATTCTAAAATTTTTAAATTTTTCTTAAGTTTATCTTTGACTCAAAAATTGTTCAGCAGAATGTTGTTTAATTTCCATATGCTTTTATAGTTTCAAGAATCTCTTGAAATTGACATCCGGTTTTATTCCACTGTGCTCCAAAAAATATTTAGGATGATTTCATTTTTTAAAATTTATTAAGACTTGTTTAGTGGCCTAACACAGGATTTATCTTGGAGAACAATGTACTGATGAGAAGAATGTTCCATGAACTGATGGGAATAATTCTGCCATTGTTGGGTAGAGTGTTCTGTAAATGTCTGTTATGTTCATTTGGTCTAAAGTCCAATTAAAGTCCAGTGTTTCTTTGTCGGTCTTCTGTTTCAGTGATCTGTCTAGTGCTCTCAGTGGGGCGTTGAACTTCCCCACTATTATCATATTGCTGTCTATCTCTTTTCTTAGGTCTAGTAAAGTTAGGTCTAGTATATTTGATCTGGCATTGGTGGCATATATATTTTGAATAGTTATATTTTCTTGTTTAATTGATCTCTTTATCATTTATATAATAGATTTCTTTGTCTTTTTTACTGATATTGATTTAAAATCTCTTTTATCAGATATAAATAAGGCTATTTGTAGTCACTTTTGATTTCCATTTACACCAAATATCTTTTTCCACCCTTTTTCCTTCAATCTATAAGTGTCCACTAATAAGATGAGTTTCTTATGACCAGCATATGGTTGGACCATGTTTTATTATCCATTTAAACAATCTTTATCTTTTAAATGGAATATTTAATGCATTTATGTTGAAGTTTTATATTAATATGTGATGCTGTGTTCCTGTCATAATATTAATTGTTTTAGATTTGTGTTGCAGCCTGATTTGTGCAATTGTTTTATATGACCTGTGAGTTTTAAACTTTCAAGTGCTTTTATGATAATGAGGATTGACCTTCTGTTTCATTTTTAGAACTATTTTGAGCATTTATTTTAGGGCCAATCTTGCCATGACACATTTTCTCAGTCTTTGCTTTTTTGGGAAAGACATTAATTCTCCCCTAGTTAGAAACTTTATTCTGGCATAATGCAAAATTTGGGATTGACGCTTATTTTCCTGAACCACATTGAAAATGGAATTCCAGTTTCCTCTGACTTGTAAGATTTCTGCTAAGAAGTCCACTGTTAGACTGATGGGGTTTCCTATATAGGTTACTGAACTCTATTCTCTTGCTGATTTTAGGATTTGTACCTTTCTGTTAACCTTAGATGATCTGAAAACTATATGTCATCATGAGATCTTTCTTGCAGTGTATTTCTCTGGAGTTTTTAGAACTTCTTGTATCAGAATGTCTAACTCTTTTGCTGGACTAGGGAAGATTTCCTCAATTACTTTCTTTTTTCTTTTCTTTTTTTTTTTTTTTTT
>NW_016107482.1:2929441-2937639 GCF_001604975.1 Cebus imitator | reverse complement strand
GTAAATATCTATCTCTTCGATAAATTTCTCATTCGGATTCTGTCTTGATTTCATGATTTCTTTGTGTTGGTTTCCAGGTTTCTCTTGGATCTAACTGACTTGCTTTAAAATAAGTATTTTGAATTCTTTATTTGATATTTGAAATATTTCATTTTGGTTTTTATCTATTACTGCAGAGTTAGTGTGATCTTTCGGAGATGTTGCAACATCTTGTTTTTTCATACTTTCAGAATTGTTATGCTGGTTTCTTCTTGTCTGGAGAAACTGTCAGTTCTTATTTTGAATATATTTTTGTTTGGAATGAACATTTCTTTTCTTTTTCAGGGTGTGACTATAATGTATGTTGACTGGTGTCATTTGGCTTTGCTTCTGTGAGCTTCTGGGTGATTGCCTTCATATGGTGACTTTCTCAAATTCCAGTTGTGGTAGTACGTACTAAGTGTTTAAGCAGGCTCACAGTCTCCTTCTGAGCTGGGATGGTGAAGGTCTCAATAAGCTTATCTCATTACCACGTACTGTGCACTTGTGTCAACAAGTTTCATGTTGTGCAATTCAAACAGGCCAATAGGTAGCTCTTGCATGTATGAGCCAGCTGTGGTGGTAGCAGATGGGTTTATGCTTGATCTTTTTTTATGGGGAGAAGCTCTTCAGCTCCCCAGGCAGTAGGGTGGTTTGTGGAATATCAAGTGACTCATGCTATGTGCTCAGGCCTAGGGTGTGTAAAGTTGGGCTGAGCTAGACTTATCAGACCCTCAGGTCTCCCAGTGGTGAACACAAGCACCAGTCCTGATAGGGGTGATGAAGGAATGGTACAGACTCTGCGTGATTTCCTTAGTTATAAATAGCTCCAGTGTGGTGGCTTTCTTAAATGCAGGTTGTACTAGTAATGTACCATGTGGTTGAGCAAGTTCAAGGTGTACTGAGTATCCAGGGTAGTGTGGACAATGGTGGTATTAGAGGTTGCACAAAGCTTGTGTCCTTCCTGAGTGACTTGAACACACTTCTGTTCCAACTCCATAGTGATTACACACACACACACGCAGATCACACACACACACATGCATTTGAGTGCATAATATGAACAACATAAATATAATTCTTTGGGCATGTGATAAAATGAAAGTGAAAAGTTAAGAGAAAAGTCTAAAGTAATGAACACAGGTAAAACCATCAGAACTAATTAAAGAAAAAGTGTAAAGAAACTCCCCCAAAAATATTTATTTTGGAAAAAGTAAAAATAATTATATGTTTAATTGAAATTTAGAAATCAAAATTATTTTTTTCTATTTCTGTGAAAAATGACATTGAAATTTTATAGGAATTGCACTGAATCTATATGTCACTTGGGTAGCATGGAAATTTTAACAATATTAATTATTCCAGTCCATTAACATGAAGCAATTTTCCTTTTATTTGTGTCTTCTTCAATTTGTTTATCAATGTTTCTACACTGGCTGCACAGGGGTCTATTGACTTTACAGCCTTAACCTCCACATTGTTCAAGGGTCAACTGTATGTAAACTAAGGAACAAATAGATAAACAAATTGTGATCTGTTTAATACCATAGACTATTATTCAGCCATAAAAAGAAATAAACTGACACATTCTACAATGCAGATTAATTTTTAAACATTGCACTAAGAAGCTAGATGAAATGGTCAAACACTGTATAATTCCATTTATATGACTTGCCCATAATAGGCAGATCTAAGAAATAGAAATCAGATTAGTAGTTGCCACAGGATAGTATAGGGGCAAGTGAGAAATATTTGTTAGTAGATGTGGGGTTTCATTTTGGGGCAACACAAATATCCGGGGCATTAGATAGTAGCGATGGTTGCACAACTCTGTGAATAAATTAAAACCACAGTACATTACACTATAAAAGAACAAATGTTATGGTAGCTAAATAATTTATCACTTTAAAAAGACACCAAATTTAAATGTGAAATATGACCTTCTATTGAATAATTGAACAGTGGGGTGAAAAACAAGTTGCTCTAAAGAACATTATAGGAATAATTAGTAAAACTTAAATGAAACCTGTACATTAGATAACAGTATTCTATTAACGTTAACTTTTCTGTTTTGTGATAATTTGGGGGATTTCACATTAAAGCGTTCAGTGAGAAAGGGATCTAAGGCTTCCTGCTTACTCTCTAACAATTCAGAAAGAGAGTTGCAAATCAAATGTGGCAAAATGTCAACAATTGCTAAATATAGGTGAAGGGTATAAAGAAAGTCTTTCTACCTTTGTACTTCTTTTGGTCACTTTTATGTAAAAATTGTTGCAAAATATGATGATCATAAAGTCAAAAGAAAATGAATAAACAAAAGTAAAAAGCAAAACAAAACAAGCGCACTCCAACCAGCAGCATGAGGATGTGGTCCTTTCTCCAAAGAGAAGTTAATTTTAATTATTCCTTCAGGTTATGTGAAGTTTTCTCAGCTGCTATTAACAGTGAATTTATAACATGTCAGATTAGCTATTGAAAAAAATCTCACTATCCTGTCAGGGAGGCAAAAAAGCACTTAATGTTTACCTGATGAATTCACAAAATTTATTTTACTATCCATGTTTGGATTTATTTGTTTATATTAATGGAGTTTTAAAAGGGTAGATGATTATGTGATTCTGAAGAGCTTCAATCAAAATTTAAGATAAATGGTAAAAATGTTAAAATATAATTAAATATTGATGCAGAAGTTATGTTTACACTTCTTGGCATTGCTTCATTTGACCTATTGCTAGTGGTGCTTCTGAATTACCAAATGTTAATAGTCTTTTTTCAAATATCAGTGTCTTTTTTTCTAATTCTATGATTTATTACATGACTGTTGGCATATCTTTAAACCTGATTTTTTCATTGTCACATTATAGTAGCTATCCATAGTAGCTATCCTGAATTTGAGTTTGTCTTAAGTCTAAGAAAAATGTGGAGATGATATTAAGAAAATTCATTTTTATGCATCCTTAGATAAAAATAAAAACTAACCATCACTTCTCCTTGTTAAAACAATTTAGAAAAAATTGTTGAGAGCTGTCTAAAACCAGGTCAATTTATCAGTGCTGAGCTATAGGAGACAAGTATCATCCAGTTCTGCCCAACACCAGTAAGTCATCAGATCTACTCTTGAATTGTGTACCTGGTACCACAAGGGGATTTTGGTTTTCTTCCTCGCACTTTATTTTCCTCATTTCCTCTTCATGATTTGAACTTGTCTTTCATGGAAGGTACTATGTGCTTATAATACACCAGGCACTGAGTTTGAATTTGTTTTTTCATGGAAAGTGCTATGTGCTTATAATATACTAGGCACTGAATTAAGTATCACATAATTTAATAAGGACAAACATTATCTAATTTGAGTCTCTCATACACACAGAATAGTAGTGAAACAGATGGACTTAACATTCTGCCAAGATGGACTAGCCCCTTTACAACTAATTGACCTAAAAAATAACAAACAATAACAAACAAGCACTAGAAATTGCTGAAAGGGAGAACAGGAAAGCATGCTATTTAGGGACTTACAAGCTTCAGAAATGACATGGCAGTGAGCTCTCTGGGTATCTTTATTGTCAGGCAGGGCACTAGAGCACTACACAGGCCTCTAATCCAGAACCCCCAACAGACAACAAATGCAAAAGACTCCAAGAAAGGCTATTACTCATAGCCATAGGGCCAAGAAGAAAAAGAAAAGAATAGCCTAAGCCTTAAGCCTAATAAAACAGAAATTTTAATTTTTCATTTTTGCCAGAGTGAGGGGAACAATATGCTTTTTAACTCTAGCTAAATACCAACAGAAAAACAGCATGCTAACCTCCTTCACCATTGTGGCTTCATGGGAACCGATTCGATAGTTATTTTCTAACTTGTTCCCACCCACACTCTCTCCCTTCCCGTGCTCTCCCAAGCAAGTAGAGTGCAACTCAAATTCCTCTATTGGGTGGTTAACTGGGGGTTAATCTCATATCTCTTGCCCAGATAATGTCATCAGGGAACTGAGCCTTTATCCTGCCAGCAGAGGAGGAATCAGACAGTGGAAGGCAGAGCCGGTACTCTAGGCTCCACCAACTCCTCTTTCCACCCATGTGGAAAGTGGTGTCAGTGGTGCCAAGGGATGAGCTGGGTTAACACCCCACAGAGCACAAAGGAGAAGAAACAAAGAAGTGAAAGTCCAGGCTATAAGCTTCTTATTTTCTCCTCTTCTCTGCTATCAGAGAGACCCAGAGAGCTATAATTACCCAGAGAGCTATCAAAGTGCTATATTTTCACCCACCCAGAATGATTTAGGGGGAGACAAGGGAGGGAAGTAGGCCTAGCTGATTTTCCACTTCCAGCCTTCTGGTATGAGTGAAGACCAGGGAGGAGCTGAGCTTCTGTTCTCCATCCTGCAGCAACAAAAACAGAGACCCAACAGGGAGTTAATCTTCCATCTGTACTTAGAGTCAATGGAGATTGAGAGTGAGTCAAATGGTTGAAGGAAGCTCTCCAAAGAAAAAGGAACTAACAGTACATGGCTTGAAGCTTCAGAAGGAAAAGAAGATTATATAAATTGATAAAAATAAGGGTGCAAAAAATCGGCTGTCTTGCTTTGCTTGAGTTTCTTAAGGTATATTTGAAGGTTGAAGGAAAAATTATAAATCCATCTGACGTGCAGGTTAATGCATGTGGAAGAAATATTTAATACAATTATATCTTAAAAATTCATAGACAATTATATAAAGTTTCTTAAATCAAAATACAACAACATCAATTCCAGTAGACCATAGTAAGTTATAGGAATATATGTTATGCATGTAGCATCTAGTAAGAATACTACAAAATAATATACTAAATTAAATACTAAAAATAAATCAAGATCAAATATTTTCAAAGTTCAAATAACCTACAGAAAGATAAAAAGAAAAAAAAATCAGAAAATAGAAAGCCTAAGAAATTACTCAAAGACACATAAAGGAGAAATTAAGTCCTAACATTCTAATACAGCTTTATATCTATCTCTGTATTAATCTATGTATCCATTTAATCAAAAGACACAGATTGGCAACATATTAAAAATAACAAGGTCCGAAGATATACTGACTACAAGAATTTCACTTCAGATAAAGGGTATAGGTAGGTTTAAAATAAAAGAATAGAAAAGATTCAGCATAGAAGCATTACTTTTTAAAGCAGAAGTGTTATATATTAACTTTTGACAGACTAGATTTAAGAACAAAGAAACTTACCACAAAGAAAGACATTACATAACAATATGCGTATTAATCCAACACAAAGATATGAAAGTCCTAAATATGCGCACCACAAAACCACAACAGAACCTCAAAAGAGCAAAAGTTAAGAGAATTGAAATAAGTAGACAAGCCACAATTATGGCTGGAGACTTCAAGGTTTCATTCTCAGAAAATGATAAAACGGTAAACAAAAAATCAGCTAGAATATAGAAGAACCTAACACTATATTAATACAACTGTATCTCATTGATATATATAGAACACTCCACCCAACAAGAGAAAATACACATTTTTCAAAGGTTCACGGAACACCAAGGTAAATAATATATCCTGGACCATAAAACAAACTTCAGCAAATTTAATTGAAATCAAACAGAATATGTTATTTGACCAGAGTGGCATTAAACTAAAAATGAATAAGGACAGACAATAAGAAAATCTCTAAACATGGAAATTTAGCAACATATTTTCAAATAATCCATAATCAAAAAGGAAGTATCAAAGCAAATAAATAGAATTGAATATAACATGAAAATATAACATATCAAGATATATGGGAAAACACATCAAAATATGGGAGATTAGTTAATACTGAAAGTTCTATAGCACTTAATAATTACATTAGTATATAAAATAGAAAGGTGGAGCAAGATGATGGTATAGCAGGGTTCACGGATACCAAGGACACCAATTTAAGAACTACCTACACAGAAAGAACACCATAGTACCGAATTCAGGTGATCACTTATAGTACCTGGCTTTACCTTCCTATTACTGAAAAAGGCACTGAAGAGATAGAATGAACTTCCAAAATTGCTGACGCCACCCCTCCTTGACCCTAGCAACAGTGTGGTGCAGAGAGCCTCTCTTAGTGCTGGTGGGGAGGAGAACACAGTAATTTTAATTGCTGTCCTGTTAGAACAGAAATGAAAAAAAACTCAGCTGACTGTGGCCCACCAAGGGAGCATTGAAACCAGGCCTAGCCGAGGGGAAATTGCAAATCTCAGTGGTTTGAACTTGAGTTCCCACAAACCTTTCTACCAAGACCCAAACTGCTTTTTGTCTCTAAGTAAACTTGAAAGGCAGTCTAGGCCATAAGGACTGAAACTCGTAGGCAAGTTCTAGAGCTGAACTAGGTGCAGAGACAGTGGACTAGGGGGCAGGCAACATACTGAGACACCAGCTGGGATAGCCAAGGGAGTGCTGGCATCACCCCTCCCCTAACCCCAGGTTGCATAGCTCACACCTCCAAAAGATACTCCTTCCTTGTGCTTCTGGAGAGGAGGGAGAAGAGCAGGAGGACTTTGTCTTTCATATAGAATACCAGTTCAGCCACAGCAAAATAGGACACCAGTCAGACTTGTAATGCCCCTGTTCCAGACTTTGGCCCCCAGACATTTATAGACACAGACTGGGCCAGAAGTGAACCCATTGCCTTGAAGGAAAGGACCCAGTACTGGAAGTGTTCAACATCTGCTAACTGAAAAACCCCTGGACCTTAAATACCTAGCAGCAATATCCAGGTACTGCATCAAGAAACTTGGGTAAGCCTCTGAGATTCACTGGCTTCAGGTGAGACTCGGCACATTACCAACTATGGTGACCTCAGGGAAAAAATATTTCTGCTTGAGAAAAGCAGAGGGAAAAGTAAAGCGGACTTTGTCTTGCATCTTAGGTACTGGCATAGCCACAGGGAGTTAGAACACCAAGCAGGCACTTGGGGTCTCTAATTCTAGGACTAAACTCTTAGATAGCATTTTGGTACTTGCCCTGGGCCAGAGGGCAGCCCACTGTCCTGAAGGGCAAGTCCCAGGCCAGGCAGCATTCATGAGAAGCTGACTTAAGAGACCTTGGGCCCTAAAGGAACACGAGTGGTAGTCTGGCACTGCTCCCTATGGCCTGGGGAGGTGGTGGCTACAAGGTGAGGCTTCTCTGCCTTTGTAAAGGAAAGCGTATTGTGAGAAAGACTGTGTGGTTTTAGTGCCAGCTCAGCTATAATACAGTAGAACACCAGGTAGACTTCCAAGGTGATTTACTCTAGTCCCTGACTCCTAGATGGTACTTCTGGACTGACAGAGGGCTTGGGGTGACTTTCTGCCCTAAAGGGAAGGACACAGGGTTGACTAGTGTCACCTCCTGCTGATTGTAGGGACCCAATGCATTGAGCAGACATAGGCAATAAACAGGGAAGGGTTAGAGCAGGCCGTGGGTGAGACTCAGCACTGTGTTGGCTTCAGGTCTGAAATAGTGCAGTCATAGTGGTGGTGTCTGCAGGGGTGCTCTGTCACTTCATCCCAGCTTTAGGTGGCTCAGAAGAGAGAGACATTCTAAGGTTGGGAGAATATAAGGGAAGAGAACAAGAGTCTCTGCCTGGCAATCCAGATAATTCTCCCAGATGTTGTCCAAGACATCAAGGTAGTACTGCTATGAGTCTCTAAGAGCCACAGCATTACTGGGCCTGGGGTCTCCCCTAAAGCAGATACAGCTTAGATCACAACACCCAAATTTTTTCAAATATCTAAAATTCCTCTCAAGAAGGATGGCTAAAATAAGACCAGATGGTAAAGACTACAATAAATACTTAACACTTCAATACTTAGAGACTGAAAAACATCTGTTAGCATCAACGCCATCCATGAAAACATGACCTCACCAAATTAATTAAATAAGTCACCATGGATCAATTATGGAGAAACAGAGACATGCTACCTTTCAGAATGAGATTTCAAAGAAATTCAATGTAGCACAGAGAAGAAATTCAGATTTCTATCAGACAAATTTTAAAAAGAGATTGAAATAACAACAATCCAGCAGAAATTCTAGAGCTGAAAAATGTCATTGGCATACTGAAGAATGAATGCATCGGAGTTCTTTAATAGCCGAATTGATAAAGCACAAGAAAGAACTATTGAGCTTGAAGACAACTATTTGAAAATACACTGTCAGAAAAGACAA
>NW_016107482.1:2877109-2929430 GCF_001604975.1 Cebus imitator | reverse complement strand
AAAAAAAAAAAAAAAAAAAAAAAAAAAACAACTAAAAAGCAATAAACATTTTTACAGGATCTACAAAATAGCTTCAAAAGGACAAATCTAAGAGTAACTGGCCTTAAAGAAGAGGTAGAGAAAGAGATAGGGGTAGATATAGTTTATTCAAAGGGATAATAATAAATAACTTTTCAAACCTAGAGAAAGACAGCAATATCCAAGTACAAACAGGTTATAGAAAACCAAGCAGATTTAACCCAAGGAAGACTACCTCAAGGCATTTAATAATCAAATTTCAAAATCAAGAGTAAAGAAAGGATCCTGAAAGCAGCAAGAGAAGACACAAATAGCATACAATGGAGTTCCAATACATTGGCAACATGCTTTTCAGTAGAAATGTTACAAACCAAGAGAGTGGCATATGATATATTTAAAGTGCTAAAGGAAAAATATCTTACCCCAGAATAGTATACCTGACAAATAATGTCATTTAAACATGAAGGAAAAAAATAAAGATTTTCCAAGGCAAACAAAAGCTGAGGTATTTCATCAATACCAGATCTGTCCTACAAAAAAATGCTAAAGGGAATATATCAATAAAAAATAAAAGAACATTAATGAGTAATAAACAATCACCTAAAGTAAAAAACTCACTGGAAATATTAAGTACACAGAAAAACACAGAATAGTATAACACTGTAACTGCGGTATATAAACTACTTTTTTTTCTAAGTGGAAAGACTAAACAATAAACCAATCAAAAATAATAACTACAACAACTTTTAAAGACAGAGTCGGTAAATAAGACATAAATAGAAACAACAAAAATTTAAAAACTTAGCAGACATTGGCTAAGTGCAGTGGCTCATGACCATAATCCCAGCACTTCGGGAGGCCGTGCAGGGAAAATTTTTTGAGCCCAGGAGTTTGAGATTCCATCTCCATAATAAATATATTTGTTTAAAAAAGTGGGAGGACAAAAGTAGGGCATTGAGTTTTTGTTAGTTTTCTTTTTGCTTGTTTGTTTATGCAGTGTTAAGTTGTTAGGTGAAAATCACGGGCTATAAGATGATATTTGCAAGTCCCATGGTAACCTCAAACCAAAAAACATACAAAAGACCCACAAAAAATAGAATCAAGAAACTAAATCATATCACAAGAGAAAATTTTCTTCATTAGAGGAAGACAGAAAGAAAGGAAAGAAGGAAGAGATGATAATAAAACAATGAGAAAACAAATAACAAAATAGTAGGAGTAAATTCTTACTTATTAAATATAAATGGACTAAACTCAAAGACACAGACTGGCTTAATGGATGAAAAAAAAAAGACCTATTATCTGTTGTCACAAGAAACACACATCACCTTTAAGGCATACACAGACTGAAAATTAAGGAGTGGAAAAATATATTTTATACAAATGGGAACTAAAGAAGAGCAGGGATAACTATGCTTATATCAAACAAAATAAATTTCCAGACAAAATTGTAAGAAGAGAAAAGAAAGTCAATATGTAATGATAAAAGGGTCAATTTAGCAAGAGGATGTATCAGTTTTAATTATATGCCCCCAACGCTGGAACGCCTCAATACATGAAAGAAATATCATTAGAGCTAAAGAGAAAGGCCCCAATACAATACTGGCTAGAGAGTTCGGCAAGCCATTTTTAGCACTGAACGGATCTTCCAGACAGAAACTCTACAAAGAAACATCAGACTTAATCTGCACTGTAGAATAAATGACCCTATTAGATATTTACAGGATATTTTATCCAGGAGATGCAGGATAATATTCTTTTCCTCAGCCATGAATTATTCTCAAGGACAGACCATATGTTAAGTCATAAAATAGTTTTAAAACATGTTTAAAAATTGAAATAATATTAAGCATCTTCTCTAACCACAATGGAATAAACTAAAAACCAATAATGAGGAATTTTGAAAACGATACAAAAACATGAAAATTAAACAATATATTCCTGAATTACCAGTGGGTCAATGAATAAAATGAGAGGACAATTGAAAACTTTCTTGAAAAAAATAATAACGGAAACACAACATACCAAAGCCTATGACATATAGCAAAAGCAGTAATAAGTGGGAAGTTTATAGATATAAGTTAATTATATTAGCCAGTTTTCTGCTAATAGAGAACTACCTGAGACTGGGTAATTTATATACAAGAGAGATTTAATGGACTCACAGTTTTGTATGGCTGGGTAGGCCTCAGGAAACTTGTAACCATGGTGGAAGGCAAAGGGAAAGCAAGGGATGTCTTATATGGTAGCAGAAGAGAGAGAGTGAGAGGGGATGTGCCATACTTTAAAACCATCAGCTCTTGTGAGAACTCATTCACTATGATGAGAGTATCAAGGGAAAAACCTGCCTCCATGATCCAATCACCTCCCCACCAGGTCTCTCCCTTGACACATGGGGATTACAATTCAAGATGAGATTTGAGTGAGGACACAGAGTCAAACCATATCACTCATGCATCAAATAAGAAAAAAAAAAAAAAAAACCTTTAATTAAGCAATCTAACAATGCATCTTAAAGAATAAGAAAAGCGGGAGGCTGAGGCGGGTGGATCATGAGGTCAAGAGATCGAGACCATCCTGGTCAACATGGTGAAACCCCGTCTCTACTAAAAATACAAAACATTAGCTGGGCATGGTGGCGCGTGCCTGTAATCCCAGCTATTCAGGAGGCTGAGGCAGGAGAATTGCCTGAAACCAGGAGGTGGAGGCTGTGGTGAGCCAAGATCGCGCCATTGCACTCGAGCCTGGGTAACAGGAGTGAAACTCCGTCTCTAAAAAAAAAAAAAAAAAGAATTAGAAAAGCAAGAGCAAACAAATTTAAAAGTAGTAGAAGAAAAGAAATAATAAAGTTCAGGGCTCAAATGAATAAAATTGAAATAAGATAATACAAAAAAATCAATGAAATAAAAAAGTTGTTTTATGCAATAATATATATATAAAATAAAAATAAAAAAGAGCCATAATTAATAATAATAATAATATCTTCCCTTTTATGTATGTTTCTTTTGCCATTCTTCTAACTTCTTAATTTGCATGCTTATTTTTACTCTTGTTTTGGTTGCTATTAAATGTATTTAAGCATATAAAAGTCTTGATTACAGCTTTGAACAAATCCCATAGTTTTAGCTAAATAATATCTCATCCTCATTATAATAAAACTATGCTATAATTGTAAAAGAAAAAAAAAGATAAACAAAATTAAAAAAACCATTAGCCAGACTAACAAAACAAAAGAGAGAGAATATATAAATAAATAAAATCAGAAACAAAAAAAGACTTTTTGACCGATATTTCAGAAATCCAAAGGATTATCAGTGGCTACTATGAGCAACTATGTGTAAATATTTTGGAAAAACCTGGAAGAAGTGAACAAATTCCTAGATATATACAACCTACCAAAATTGAATCAGAAAGGAACACAAAACCTGAACAGGCCAATAACAAGTAATGATATCAAAGTTGTAATAAAAAATCTCATAGCAAAGATAAGCTCCAGACCTGATGGCTTCATTTCTGAATTCTACCAAACACTTAAATAATAACTAATATCAGTCTCATTCAAACTATTCTGAAAAATAGAGGAGGAGGGAGTACTTGCAAACTCATTCTATGATGCTAGTATTAACTTGACAACAAAACCAGGCCAAAACACATTGAAAAAGAAAATTACATGCCAATATCGCTAAAGAATATTGATCCAAAGATTCTCAACAACATATGAGCAAGTCAAATTCAACAATACAATAGAAAGTTCATTCATTATGACCAAGTGGGATTTATTCCTGGGACACAAGAATGTTTCAATAAATGCAAATCAGTCAATGTGTTACATTATTATCAACAGAATGAAGGATATAAACCATATGATTATTTCAATTAAGGCTAAAAAAGAATTTGATAAAATTCAACATACCTTCATAATAAAATCTCTCAAAAAAAAAACTAGAGATAGGAGGAAAATATATATCAACATAATAAAAGCCATATGTGACTGAGCCATAGCTAGTGTCTTACAGAAAGCCTTTTTTTTTCTAAGTTCTGGAGCATGACAAGGATGCCCACTGTCACAATTGTTATTTAACATAGTACTGGAAGCCCTAGCTAGAGCAATCAGGTAAGAGAATGATATAAATGGCATCCAAATTGGAAAAACAAATCCAAATATTTTTGTTTGCAGATGATATAATTTTACAGTTGGAAAAGCCTAAAGGCTTCACAAGAAAACTATTAGAATTGATAAACTCAGTTAGGTTTCAGGACATAAAATCAACACACACAAAAATCAGTAGTATTTATATATGCCATCAGTGAACTTTGAAAAATAAATAAATTTAAAAAGAAATCTCATTTATAATATCCACACATAAAATTAAATACCAATAAGTAACCAAAACAGTGAAATATATCTATAATAAAAATTATAAAACATTGATGAAGGAAACAGACAAGAACACAAACAAAATGAAAAAATATTTCATGTTGAAGGACCAGAAGGTTGAATATTGTTAATGTAGCCTTAATACCCAAAGCAATCCACAAATTTAATGCCATCCATATCAAAATACCAATGACACTCTTAACAGAAATAGAAAAAACTATCCTAAAATTTATATGGAGCCACAAAATATCCAGAATAGCCAAAACTATCTTAAGTAAAAAGAGAAATCATACTACCTAATTTTAAATTATACCACAGGGCTACAGTAACCACAACAGAATGGCACTGGCACAAAGACAGACAGATGGACCAATGGAACGTATTTGAGAACCAGAAACAAATCTTCACACCTACAGTGCACTCATGTCTGACAGAGGTTCTAAGATCATACACTGGGGAAAAGTCATTCTCTTCAGTAAATAATGCTGGGAATACTGAATATCCATATGAAGAAAAATGAGACTAGACCCTTATCTCTCACCATATACAAAAATAAAATAAAAATGAATTAAAGTCTTAAATCTAAGATCTCAAATTATGAAACTACAACAAGAAAATATTGGGAAAATCCCAAGGACATTGGTCTGGACAAAAATTGCTTGAGTAATTCCCCACGAGTTCAGCCTACCAAAGCAAAAATGGACAAATGGAATTACATAAAGTTCAAAAGCTTCCCCACAGCAAAGTAAACATTCAACAAAGTGAAGCTACAACTCACAAAATTGTAGAAAATATTTGCAAGTTACCTATCTTACAAAGGATTAATAACTAAATTCTATAAGGAGCTCAAACAACAGTACATGAAAAAAAATCTAATAATGTGATTAAAAAATGGGCAAAATATTTGAATAGACATTTCTCAAAAGAAGACATACGAATGGCAAATAGGCATATGAAAAGGTGTTCAACATTACTGATCATCAGAAAAATGAAAATCAAAACTGCAATGAGATGTCAGCTTACCATAGTTAAAATGACTTTTATCCAAAAGACACACAATAACATATGCTGTTAAGAATGTGAAAAAAAGAAAACATTTGTACACTTTAAGCTGGAAATGTAAAGTAATAAAACCAGTATGGAGAACAGTTTGGAGGTTCCTGAAAAAACTAAAAATGGTGTTAACATATGACCTAGCAAACCCTATACCCAAAAGAAAGAAAATCAGTTTATGGAAGAGATATCTGCACCTCTGTGTTTGCTACAGCACTGTTGACAATAGCTAAGATTTGGAAGCAACCTAAGAATCCACCAACAGATGAATGAATAAAGAAAAGTGTACATATATACAAAAAATGGAGCACTATCCTGTCATAAAAAGTGACATTCAGTCATTTTCAACAACATGGATAGAACTGAAGATCGTTATGTTAAATGAAATAAGCCAGGCACAGAAAGGCAAGCATTGTGTGTTTTCACTTATTTGTGGGATATAAAAATCAAAACAATGAAATTCAGGGACATAGAGAGTAGAAGAATGGTTACCAGGGTCTGAGGAGGGTCGTGGAGGGCTGACAGGGACATGAGATGGTTAACCAATACAAAAAAGTAGTTGGAAAGAATGAATAAGAACTATTATTTGATAGTACAATGGAATAGGGTGACTACAGCCAATAATAAATTAATTGCACAGTTTCAAATAACTTAAACAGTGTAATTGAATTGTTTGAAACTCAAAGAATAAATGCTTTATATTCTTTGGATACCTTATTCTCCAGAAGGTGCTTATTTTATATAGCATGCTTGTATAAAAACATCTCATGTACCTCATAAATATATATATACCTACTACATACGTCCAAAAATTAAAAAGTAAAAAGTAAAAAAAGAATGTAAAAAATTATCACATAATCTACACTTTTACCTTGAGAAAGTAGAAAAAAATGAAAAAAATAAACCCAAAGCAATAATAAGGCAGAAGATAATATAGGAGAAAAAAAAATCAATAAAATTAGATAAAATATAATAATATGGAAAATTGATGTTAAGAAAAAGATTATTGTTAAATAATAAAATATAAACTTTAAGAAAAACTGACCTAAAGAAAAAATACAAATTAGTAATTTTAGAATAAGACAGTATATTATAGCTCCTACACCCAACCAAGAGAAGGATATTATGAACATGCTTAATTAAAAGAACTTAGAATAAATGAATGAATTCCTCAAAAAACATAAATTACTACACCTCAAACCGAGATGCAATAAAAAACCTGAACAGGCTTCTAGCCACCTAAAGAAAACAATTTTAAATTTAAAGCTTCTTTTTAGTAATAGCCAGTCTGTGTGAGATGGTATCTCATTGTGATTTTGATTTACATTTCTCTAATGATCAGTGATGTTGAGCTTTTTCTCATATGTTTGTTGGCTGCATGTATGTCTTCTTTTGAGAAGGGTCTGTTCATTTCCTTTGCATACTTTTTAACAGGAATTTTTTGTTTTTCTCTTGAAAATTTGTTTAAGTTCCCTACAGACACTGGATATTAGACCTTTGTCAGATGCATAGTTTGCAAATATTTTCTTCCATTTTGTAGATTATCTGTTTACATGTACCTCTAAATGTAAAATAAAAGTTAAAAAAGAAATAAATTTAAAGCTCCTGAAAAAAAAAAAATCTTTTGGCCAGGATGTTTTTCCAGAAGACTTTTACTACACATTTAAAGAAGAATTAATACCAATTTTATGCAATCTCTCTCAGAAATAGAAGATGAAGGCACTTCTCCACACATTTCATAAGACTTTTGATACCAATATCAAAGACAGTGCTATCCTATCCCCCAAGGAAAAACAATGGAAACAACAAGCAAACAATCATTACAAGACAATATTCTTCACAGATGCAAAAATTCTCAGCAAGATATTGGCAAATCTGATCCAGCAGAGTATAAAAAGATGTATACGTCATGAATAATTGGGATTTATTCTAGTTATGCTATGCTGGGTTAACATTCAAGCACGAACCAATGCCTCTCACTACATGAACAGGCTAAAGAAGAGAAATCAGATGATGATATTAATTAATGCAGAACTTTACAAAATCCAACACTCAGTCAACTGAAAACTCTCAGCAAACTAGGTATAAAAGGGAACTTCAACTTGATAAAGAGCATTTACCAAAAAAACCCTACAATTAACATTATACTTAATGGTGAAAGCTTGAATATACTCTCACCACTCTTTTCCAACAAAATTTGGAAGTTTTAACCTAAAGTAAAAGTTTAAAAAAGAAATTTAAAGCTCATATATATATATATATATATATATATATATATATAAACAAGAAATTAGTAAAACTGCCCCTATGTACAAATAATGTGATTTTTCATTCAAAAATCTAAAGGATTTTGACAGCAAAAACCAAAAACCCTAGAGCTAATAAGTGAGTTTAGCAAGATCAATTGCTATGACCTTATTCATTGTTTGTTTGTACCATTAGTATACATGTTCATTGTTAATATATAGAAATACAGTGAACATGTGAAGACCAAAATTAAAATATCATTTAGAATCACTCTAAATAAAATTAAGACAAAATATTATATACATACTAATGTTGTAGTAGGGTGTTGTGATAAAAAGATAACAGGAACTCATCCTGGGAGTAATGAAACTGTTCCTTGTCTTGATGATATCAGTGTCAATATCCTGATTGTCTTATTTTACTGTAGTTTTGTTTGTCTGTTTGTTTTTTTAACAGAGTCTTGCTTTGTCACCAGGCTGGAGTGCAGTGGTGCTATATTGGCTTATAGCAACCTCTGCCTCCCAGGTTCAAGCAATTCCCTGCCTTAGTCTCCCCAGCAGCTGGGATTACAGGTGCCTGCCACCATGCCTGGCTATTTATTTATTTATTGTATTTTAGTAGAGATGGAATCTCAATGTTGACTAGGATGGTCTCAGTCTCCTGATCTGGTGATCCTCCTGCCTTGGCCTCCCAAATTGCTGAGCCACCACATCTGGCCTATTTTACTGTAGTTTTGCAAGTTGTTACCATTGGGAGAAACACAGTGTATTAGTTTGCAGGGCTGCCATAACAAAATACCAAACTGGGTGACTAAACAATTGATATTTATTTTTTCGTAGTTCTGTGGACTACAATGCCAAGATCAGAGTGTCAGCAAGTTTGGTTTCATCTGAGGTCTCTCTCCTTATCTTTCAGATGATGACATTCTCTTCTATCTTTGTCTTTCCTCTGTATCTGTGTCCTAATCTCCTCTATAATGACATGAGTCAGATTGGATTGTTGCCAACCCTATAATTCATCACCTTAATTACATTTTTAAAGGCTCTTTCTCCAAATACATTCACATTCTGAAGTGTGGAGGTCAGTACTTCAACATAAGAATTTTGGGGAAACATTTCTGCCCATAACACTGGGAAAGGGTACATGCATTTTAATGACTTATTTCCCATATCACTTGTTATGACTGGATGCGAATCTATAATTATCTTAAAATTATAAAGAATGGAACCATTATTATCATCCTCATTGTCTTAAGAAAATAACTGAAACTCCGAACATTGCTGTTTCTTGAAGGCATTGCAAGGTAGCAATAAAACTGGGCCAAGAATAAATTCATTCTTTTCAATTGAGTTATAACTGGAAAGAATGAATTTAAACACCAAATAAGTATCTATTGTGCCAAGTGATGTAATAGTTTTAAAAATATTAGTAAATATTAGTAAAATTTAAGGAGGTGTAATGGTTATTTGTATGTTTCACTTTGACTGGGCCATGGGTGTCCAGTTATTTGGTCAAATATTCTTAGTATCTATAAGGGTGTTTTTAGATGAGATAAACCTATACATTGGTAAATTTATATGAGTCTGAGTAGAGCAGACTGCTCTTTCTAATGTGGGAAGAGTTTATCCAATCAGTTGAAGGCCAGAATAGAACAAAACGACATACACTGAATAAAAGATAATTCTTCCTGCCTGTTGGCCTTTGGCCTGGAACTACATCGCCTATCTCCTGGGCCCTGTTTGCCAACTCATTCTTCAGCTCTTGGGACTTTCCATTCTCCATAATCATGACAGTCAGTTTCTTACAACAAATAATTTTTATGTATTACATACCTTTGCTAGATTTATAAAAACATATATATGTATCTATAAAAAAACATATGTCCGTGTGTCTGTATTTATAATATAATATACATGCTATTGTTCTATTTATCTAAATAATCCTCACTAATACATACAGTAGCCATAATGTTCTCTTCAGATCTGAGCTATCCAGTGCACCAGGGGTTATCCATGTCTGCTGAAGCACATCTGGGCAGTTGAGTGATGTAAACATCTATAACAGTGCTGTATATTTCCCAGAAGTGTTGGCTGCCAGAGACTACTCGTGTTGCTCTTGCAGGCTTTGGACACCTGAGGCCAAGCTTTTTCTTGGCCTTGATATCACTTGATTAGGTGTGAAGAACTGACCCATAGTGGAGCAATATACTTGCTCTTCCTGGAGTGGCTTTCTTCCTGGATGGAGTGAACATGATAGAAAACAGGTGATTCCAAGCTAAGTTTTTCGCCGTTGGAATCTGATTTGAACAAACTCCCTGAGAAAGGAATATAATGAGTGTGCTCGTGATTTATCAGCAGTACCTAGCATAAAGCATAGCATGTGTTTGAAAGTCACTGGCAATATATATATTGCCAGTACCTAAAATAAAGCATAGCACATATACATATATGTATGTGTATTTGAATGAATGAGGACATCATTTTCCTCTGTGTAAGGAAATTTACAATTGGAATGAGCTCTTGAGTTACACTGAATCCTGTGTAGAGGTAGGTAAGCCCAAAACAGGCTATGGATAACAAGGAAGTGTTTCTTTTGCCATAGATGATGTTGTTAACAGTAGGTTCTAAAAGAATCTGTGATTGTACCTGCACTTGAAGCGCTTCTTTAGCCACAGATATACGTTGGCCATGAAAACAGGACAATTGTCGGCCTCAGATAATTTTGATTCCGTGTGGCATGGCTGCCTTGATCCTTATTAGATATTATTCTCCCTCAATTAAAGGGTTTTTTTTCAAGTTAAATTCTGCAACAGTGAATTACCAATATTTTCCAAAGATCTATGAGGAGCTAGCTGGAGGCAAGGGCAAACACCCACGATGGCATGACACTATGAAACCAAGCACCATATATGAGCACCCAAGTGGCATTTGCACAGCACACTCATCCTTTCACAGGGGGCTCACATTTTCTTTTTCTACTGAGCCTCCCGATAACCACGGTGCATACCTTACACCATCCCTCCAACATTCTTCAAGTATGAGGCACACTGACTAATAGCTTATCGGAGTTGTGACTGTTCTCTCTACTATTCAAATATACAAGGCAGAGTAGCAGAGTTATTTGACTGGGCTGAGGGAATTGGTCTCTTCAGTATACAATTAACGAACCAAAGCAACAATATCATTTAGGAGTCTCTGGAGGTAGACAAGTAGTTGAGTAGATGATTCTTTGCTTTTCCCTTAGCAATCAAAATTGCCATCCTTCAAAGATTCCTGGCAATAGGATGAGTGAATATCAATATTACTGTTGCTACAATGTCACTATATTATTAATAAACAATTCCTGTGCACTGGGCCTAGGCCAGGCATAAAATCTATGAGTTTTTCTGATAGAAACACAAATTGAGGATGAATGGGAAAGATGGACATTTGCTTAGAAAATGTGACTGTCCAGGTTTGAGTCAATAAATAATAGAGCAATCTATTAGGATTCGAAGACAGGAATTACTGCAACAGTGACTGGGAACAATCTCTCTCACTTCACATTGTCTTCATATTTTTCTTTCTGTCAAAAAGGAATAATTCCTATATTGACTTCTACTTGATTGTTCTACTTTATATTTCACTGTTCTAGCTCTAAGCTCAATCCACTTTCTGTGACTTATGTAAGACAAACCAAAAAAAAAAAAAATAATGGCAGATGATTTCAAACATATGATTACTGGAAATGGTATCATGCACCTGTAATACAGATTTTTATTTTATCCTATTTCAGATTTTTATTTTAAAGAGATATGCAGTTGAAGTCCTCTCAGAAACTCTCTCAATTGCAATTTTCCTCTCATCTTTTCCATAGATAACTTGCTTCTGAAGTTAGCATGCATCAGTTTCATGCATGTTTAAAAATTGTACTCCATGTACAAGTTGCCACAATCTATATATTTTCAATTGTTAGGTTATAAAACTTACACAGGTGGTCACTTTTGCCACATGTTCATCTGCATTTTTCTTTCTCTAATATGTATTTTTCTTGATATTTTCATTTTTATCTTTCTAAAATGCTAGTCTTAGTATGTAAATCCATAGATAAAAGTATTCAGTGTCCTCTTTCTCAAACATGTCGTTCCTGAAGAGTAGCAAAAGGTCCCCTGAATGACCCCTTCCTTCTTGTCCACAGTTCAACCCTTGCTATGTCCCTGCTCCAGACTTAGGAGAAATTGTGAATTTGCCATGTTGTCTGAGACTTATCTTCTTTTATTCAGACTCCTCCTCTTCTTTCTCCATAAATAGCTACCTAACACCATTTGGCCTTCAAACACATTTAGCAAGTTCATCTCTACAAATTCTCTTTGATGAACTCTGAGTCACAGAATCCTCCATACTTTTATCCAAGCCCTTGACCCACTGGACAATAAACATCCGAGTTTGCCATCAAACTGTAAGCTTTATAAGGACAAATAATATGTGAATTATATTTACATCTTTGGCCCTGGGACAAAGAAGTGCTGAAAAATATTTTGTAACTAGAAGATAGGTGGTCTTCCTTGTGCAGTATATATGATTAAGCCAAAGAATAAAGGAAGCAATGGAAATGAAATTGCTTTAAAGGGCACAGATTTCAATATAAACATAAGGTTATGCTAATATTGCCAGTGGCAAAAATAATGATAATCTTGTTGAAACAGTATGTCCTTACTGCATTGTGTGGAAATTACTCCATACCTTTTTACCCTCTGCAACTCATAGTGCTACATAAATATCCCCAGAATCAGTAGCATGTCTGCAGGGATGCTTTATACTTGCTCTGCAATATCATTCATGGACTCTCTAACTGTGACGGTAATCCTGGGAATAGTTGACACTATTGTCTTGTATTTTAAACTAAAACAGTACCTGATATCATGTAATGCTTACTATATACAAATATATGGAATGATGATCAATTATGTCTTTGTTCTGATTGGTTATAAATATTGTGGTATTCTTATGATATTCTCATTAATTACAAAAAAAAAATCTACTTACCCATCTATTGATATGGAATTTGAAACACAAATTCTTCAGGTACAAACTCAGAAATGGGATTGATGTATGACATGTTAGTTCTGTTTTTAGTTTTTAGAGTACCCATCCTACTGTCTTCCAAAATGGCTGTACTAACTTCTATTAATACCAACGGGGTACATGGGATCCCTTTTCTCCACATACTCTCCAACACTTGTTATCTTTTGTCTTTTTGATATTAGCAATTTTAGCAGATGTAAAGTTATTTAACTGTGGTTTTAATTCACATCTTTCTTATTATTAGTCATGTTGAGCATTTTAAAAATACATCTCTTAGCCACTTTTATGTCTTCTTTTGAGAAGTGTCTATTCAAGTCCCTTCCTTCTTAATCAAATTATTTTCTCTCTGTAGAGTTGTATTAGTTCTTTATATATTTTGGATATTAATTCTTCATCATATGTATGACATGAAAAGCTTTTTCCCCCATCTGTAGGTTGTATTTTTACTCTTAATTGTTTCCTTTGATGTGCCAAAGCTTTTTATTTTGATGTAATCCCATCATTTATGTTTGTTTTTCTTGTCTCTGTTTTTGAAATCAAATAAAAGATATAATTGCCTAGACTAACGTTGTGTGACTTTTTTTTTTATCTTTCCTTTAGCAGTTTGATAGTTTTGAGTCTTATGTTTAAGTCTTTAATTCATTTTGAGTTGATTTTTGTATATGGTGTAAGATATAGATGAATATTTATTTTTGCATGTAGATACTCAGTTTTCCCAACATTATTTATTTAAGAGACTGAATTATGAGAGAACTAATTTTACAGCTTGCCTATGTTTGAATCATTGCAGTTTTAATCAGTCTCTCTGCCAGCCATTTCCTTCCCTCCTGAAAGACAAGCCTTATTTTCCCCAGTAGTTATGCTTCATTCCATATGTACTTTAATTTCATTTATTTAGTGATTATGACTTTGAAATATATGTGTTATGTTTATTATGACACTTCTGCACAATTATTTTCTCCTTTAAATTGCTCCTTTTTCTTTTTCTGGCATCCCTCTCCATGTTATGGTCTATTTAATAATTTAAAAAAATGTTGTGGCAGTGGTGAAGCTCTCATCTCTCAGTTTCAAACCTGCACTTTTATCCTCTGTTGCATGATGTTGCAGCTAAGACTCAAGACTACATTTCTCTTTTGCCAGTGGCTTCCTGTTTGGCTCTGCTAATAAAGGAGGTGGAGACAGCCTGCTTCCTATTTCTGAGAGGATCACACCATCCTTGCCTCTTCACTTTGGTGTTTTTCTTTCATAACATAAATAGTGGACCAATTCAATTTGCTGTTTTTCCAACATTTGTAGAACTAACGTAATTATACCTCGTTAGAGATCTCTGCCTCTCATCAGAAGTCTTATGTCCATGGGACCTTTTGAGGACATTAGCCCCAACCTAGCTCATTTTAGAAAGCTGAGCTTCAGTGGTGCAGGATCTTTATTCCAGACTTCTAAACTTGAATAATCCCAGCTTCTTCAATTTTTTAAGTCAGATTATACCCTGCCTAGACCTTGGTTGATAGAGAAATTGGTAATAGGTAATAGATAACAGAGAAATTGGTAATATGAGATTTGGGAATTTGTTTAATATTGAGCTAGGCAAACTATTTCTGTAAAAAGCATGCCATAAAGTTACTGTCCTAATTACTATTAACTACTCATGAGAAAAGAAATAGGCACTATGCAAACAAGGGGAGTGGTCAGGCTTGACCCAAAGCCTATCCTTTGTGAGACCTGGTTAATAGAAAAAAAATCCAGACTGGAGTCTGGAGTCAGCCACTCCAGGCCTCACTCTCTTGTAAACAATGTAACTTCTCTGTCTATGGGGATATCACATGAGAGCTCTCTTCAAATTCCTCCTCTCCAAAACAGGCCATTGAGCTGGTTATTTCAAAGCTCTTCTTAATCTCTGTAATTCTATGAATGTAAGAATATTACATTTAACTTCATTAAGTTTCCTTGAGTAAAATTTGGCATAAAAATAGTTGTGGCAATTGACTGCTGGAATAACGACAGCATAAAAACTTCCTCTGACCTGTTTTTCAGCCAAACTGGTAAAAATCATCAAAAAATAGCAACTTACAGTCTCTGGAATGGCCTTGAGAATAAATAGAAAATGAAACAGCCTATTCAAGAGAATCTACTAAATTTTATATGAACAGAAAGAGTCTGTGCTATTTGATCCAAGACAAGAAAAAATTTGAAAACTCACGAATATGTGAAAATTGTAAAACAGACTCCCAAATAACTAATGGATAAAAATGAAAATAAAAAATAAAACTCCTCGAGGTAAATAAAAATGATGACACAACCCCTCTAAACTTATGAGATGCAGCTAAATCAGGCTTCAGGTGGAAATTTATAGTTTAAAATGCCTATAGTAAAAAAGTTGTAAGATCTCAAACCAATCATCTGACATTCCAACTTAAGACATCAGAAAACCTCATTATCTTACAACGAGGCATAGGAGGAACATACCTCAAAATAATAAAGGGCATATAGGACAAATTCACTGCCAACATCATAACGAATGGGGAAAAGTTAAAAGCATTCCTTCTAAGAACTAGAACAAGACAATGATGCTCACTCTCACTGCTTCTATTCAACATACTACTGAAAGTTCTAGCAAGAACAAGCAGGCAAGAGAAGATATAAAGGACATCTAAATTGGGAAAGAGGAAGCAAAACTACCTGGTTTTTAGTGACACGATTATATAACTAGAAAACAATAAAGACTCCTCCAAAAGGCTCCTGGATTTGATACACACGTTCAGTAAAGCCTTAGGTTACAAAGTAAATGTACAAAAATCAGCATCACTGCCATACACTGACAATGAGCAAGCTGAGGATAAAATAAAAACTTTATTTCTTTCACAACAGCTGCAACAAAAAAAGAAAAAAGAAGAAAATACCTAAAAATATAATTAACCAAGGGTAAAGAAACTCTATAAAGAGAAGTACAAAACACTGCTTAAAAAAAATCAGAGATGACACAAACAAATGAAAATATATCCCCTGCTTACAGATTGGAAGAATCAGCATCATGAAAATGACCATATTGCCCAAAGCAATCTGTAGATTCAATGCAATTCTCATCAAAATATCAATGCCATTTTTCAAAGAATTAGAAACAAAATTCTACAATTCATCTAGAACCAAAAAAGAGCCTAAATAAAGCAACAGTTAAGAAAACAAATCTAGAAGCATGACATTACCCAACTTCAAAGTATAATACAAGAGTATCATAATCAAAATAACATGGCACTTGTATAAAAGTAGATACATAGACCAATGGAACAGAATAAATAACCCAGAAATGAAGCCAAATATTTAAAACCAACTGATCTTCAACAGAACATATAAAAACATAAACTGAGGAAAGGACACCATATTCAATAAATGATGCTGGGAAAACTGGATAATCACATGTAAAAGAATGAAACTGGATCCCTATCTCTTGCTATATAGAACTCAAGGTGGATCAAAGACTTAAAACTAAGACTGGAAATCTTAAAAATTCTGGAAGAAAACTTAGGAAAAACTATCTGGACATTGGCCTAGACAAAGAATTTATGACTGAGACCCCAGAAGCAAATGCAATAAAAACAAAAATAATTAATGGGACCTACTGTTTGAGCTCAGTGGGTCATGCCTGTAATCCCAGCACTTTGGGAGGCCAAGGCGGGCAAATCACTTGAGGTCAGGAGTTTGAGACCAGCCTGACCAACATGGAGATTCCCTGTCTCTACTAAAAGTACAAAATTAGCTGGGTGTGGTGGTACATGCCTGTAATTCCAGCTACTTGGGAGGCTGAGGTATGAGAATTGCTTGAACCGGGAAGCGGAGGTTGTGGTGAGTTGAGATCACACCATTGCACTCCAACCTGGGCAGCAAGAGTGAAGCCTTGTCTCAAAACAAACAAACAAAACAAAAACAAAAACAAAAAACCAACCAAATTAATAAATAAACGGGACCTATTTAAACTAAAAAACTTTTGCACAGCAAAATAAATAATCATCAGAGTAAACTGACAGCTTACAGAATGGGAAAAAGATGTTTGCAAACTACACATCTGACAAAAAACTAATATCTGCAAGGAACTGCAAGAATCTGCAAGGAAATCAAACAAAGCAGAAAAATGAAAAACAAATAATCCCATTAGAAAGTGGACAAATTGCATGAAAAGAAAGCACTCCAAAGAAGATATCCAAATAGTCAGCAGGCAAGGAAAGATGTTCAACATCACTAATCATCCTGGAAATGCAAATTAAAGCCTCTATGAGATATCACCTTACTCCAGCCAGAATGGACGTTATTAAAAAGTCAAAAACAATAGCTGTAGCATGGATGAGGTCAAAAGGGAATGCTTATACACTGATTTTGGGAAGTAAATTAGTACAGCCTTTATGGAAAATGGTATGAAGATTTCTCAACCAAAGGTATGTCTACTATTTGATCTAGTAATCTCAATAGGGGTACCCACCCAGAGGAAAATAAGTCATTCTATCAAAAGACAACTGTACATGTATATTTATCACAGGGCTATTCACAACTGGTAAAATGTGAAACAAACTTAAATGTTTACCAACCAATGAATGGATAAAAAAAAAATATGCTATGTTAATCAAAACATTGTGATGCTGGCAGAAACATAGACATATAGAGCAATGGATAAAAATGAGAGCCTAGAAATAAACTTTTACAACTGATTTTGACAAAAGTTCCAGGAATAGTCAATGAGGAAAATAATATTTTTCTCAACAAATGGTCCTGAAACAATGGAGTAGCCATATACAAATGAGTGAAATTGAACTTTTACCTTACATCATATAAAAATTAGCTCAAATGGATTAAATAACAAAATTTTAGAACTAAAACTATACAACTATTTGAAAAAATTATGAGGGCTTATCAACATAACCTTTACTTGAGCAATGAATTCTCAGATACGAATACAAAAATAGAAGAAACAAAAAAATTGAACATCATTGAATTAAAAATTTTGTGTTGTAAAAGATATTATCGAGGAAGAGAAATCACAACATACCGAATTTTTTAAAATTACAAAATCACACATTTGATAAAAAGACTTACTTCTCAAATATGTGGAAAACTCACGTAACTTGTTGATCAAAAGATAGTTCAACTTAAAAACATGTAAAATATCTGAATAAATATTTCTCCCAAGAAGATAAACAAATGGCAAAGAAATACAGGAAAAGATGTTTGACATTAATAGTCATCAGGGAAGCACAAATAAAAACCACAAAGGAATACCACTTCACACTCACTATTGTGGCTGGAATTAAAAGGCCTGATAATCACAACTATTGGCAAGGATGTGGACAAAGTAAAACTCTTACTGCTAATTGAAACATGAAATGGTGCAGCCATTTTTGCAAGCTGTTGGCAGCGCCTAAAAAAGTAAGCATTTTTTCCATATGAACTAGCAATTCCATTCCTATAGAACTCTCCTCCCAAGAAAAGTGAAAACATAATGTCTACACAAAACTTTTACACAAATTGTAATGCATTATGAGTAATTGTCACAAGTTGGAAACAATCTGTCCACTAATGAATAGATTTTAAAAACATGGTACATTCATGCAATGGAATATTATTTGGCTATCAAAATGATGAAGTACGGATCCATGGGAAAGTTGGATGAGCCTTGAAAATGTTATACTACATGAAAGAAGCCAGACACACAAAAAATCACCTATCGTATCTTTCCATTTATGTGAAATGTCCGGAATAGACAACTTTAGAGCTAAGGAAAGTACATTGGTGGTTGTTGGGCGATAATATGGGGTGGGGTAATGGGGAGTGTATCAAAAGAATGTATTTTGAGGTGATAAAAATGTTTTAAATTTGTGGCCAGGCACGGTGGCTCAAGCCTGTAATCCCAGCACTGTGGGAGGCCGAGGCGGGTGGATCACGAGGTCAAGAGATCGAGACCATCCTGGTCAACATGGTGAAACCCCGTCTCTACTAAAAATACAAAAAATTAGCTGGGCATGGTGGCGTGTGCCTGTAATCCCAGCTACTCAGGAGGCTGAGGCAGGAGAATTGCCTGAACCGGGGAGGCGGAGGTTCTGGTGAGCCGAGATCACGCCATTGCACTCCAGCCTGGGTAAGAAGAGCGAAACTCCGTCTCAAAAAAAAAAAAAAAAAAAGACAAATTTGTGGTGATGGCTGCACCTCTCTGTAATTATGCTGAAAAATCAATGGATTATATACTTTAAATGGGTGAATTGTATGGCAGGTGAATTACACTGCAATAAAGTTATTTGAAAAAGAGCTGTGTGGGGATATAGACAGGGACCTGAGCAAATGGAGTTATCTTAAATCACTGCGTGTTCGATTACCGATGTAGCTAGTGTACTCTTTGAATTCAGATGACTTTTATAGTCACAAGAATCAAAGAGGGAAGGGGTTTAGAGTATCTAGGAGGTGTCAATTGGATCCATTAAAGCGATATTTGATCTGGATGGTGACGGATAGAGATAGAGGATGGGCACAGGAGTGCCTCCTTTTTAACTTGCAACACATCAAATAGCTAATTATATGGGCTTCTTGGGATCTGTTCCATAAAACAAGGGACTCTGGTCCATGTAACTTGGCTGCAGACATCTGCAGGCTCAGGCAGTCTTGGCTAAGGCCTGGCCAGAGGCTCTGTGACCTGCTGGAGGGAACACTGGTTGATGTTGCCATCTTTTCCTCATACTGAGAAAACTGATAGTACCTTCGCCCTCACGCCAGATGAACTTTCTCTGTAGTTACCCCCCGTCATATTTTAATACACTGCAATATTTGCAGTAGTTGTGAGATCCTATGAGCTGAGACTTATTTCTCCCCAAGCATTAGATAAGCAAGACTGTCTACTTTGCTTCCCTTTCCTATTTGTGTCTCCACTGCCCTGGACATTTCCATTAACTCTGACTTATAAGACATCAACTGCTTTTCTCCAGGCTTAAATTTTCCTATAACCTATGAATATTTGGGCAGCAGTTCCATTCTGGAAACCTAATTGGTGCATAAAATGCACTCTGAGATCCTTTAACCAATCTCTGAGACATAAAGCAGTCTAGGAGTGGGGGCCAATAGGCCGAAGGACAGGGACTTGGTCTTAGTGATGGCCTCTGAAGTGCTCAGGAGAACCATTGGCTTATGCCAGGCTCTTAATGAATCATGAATGTGGTCACCAACAGAACTGAGATAGTATCTAATACTTGACAAGGAAAGGAAGGAGGTTGTTCAGAGGCCAGCAGAGCAAGTGTTAGCAGAATGCTGGAGTTGGGCATCACAGCTGCATGATTTATCTATAGGTAAATGATTGTGGGACTCTTGGATGTAATTACCAAACAAATTCCATGCCAAACTCTTCACTGCCTTTACTTTTTCTGAAACACTGGACTTACCTTTAGCTGCAGGAATCCATCTATGAGACATTCTACTTTGTGTTATGCCTTAACATTAATTTCTTATCCTGTTGTGGAATCTGGGATTGTATAGCTATGGGCATTTAAAAATCAATCCATCAATGAATAAGAATGCTGATTTTTTTTTTTTTTTTACCAAAATTGCTTTTATAGTTTAAGACATGGTGTTTTCTCTCAGATGTATCCTAACTAGGAAAATAACATGTGGGGGTAAACTGAGACATTATTGTTTTGGGGTTTCTTTTCCGCCAAATAAATTAGTGTAAATATGAAATTGATGAAGGAATTCATAAGCATCAACTCTAAAATTCAAAATTTTAGAGTTAAAAATTGTGACCATAAATCCAAACCTCACAATCTATTTTCTCAGTTCTAATATAGGAAGGGAGATCAAAATTACCCCCTTTAAGCTCTGGACTTCCATGTCTCTGTGACTCTGGAGTTAGACATATGTTGAGTGAAGCTCTTGCTCCACTATTTCCCTGCTGATGAAGCCGAGAAGTTGTCTGGCTTTTCTGCATCCAAGTGCTGTGTCTGCACTATGGAAGGACAATTAGGTCCCTCTGCATAAGGTACTTGTGTGAATTAAATGGAAAATGAAGGTAAATCATTTAGCACAATTCCTGGCACATATAAAAAATTTCATCAAATGCCAGCTACCATTAGTATCATTTCTTGAGAAAATGTTGAAAAGGCCTTTTACTTAATGTATAAAATGTCATATGACTATTATAGATTGTGAGAAGTGGTAGATCATGAGAAAGCTAATGAATAGATTTTTAAAACATGATGTGTTCATGCAATGAAATAAAGTGCTCATGTTTGGGGTTGAAATGCTGATTTTGACTATGGAGAATATTTGTTTCTCATTAAGTAAATTGCTTAATATAAAGCGCAGAAGGAAAATTCAAGTAACATTTTAAAAAGGAGAATCTCACAACCTGCAGTATATCACTGTGAACATTTCAGCAAAATATTTTCAGCGGCCTCTTTCCATGCTTTTTTGTGTTTTGCAAATTTTATTACACTTAATATACAATTTTAAAATCCTGTGTTTTCACTTAATTCAGTTTTTTCCAAAATCTTCATATATATATGTATTTGCTAATGAACTGCTACATACATGTATATATATACACACACACTGTTATGTGTGTATATATATATATGTATATATATACACACACTGTATATTTACATATATATATATATGGAACTGCTAGTGATTACTATAGATGGGAGGGCACAGGGCATCGTGATTAATGATGCTGACTAGCTATTGCTGGGGTAAGATCCTGGCTCTGCAAATTTCTACTAGTGAAGATTCATGACTTGTAACTCTCTGAAGTCCAGTGTTCTCAAACTAAGATGTGGATACTGTACTATTCTAAATTTGTAGGATTCATGGTATATTTAAATAAAATAGTGAATTTAAAGCATTTAGAACAATGTACAATTTATAGAATAATGACTAAAAGTCATTATTTTTATTATCAGGATTTAAATAGCCATATCCTCTCTTACACATTTATGCCTCCTCCTCTCCCTCATGTGCTTTTGAATTCATTAACTGGCAACATGATGACTATCTTGTCACATGATGACTTTTTACAATTGAGGTGTTTTTTTTTTTGAGATCCCAATAATTTTTCAAAACTCTAATACACATTGTAAGATGTGTAAAATGTAAGATTATCATTTTACAATGGAGGAAGCAAAGACACAACAATAGCTAGTTTTCCCAGTGTCACATAGCCAGTGTGACATGCAAATAATAAGATGTGGTCAGGGACCTGAGCCTCTTGACTTCCAGTTTTTTACTTATTCCATTTAGCCTTTCCTGTATACCCATGGTAGAAGAGTAGATGATTTTTCTTCATTTCCTGCATACTCATAACCACCAAACACATTCAGTTGAGGAAAAAAATGTATTCACAGATGCACACAAACATTGCGCACCCACATAAATAAATGAAAGATGTAAACACTTGTCAACTCCTTTCACGGTAAAAATACCTTAAGCATTGAGATTTGAGGAAAAATGCTATGCTTTGTTTTGCTATAGGGCCCGATAATAGCAGAAAACAAAGAAGATCTGGATTAAATCAATGAGGAAAAGAGGGGAACCATCATGAAAGATGAGAGAAAACAAAGAGAGCTATGTCTAAGAATCCAATCCATCCATTGGGTTTTATGTTTCTATTCAAACAGCTGTTCAATTTAGTTAAATAAGTCAATCCATCTGTATTTACATGAAATGATTTATTCCTGTTTAACCATCAGATTGGCAGTAGGTGATTAGAGGAGTCCTTAAAAGAGCTGGCAAATCCACGGTGACTGAAGATGCGGAGTCAGTACAAGAAATCTGTTGGCCATCAGAACCTAGAGAACAGGGTCACTCTCATGGAGGAGTGGTCAGTATCAGACATTTATCCAACCATTCTCAATGATGGAGACCCCTGCAAAGGCCACATTTGACTCGTTGGCTATTTTCTTCTAGCAAAGCAGCCACATGGAAAGATCAAATTAAAATCCTATGGCTATAGAAAGAAGGTACCTGAGTGGCAGATTCCATACTGTCCATGAATGTCCAATCATCTCAATTTCTTTTTTCCTACCAAGTCATATATTTTCTAATCACTACTATTTGATTGCATTAAGTAATTGATTCAGTATAAAATACAGTTCTCATCACAGCAGTCATAAGGTCATGTTAATCTCACAATTTCAGCATTCTGTTCCTGGACACAGCGTGGGACAGAGATGGCTGAAACTGTGACATCAGAGCAAATTGTCAATGTCATCGTATGCTGAATGAAGGTAAATTTTCTCAACCTCTAAAAGAAAATCTCAACCTGCCTCCAAAATGGCTGCAAATATCAAATAAAAAGTAATAAGTAAACATCCGATACACAGTACATATTACAAAATATTTGAGTAAATGAGTATTGAATTCCTTGAAAGAAATAAAAATGATTTAAAGACTTATAAGAAGTTGTTTTAATACCTTGAAACCAAACTGATTACATTTGAAACTGTATTAGGAATAATCACAACAATAATAGTAGTAGTACGTTTTTTGACCACTTACTAGATGATAGGCCTTGCTGTAAGTGTTTTATGTGCATTATCAATTTTACTCTTCACAGTAACCCAAAAATACTCAGGGGCAGTTATATGCTTATTCTCACCTTCAGACCACAAAGTCATTGCACATATAGGTTCTTTAACTTGCCCAACATGACACAGTCCTTAGTGGCAGAGCCAGGATCACAACTCAGGCATCATACTCCACAGTGTATCCTCCTACCTACCTTGCCATTGTGGCAATCAGGATGAATAAGTTATGCTCCAACAACACTTAGGCTCAAAATTTCAGTGGATTAAAGCAAAACATCTTTCTTGCTCATATTATACATCAATTTCAGGGCATGCAGGGGCCTTCTCCACAACTGCCTCTCACAAGGCCTCTACTGTCTTTTACCAAATGAGAAAGGGATGTGGGAAATCGAACATTGGCTTTAACGCTACTCATATGTATCAAATATTACGTCAGCTCACATTTCAGTAGCCCAAGCAAGTCACATGGTCATCCCTGCCTTCAAGGCAGTGGCAAATATAATTCACTGTGTCTCTGGATGATATTGGAATAATGGTGAAGAACTCTACTGACTTCAACTCTAGGCTTAACAGACTCAGACATATACAAAAATATTTGCATTCACAAGTGCACAAACAAACCCATTCCAAAGCTCTGGGTATATTGTGGCAGCACAGAGAAGTGAGCTGAAAAATGTCAGCCAATGATATTCTTTCCCTCTCTCCCTCCCTCCCTCCCTGCCTCCCTCCTTCTCTCCTTCCCTCCCTTCTTCCCTCCTTCCCTCCCTTCTTCCCTCCTTCCCTCCCTTCTTCCCTCCTTCCCTCCCTTCTTCCCTCCTTCTCTTCTTTCCTTTCTTCTCAACAAATTGATCTTTACTGAGAATCAATTTTGTGCTAATGACTCTAAGGACTATATGATAAATTACTAATACAACAAGCCTTTTTTTCACTAAATATCAATTTGGACACATAGCAGGTAAAATCCCAATAGTATGATGTAGAGTAACTCTAACATCAAATTTTGACAGTCAAATTAGACTGTAGCCTGTCAGCAAAATCCTAAGGAGCATGATTAAGGTATTTTTCCATTTGATCTATAGATACATTTGTTCAATTTTCATCCAAATAGAATGGTTAGATTGATTTTCTTCTGGATCACTTAGAAAGCAATATAATTACATATAAAGTCCATGCTATATCACCTTTCTGTAAATCAGGTGTCAATTGTTTGATGACTCCAAATTTTCAGTCTGTTCTTTAACTTTTTTTTTTTTTTGAGACGGAGTGTCGCTCTGTCACTCAGGCTGCTGTTCAATGGTGCGATCTCAGCGTGCTGTAACCTCTGCCTCCAGAGCTTAAGAGATTCTCATGCTTCAGCCTCCTGAGTAGCTGGAATTACAGGCCCACACCGCCGTGGTTAATTTTTGTATTTTTAGTAGAAAAGGGGTTTCATCATGTTGCTCAGGCTGGTATTGAGCTCCTGACCTCAGGTGATCCACCACCAGCCTCGGACTCCCAAAGTAGGGAAGAGACAAATTCTTACATTCCTCCAGGAAACTTATTTTTCCAAAGTTCTACTTTAGATTTCTCTTTCTTGTGCTACATTTTATGCATGAGAGGCCTGTAAACCCTAAGATAGTTACTGACTCTTTTTCCACAATCAATCACAAACTCTGTTCTTCAATAGTCAGGAGTGTGCTAGACTTTTACTGAAATTTTATGTTAAAAATAAGGAGTGAGGATAATCTGGGGCACATCAGAAAACTACATTATTTTGCATTTGTTGGGTTATTTTTTGTTTATCATTTTTGTTTTTGGCACTGGAGAGCAGAGCTCTAGCAGGAAACAGTGTGCATACCTAAATTATGGACATCAGTGTTCTTGAGAACTTTTTGGCCATTCTAATTTCTAGGAATTCCTGTGCACTAGCCATCCCTGCATGCACAGCACTGACCTGATGTCATGGGATTACTTCTTCCTTTTTTCCTCTCCATCTAGCTATTACCTTTAATTCACTCCTGTCCCTTCCCAAACCCTGTCTGTGAAACCGATCTCGGTTTCGGTGTCTCCACCTACACCATGTGCTAAACAACCCTGACTTCCATTCATTACATGGGCTCTCAGGGCATTTTCCTAAACAAGAACACAAATATCTTGCAAAGGAATTAGTGTTTACCTAGTAGATAGGAGGGGATACAGTCAAATTTGACTTTTATGGCTTCTAAATTGTTGAATGGTGATTGAAGATAATAAAACTAAGACTTAGAGCAACGTTTTCAAAAATTTTTGAGAAACTATGAAACACAAAGGAATACATCAGATTTTGTGGAACAAAACCAAATTTAACTCTTGCAATACAAAATGAGCTCTAATATTTTCTATAGTATTTCAGTTTTCATATATTTCTGTGAATTTAAATTGATTATGTGCTACTAATGTGTTACGATCTGCAATTTGGCAAACACTGGCTGTAGGAGGCTCAGTAAATTCTCTGAAATTCTAAAGCTATTTCGTGTTGAACACAGAATTCCAACCCTAGTTTGTTCAAATTTAAAGCTTATCTAATAACTATTAATAATATTTTTTTAAAGTGTCTTCTCCAGAGTATGAACAATGTATTCATGAGTCTGTAGGAGTTCTCAGGAAAGCAGTTCACAAAGAATTAAAGAGCTTTCACCTTTTACTCAGAATTGCTCATGGCTGTCTGGGAGGTGACTGGATTCTCATTGAAATGGGAAAGCACACTCAGTCAAACAGTTGGCTTTGAAGATGTTTTGTACAACTGCTGTTTTAAAGCATTTTCATAAAACTTAACACTGTCATTAGAACAATGATCCTTGTACCGTGGTGATATTGTAGCTCATTAGGGCCATGCAAATGTTAATAAAAAGGGAAAGAACTACATGATTTACTTAATGTGGCAAGTGTAATGCTATGCCAAGTACACTGAGCATTTTTTTCTTTCTCTCCATTACAACTATACCAATCCTGAATCAAGTACATGCACACACACAGACACGACTACTTCACGGTCATTGGAATATTAAACATAAAGATATTTTATTCTAAATTCCTCAAAGCCAAATAGAAAAGTTGTGGCAAAAAATCTAAAATTGGTAAGAAGAAGTCAGACAGAAGGAGAATAGGGTGGAAGTGTCTAGAAGGAAAATAATAAATAGAAAAATAGAAATAGCTTCCATGTCTTGCCCACACTAAGAGCTGCTTCCAGTGCCTGACTCCCACAATAATGGAGGAAGGACTCCAGCTTCATCCAGATGTCTCCCATTGCACTGTCACTGGAATATGAAGAGCCACCTTTAGTGGCTCCCTCTCGTAGGTTGGACATTCCCTGACTGAGTGATAGGATGGTAATGAAGTCACAAGAAATGGCCTCCATTGTACCAGTGGACTTGAGACAGCATGAGTACCAGTTGGCAAAAATGGGGTAGCAGATGGCATAAGTGAGAGGATATGAAGCAAATTGTATATATTCCATAATAGCTCTCATGTCAAAAATATCCTTTTCTGTTTCCATTTTTTTCTCTTCACAGTAAAATAAGAGAAACAGGCCATCTCACGACTCCTCACCTGATATTTGAATTTATTCTTCCACATTATCCCCAAGCAAGTATTATACTATGTGTGATGAACAACCTACAGTGTTTAAAAAATCAATCTCTTGTGGCCTGATACTTTTATATGGGTTAATGTCAACTTTTATACATTTTCTAAATGCTCTCTTACTTTCTCTGCTTATCTTAGGCTGACAATAAAAACGAAGAGCACTGGCATAACTTATGTTTGAATATCCCAGTGTTACTATAAAGAGTAGATACCTTGAGACAATTGGTTGAATTTTCTAAGCATTTTCTGACAGTGAAAACAGTGAGTCAGCAGTTCAGCTGGGTGATGGAGATACAAGGGTGATAGGAGAGTCACTCTGGGATCTATGTGTGGAGAGGCTCTCAGCCCAGCTCGGAAAGCTGAAGGCTTCCAGAAGACAGAGTCTAAAGCAGAGCCTTGAAGGGAGAATTTGAACAAATACTCAGAGAACTATGAGGAATTTGATGTGCAGAAGCTTGAAGTGTTCTTGCTCACGTGCGTGCACTCTCTCTATTTGATACAGATCCACTTTGGTCTCCCTCTTACTTCTCCTCATTTGTCCTAGTTATACGTGTGGGGACTGATATCAGTCAGGAATTCTGTTGTCACCAATAGATAGAAGGAAAGAAAGAAGGAAGAAAGAAAAGAAGGAAGGAAGGAAGAGAGGAAAGGAGAAAGGAAGGGAAACAGGAAAGGAAGAAGGAACGGAAGGAAAGGGAAAATGAAAGGAAATGAAGGGAAAAAAGAAAAAGGAAAAGAAAAAAGGAAAGGATAGAGGAAGGAAAAGAGGAAAAAAGGAAAGGAAAGAATCTTAAATTGAGTTATCTTGAAAAAAAAAAGGAAAGAGAATTGTTTCAAATCTCACAGAAAGGTCAATGGTTTTCACTCCCAGAGTCTCCAGCCAGCTTTTCCCTGGTGTCACTGACTAGGTTCTCCTAATCGAATCCCTGAGGCAGAGCACCGTGAGCTGCGCATGCAACCAGAGCCTTTCAGGTTCTACTCCTGCTGCCATGTCTCCAGGGACTTAAATCTCATGGCTGCTCATTAGGAGGAGTAAAAATTTGAACACATCAGGGTACATTCTGCAAAAAAGAGCAGATGCAGGGGCGGGAGGCAGGTGGAGGGCAGGTCTGTGGATGTCAGTTGGCTTCATGCAATGTTCCAGCCCTCATACATATAGCAGGATGACAAATATTTAAGGCATGCTTTGAGTATTTTTTGGATTAAACAAACTCATTTAAAAAATATATTCCTGGTATACATAATTTCAGGTTCATCTAATATGTCGGTGCTGTACTTGGAAAAAAAAAGTCAAAATATTCCATTAACAAAAAGAAGAAAACTGAAAAGTGAAAACTCTTTAATGAATTGTCTGCAACTCTTAGAAACAAGTTAAAAGTTGTAATATGACCCAAAAGGTCCCACAGGATCCAGTCCTTGCCCCCACATCCAGGCCCTCCCCTGTTACACTGTCTCCCCTGCATCTAGTTCAAAATGTTATCCAAATGTCAGAAGTTCACTCTAGGTCATGTTGCTCACTGCACAGAAAGCCAATCACTGAGACAAAAAGTATTGTCAAGAAAGAAGTCTGCTTATTATTGTGACAGTGGCCAGAGAGATGGGAGCCAAGTCTCAAATCTGACTAAAATTGAGGGTTTATGTAATCGGGAAGCAATGAGGCTACACAGGAAAATAGGACTTAGGGAGGGATAAGGAAGCAATCATGAGGAATAAGGGGTGATGTCTCACTATCTGGATGTGACGACCTGATAAGTTTTCATAAGTTTTGGTTCTTTGCCTGAGGGTTGGTTTTCTGAAGGAGAAACTCGAGCAAGACAAACATAAGTTCTAAGTTTTAAGACAGGGAGGGTAACTTTCTATATTTGTTCAAAACGCCATAAACGAAAGTTCTATGAGTCAACTGGGCTGGTTTCAAGAACATTCCCACCATGCTGACCTCACCCTCCCTGTGGCTAACCAAGTCCACCTTCTTCCCTGCCCTGGATCTTTGAACATGTATCTTTCTCTGCTTAGAGCACTCCTTGCTGCACTCCCTGCCCAATCAGCCTCATGCCTTCACCACACCTCAGATTCAACGTCACGTCTGTAGAGGGTGCCTCCCTATCTTTAGCCTAGGTTAAGTATTCAGAATAAATGTCAACAGTGCAGCCCCTTGTTTTACTTCCTTCTTTTTTAAAGCAGTTGATGAAGATTATTATAACCTAGTACGGTGATTTCTGACTTCCCTAGTAGAAGGAAAGCTGCATGAGAATAAAAAACATTTCTTATTTTTCTTTCTGGACACAGTACAGTGCTTCTGCCTATTAGGTATTTAATAAATATTTACAAGTGAACTTTTGAATTCTTCCACTAATATTAATAGTAGGTAAAACTTCCTGGATACTTACTACATGGTAATTTAGAGCCAAATGACCATGAAAGAAGTTAGGCAGGAATAGGTTAGGTGAGTTGCCCAAGGTAACACAGCTTGGCAAGCAGTAGAGCTGGAATCTGAACCTGGATGGTGGAACCATGGCCTGCTGCATGTTCCTACCATGCTGTACTAACTCTCAGTAATTAACTGCAATGAAAACATAATGCCATCTAAAAACGAGTGCTATTTATCTTTGCCCCCCACCTTAGATTTAAGTCTCTTTGAGTTCCACATTGTTTCAATTAACTTAAATTTTAAAGAGCCTTTACGGAGAGGGGAAGAGTTGTGGGGGTTTTGGTCAGAAAATTGGAAGCCCATATCTCGGAATGTCTTGGATGCTAAATTCCCCTATAAACACAGCAGTCTGTAATTATCTGGGATCCCAGAGCTTTGAATCTAGAATGACATCTATGAGAAAGCCAGCTCTGTGACACTCCATTTTGGGGAGAAGGGAAGACAAAGTTCTGCCATTTTGGGTTCTGACAGTTTGGAAACCTAAAGATGCTGTGGGACTTCCTCTCTCAATACCACCTGATATTATCATGACTAGCTTTTAGGTTGAGAACAAAATGCCCACTTGATCTCATTGGAAAAATGGTTCATACGTAGCTCTGCTAGCCACAAATGCCACAGATCAGATGCAAAAGCGGGACTTTTTAAATCAATAAATCAGCATGGAAGCTAGAGAGAGGCCCATAGCTGTGACAGAGGTAGCAGAGTGTAAATACATGGGGAAGGAATTTTCAAAAATTCTCTCATCTGCAGGAAATATTATTGACCTTAGGAAAAAGAAAGGTTCAGATTGGGCAACATGGCATAACCCTGCTTCTACAAAAAAAAAATACAAAAAAATGTGCTGGGTGTGGTGGTGCATAACTGTAGTCCCAGCTACTCAGAGGCTAAGGTGGGAGGATCACCTGAGTCTAGAAAGTCAAGGCTGCAGTGCCATGATCACACCACTGCATCCAGCCTCGATGACAGAGTGAAACCCTGTCTCAAAAGAAAAACAAGAAAAAAGAAAGGTTTTGTTTAGGAAACATCTTCGTAAACCGACTGAGAAGAAAGGGAGAAATCTGAAAGTGTGAATGTTGACAGGAACCAAGTAAGAATATTGAGAAAGCCCAAGCGCTCTTCTGAGCAACCATTGCAGCCTTGGCTCTGCCCTGTAGCGAGGCAGAGGTGCCTAAGAGACAAGGCCGAGCAAGAAGCATCTGAAAGTTTCAGGGAAGGATGGAAATTTGAAGCTGGGACGTCCATGAGACGTAAGCAAGAAAAGGCCAAGTGAAAGGCTGGCCAAGGAACATTTTAAGCCAGAGGATGTTCAGCATTCAGTTTGGAGGGGTTTTGTGCTGGCTGTGATGTGACTCCTGCCGCTCCTCCACGCTACCTCATCTTATGTCCAATGGGATCTACTGCACACACATAAGCTGCAATGAGAGCTTGTAGTTGCTTTTGTTTTATCTTGTGTAAAATAGGAAAAGAGACATTTGCCTGCCTGGAGTGAGGTAGTACAGGAAGTGAACAGCACATACAAGAGAGTAAGATACAAAGAAATTTAATCCCCAGAAAGTAGGGAGCTTGAGGCTCAGGAGATCACGTTAGGATGCCAACTGGGATTCTAAGAAATCCTAGAGAAGAGTTTAGACTTCTTCAGAACTTGAGATTGGTCCAACTCTTCTTACATAGATCTCAAATCACTGGGACACCCAAACTGATCTCTGCCTCTAAAAATATATTATTATTAAAGGTGGTTTTTATGTTTCTTTACATGTAATTATCCTATTCGCCTGAAGGTACTAAAGATATTTTATTCACAAAAGGGGTTTTCAGGGCTTAGGAGGGACACACTGTATTACCACACTTTGATGTTCATGTGAAATGCTGAACCTTGGTGAAATCAGTAAAACTCTGTTGTAAATGGAAGTGTTAACTCAGCTGTTCTCTACAAATATGCTGATTATTGGAGAATACGTTTAATTATACACATGTAATTTTTATTCCTGTGTGTTTGCTCTGATCATAATTTATTAGCTTAAAATAAGCCTTAAAACAGAACATCAGTGTATAAATAAGGCTCAAATTATGTTACTTCTCCGTAATAGCTAGCTTGAATTTATAGTTTACTTACTATCTTCCTGGCACTATGCTAGTCCCTTTACACACCTTATCTTATTTAAGTCTTAAATAGTACATCCCAGTTTCCAGTTTATGGCTCAGCACTCTGGGGCTCAGTATTTTGAAGCAATTGGCATAGTGGCGTAGCTGTTAGAAGACAGAAATAAATTTGGATCTAAGTACCACTGTCTCTAGACACCATTTACTATTCACTAACTACATATCAAGATAATCTAAAAATAAATTTTAAAAAATGAAAACCTAAAAGCACCACTTGGGTAACTGGTCTTGAAAAAAAAAAAAAAAAAAAAAAAGATGAGGCTTAGTCTTATTCAGTAGCCTAATAGGATTGGTGTCTGGGAGGTTCTTCAGATATCCAAGGTGGCTAAGGCTTTTTTTTTTTTACCAACACAACTTAAACCTAAATACACTGACAAAGAAAAGCAACTTGATTTTTTTCTTTCTGGGGGGGAACTAGGAAGTTGGAAAATATCTCTTATTCAAGTTATTTTTAACTATATCTACGTTATATCCTTGCGGCAGACTTGGATAAACTTTACCATAGGCCATTTTCATTTCTGAATATATTATGTTCTATTGTACTAGCATGGGACTTTAAATGCCATATTTTGTTCGAAGGAAAAAGAATGGAAGAAAGGAAAGAAGGAAGAAGGAATGAAAGAAAAGAAGGGAAGAAGGAACGAATGAAAGAAGGAAGAAGCAGAAAGATAATACTACAGGAAAAACACTGTTTTAATATTGAACAGTGAAATTAAAGACATTGTTAGGCTGCCATCGTGTATTCATTATAAAAAATACAGATTGCTGAAAACATCCAAATTACTAGGACATATTTTTGTTCAAGAGTCAAAGTTGGGAAACTTCTATTCATTTTTCTAGCATAAATGCTGAGCACATTTGTTTATTTGCCTGTTTGTATACACATACATAGGTATGAATTTAAGTAAACTAGCAATATATAACATCATGTAGTATACTGCAGGAGACATACAGTGGCTATAAGTTTGATAATAACCATAAGATCAACTCAAGGTCTGGAAGGGCATGCACTATGCATTACTTAGCCATATGATGCAAACTGACCTGAGTATTTCCATTCCTGGAGTGTGGATTTTCAAGAGACAAGGCCACCTCAGCAGACACAACCTTTATAAACCTTAAAACAATGCTTATCCTTATAAGAATAGCTTAAATTAGGCTGGACGCGGTAGCTCAAATCTATAATCCCAGCACTTTGGGAGGCCGAGGCGGGTGGATCACGAGGTCAAGAGATCGAGACCATCCTGGTCAACATAGTGAAACCCCGTCTCTACTAAAAATACAAAAAATAGCTGGGCATGGTGGCGTGCGCATGTATTCCCAGCTACTTGGGAGGCTGGGGCAGGAGAATTGCTTGAACCCAGGAGGCAGAGGTGGCGGTGAGCCGAGATCACGACATTGCACTCCAGCCTGGGTAACAAGAGCAAAACTCCATCTCAAAAAAAAAAAAAAAAAAAAAAAAGAATAACTTAAATTTCCTTTATAAAAGAAATGGCTGGTAACTAACACGGACTAATTAGAGGTATAAGAAACAGAGGAATATTCTCCAAACCCAAAGAACAGTTTCTGGACAGAGGTCCTCCTGGTCAGTTGATCATTGATCATCTGATCCCTGTCTGTACCAGGCTTGTGCCGCTTGCTGGCTTCTGCTCTCCAGCTTGTAAGAACACCACCAAAATAAATTGCTGGAGCATCATTGATGTCTAAGACATATCTTTAATGCTAACTGGACTGAAGGGGAGAAATTGCCCCTAGGGAGGTTGATTAACCAGGGCCACCAGAAACCTTCAAATACAACACATCACCATAATTGAATAAAATGAATTTGTAGAATAATTTAGTTAGGATACCTCTTTTCAAAAAACTGAAATGAATCATTTAGACTACAGCCATCTGACCTTTATTTCCAAATTGTTGTTTTTCAGAGTTGGCAAAGACATTAGGAAGCATTTAGGTAACTTTCCCCTAGAGGCAGCAGAGATTGTTTCTATGGCATCTGACCAGGCCACCTTCTCTTATCCGGAGGAACTTAGAGTCAGAGTGCTTTATGCTTGGAGGCAGACCAGAGCATTATTAGCTAGCACTGATTATTAGAAAGAACATCCTTACTACTTACTATCTGTCTCCTTAAAATTCCCACCCGTGAACTTTGGCCCCACAGAAACAAAGGGAGATCTACCGTCTTCATTTTTATTTTTCTCTCACATGACAAAACTCCTTAAGCTATTTTTTTTTTCTTTTGTTAAAAATATCTTCAGCAATATCCCTTTTGTATTTTCTGGGATAATTTCTGACTACCTACAATCGTGTGTATTATTCAGGGTTCTCTAGAAGGACATAAATAATAGGATAGCTGTATACATGAAGGGGAGTTTATTAAGGAGAATCAACTCACTCAATCAAAAGGTGAAGTCCCGCAATAGGCCATCTGCAAGCTGGGGAGCAAGGAAGCCAGTCCGAATCCCAAACATCAAAAGCAGGAAAGCTGGCAGTGCAGTCTTCAGTCTGTGGCCGAAGGCCTGAGAGCTCCTGGAAAACCACTGGTTTAAGTCCAAGAATCCAAAAGCTGAAGAATTTGGAGCCTGATGTTGAAGGGCAGGAAGCATCTAGCACGGGACAAAGATGAAGGCGGGAAGACTCAGCAAGTCTGCTCTTTCCACCTTCTTCTGCCTGCCTTATTCTAGCCGTCCTAGAAGTTGATTAGATGGTGCCCACCCAGATTGAGGGTGGGTCTGCCTCTACCAATCCAGTGACTCAAATGTTAATCTCCTTTGGCAACACCCTGTCAGACACACCTAGAAACAATACTTTGCATCCTTCAATCCAATCAAGTTGACAGTATTAACCATCATATTTTGTGATAAGCATCATTGTCATAATAAAATTTTTAAACTCATGGGCGGTGTCAAAGCAAGAAGCTGTATCTGAAGTTGACTTAAGGGGGCAGAGTTAGGAGCTCTTTCCACATCTCTGCTTTTCCTGTGTAGCTTGTTAATAACAAAATTCTGAACTTTAATTTCTCTCACCATCTTTAACTCTGTCTCATTTTAAAACATTCCTACTGCTTTGTTAATCCATTAATGTAAAATATACTTTTATAGAAAAATTTGGAAATGTGGATGAGAAAAAATGGTGTGGGGGAATGTATTGCACAAGTAAAGAAAGAACGTGTAGATATTTCAGGGTATAGCTTTTCTGCTCCATACTTATATATTTTATATTTTGTCTTTAAAAACTGGGTCATATGAAACATGTTTCCAAACCCCTTTTGAAAAGCTGTATGTATTTTACCTATGACACCTGTTCTGCCCTATCCTGCTTTTCCATTACAGAGACTATTTATTTGAGTTTTAAGGTTCAAGTGGGCAATGTGTAGGTTGTGGTGAGGAAAGATAATATTCTGAAGGGTTTGGTAAACAGATTTTGATCACATTATCCTCTTGACTCACAGTATGTTTTTATTATATTTCAACATATTCTTTCTCTCTTTCTCTGTCCTTTGAATTTCCATATCATATGGTTCGATCCTTGAAGTCATCTTCTTCCATTGTCTGTTGTAGTCATTTGATCAAAAAATTGTTCTTTTAAGGGAACTTTAAAAGCCCTTAAAACTTTGATAAAAGTTCAAGTGAAAAGTCATCCAAGAACTTTAGGTCGTTGTTCTTTCAAATCTTGTTCAAATCAAACCCTTCCAAAACGGGTTGCAATTTTTCTTACTATTTCCTAGTTGCAAAAGCAAACTTTGTGTTCAATTTCTTATTTTACTAATTGCTTAGTCTCACTCGAGCAGATATTTCCCTAAGGACTGATCTTCCTGAAGGAGGCTGTGTGTGCTGGAGACGAAATCATTTGAAAATTTATATAAGGTGGTCCAGGGAAGTCTCTTTAAGAAGGTGATATTTGAGCAAAGATTTGAGAGTTAAGAAAAAAAAAGTAGCTTTGTAAATATCTGGGGAAAGAATGTTCTAGGTAGAGGAAATCACAGGTGCAAAGACCCTGAGGCACTGGGATATTTGGCTCACCTGCCCAGCAGCAACAGGGAGGTGAATGTGGCTAGAATGGGATGAGCCGTAGAGAGAGATGACAGGAGACATTTTTAGAGATATTTCAGGGTGCCAGCTACGTAGGAATGTGTAGGCCATCATAAGAAATTGTGTTTTACTGTGAGTGACATGAGGATCTTTTCAGCATTTTGCACAAAAGAGTGACACCTCTAACTTCTATTTTAAAAGAATCATTTTGACTGCTGTGTTATAGGGTAACAAGGATAGGAGAGCTTATTCCAATAAAAATGCTTTGTGACAATCCAGATGAGAGCTGATTGTGTCTTAGAAAAATGGGATCGCAAGGGAAATGATGAAATGTGGTTGGGAAATGAATATACTTTGAAAACAGAACAAACAGAAAACCTGATGGGTTGCAGGTGGAGTGCAAAGGAAAAGGAGACATGTGAAGATGAGTAGAGACAAGAGAAATATGGAGACAGAGTAAAGACAAGAAACAGAGCTGTGTCCCTTCTGTCTTGCTGCTGCTTTCTGATGCATGTAAAAATCTTGTTAAACTGAGTTGCCAGGATTTGAAATCAAACCCAGACAAAGCACAGAAATTACAGAATATAAAAAAGAGTGGAACATATAGATTATTTATGTCTCTTTATTATAGATGGAAAAACTAAAGCTTAGAGAGTCAAATCAAATTCCCCAGAAACCTTTCTGCTCCTTTTAGTTTCTATTTTTTTTTAATGTAAGCTTGCATTAAGTAGAATATACACACAATGGCAGGTGCAGATTATAAATGTAAAGTGAGGGGATGTCCACAACAGCTGCATACCCATGTCATCAGCACAAAGATCAAGAATGTCAGCATTATATGGAAGGTCTTTTCATTCAAAATTATTTTCACCATTGATATGGTTTGGTTGTGTCCCCACACAAATCTCATCTTGAATTCCCATGAATTGTGGGAGTGACCTGGTGGTAGGTGATTAAATCATTGGGGCAGGTCTTTCCTGTTCCGTTCTTGTGATAGTGAGTAAGTTTCACAAGATCTAATGGTCCTATAAGGGGGCATTTCCCAGCACAAGCTCTCTTTTTACGTGCTGCCATCCATGTAAGATGTGACTTGCTCCTCCTTGCCTTCCATCATGATTGTGAGTCTTCTCCAGCCACATAGAACTTTAAGTCCACTAAAACTTTTCCTGCATAAATTACCTAGCCTTGGGTATGTCTTTATTAACAGAATGAGAATGGACTAATGCGATAAATTGGTACCAGTAGAGTGAGGTATTGCTGAAAAGATACCCAAAAATGTGGAAGTGACTTTAGAACTGGCAGAGGTTGGAACAGTTTGGAGGGCTCAGAAGGAGACAGGAACATGTGAGAAAGTTTAAAACTCCCTAGAGACTTGATGAATGACTTTGCACAACATTCTGATAGTGATAGGAACAATGGAATCCAGGCTGAGGTGATCTCAGTTGGAAACAGGAAACTTGATGGGAACTAGAGCAAAGATCGCTCTCTCTTGTTATGTCTTAGCAAAGAGCCTGATGGAATCATGCCCCTGCCCTAGAGATTTGTGGAACTCTGAACTTGAGAGAGATAGTTATCTTGTGGAAGAACTTTCTAAGCAGCAAAGCATTCAAGAGGTGACTTGGGTGCTGGTAAAGGCATTCAGTTTTAAAAGGGAAAAAGAGCATAAAAGCTTGGAAAATTTTCAGTCTGACAATGCAATAGAAAATAAAATCCAGTTTTCTGAGCAGAAATTCAAGCCAGCTGCAGAAATTTGCATAAGTAATGAGACGGTGACATTAATCACTAAGACAATGAGGAAATCATCTCCAGGGCATCTCAGAGACTTTTGTGACAACCCATCCCATCACAGACCTGGAGGTGGGAGGATCAAATGGTTTCGTGGGCTGGGCCCAGGATCCCCCTGCTGTGTAGTCCAGGGACTTGGTGCCCTGCATCCCCTTTGCTCCTCCCATGGCGGAAAGGGGCCAAGATACAGCTCAGGCTATTGCTTCACTGGATGGAAGCCCATGCCTTCGCAGCTTCCATGTGGTGTTGAGCCTTGAAGGTGCACACAAGTCAAGAATTGAGGTTTGGGAAGCTCTGCCTAGGTTTCAGATGTATGGAAATGCCTGGATGCCCAAAATAAAGTTTGCTGCAGGGGCAAGGGTCTCATGGAGAACCTCTGCTAGGGCAGTGCAGAAAGAAAATTGTGAGGTCAGAGCCCCCACGCAGAGTCCCTACTGGGGCAACACCTAGTGGAGCTGTGAGAAGAGGGCTTCAGACCCCAGAATGGCAGATCCATTGACAGTTTGCACTGTGTGCCTGGAAAAGCCTCAGACACTCAATGCCAGCCTGTGAAAGGAGCTGAGAGGGGGGCTGTTCCCTGCAAAGTCACAGGGACAGAGCTGCCCAACGCCATGGGAGCTCACCTATAGCATCAACATGACCTGGATGTGAGACATAGAGTCAAAGGAGATCATTTTGGAGCTTTAAGATTTGACTGCCCTGGTGGATTTCAGACTCATATGGGGCCTGTAAGCCCCTTGGTTTTGGCCAATTTCTTCCATTTGGAATGGCTGTAGGTACCCAATGCCTGTACCTCCATTGTATCTAGGATGTAACTGACTTGCTTTTAATTTTACAGGCTCATAGGCAGAAGGGAATTGCCTTGTCTCAGATGATACCTTGGACCGTGGACTTTTGAGTTCATGCTGAAATGAGTTAAGACTTTGGAGGACTGTTGGGAAGGTATGATTGGTTTTGAAATGAGAGGACATGAGATTTGAGAGGGGCCAGGAGTGGCATGATATGGTTTGGCTATGTCCCCAACCAAATCTCATCCTGAATTTCCACATTTTGTGGGAGGGACCTCATGGGATGTAATTGAATCATGGGGGTAGGTCTTTCCTGTGTTTTTCACAAGATAGCAAATAAGTCTCAGGAGATCTGAGAGTTCTATAGGGAGAGGCTCCCTGAACAAGCTCTTTTTTTGCCTGTTGCCATCCATTTAAGATGTGACTTGCCCCTCTTTGCCTTCCACCATGACTGTGAGCATTCGCCAGCCACGTAGAACTATAAGTTCATTAAAGTGTTTTCATGTATAAATTACCCACTCTTGGGTATGTCTTTATTAGCAGCATGAAAACAAACTAATACAATCATATTTAGGTGTTTTGTAAATGTAGTTGTGATACATTTATTATTATTACAATAAATTGCTCTGTTATATAAAAATGCAATTTATTAATTCAGGTTACTGTTGACAGATATTTGAGTTGCTCTCTCTCTCTCTGCACCCCTTTCTCTGTCTGTTATGATTAGCACTGCTATAAATATTTTTGCACATGTTTGGTGAAGTATTTTTTATTCTCTGTATGGACTTATATGATGGTATCAACAGAGCGTCACTTTTTTTTCCAATAGCTCAATGGCTCCACAAATACATTATTACTGTATTTGGCTTTAGCATATAGTCCTCAGAAACTTTGCTATCAGTTCTATTTCATGAAAAACAAAGTATGTTTCTCTCAAAGATATGACTTCTGCCAACTCTCTTGTTCTTAATGACTCTCTGAAAGGTGATAGAATATTGTTCTTACATAGGATCATGGGCAGCTAAAGAGCATTGAGAAAGTTATGTGTCCCACAAGGAGTGAGTAAGCTGCTCAGGCTGGGATGTAATTTAAAGAACATGGAAGAAGGCGGCTATGAGTCCAAAGGGAGATGTTGATTAGAAACAACAGGGTTCATATGATAATAAAAATTATGCAGTATCTGTTACAATGTCTATTTTAAATTTTTTTAGGTAAAAATTTTTTAAAAAATTATACAATACTAACAACATTAATATAAACCATAATTTTATTGAGATAGCAGCATAGCATAGCGGATAATATAAGGGGATCTGGACCAAAACTGTTTGGTTTGAATCTCAACTCGGCCACTTTCTGGCTCTATGACCTTGTTTTGTCATAGTGTCCTCAGCTGTCAAGTGGGAAGCATAATATACCTATTCCAGAGGATGTGGACTGACTCAGGTAACATGTAAAAGACTGAGAATTTGTGCTTGAAACATAGTAAACACAATGCGTGTATTAAACATTAACATTATTATTTTGAGTATGTGTATATGTTATTTTTAATGTTCTTTCCCTCAAGATAGCTATAACTATGCTTAAACTTAAATAAAGCATCATTTTTCTGATGTCATTTAATCTTCTACACTTCTGTGCCTAATCTGGTTCCTTTTTTAAAAAAACATGTGCACTTCGTATCATGTGTCACTAAATGGCCCTTTTGAGTACCTATATTTACTGGGAACTATCTCTTGTCTCAGTGCATCAAGGACAAATCTAGGTGAAAATTTTTTACAACCTATTTTAAAGATTCAGTTATGAAGTCCTACTTAAGTTAAATAACTTACCTAAGGCATATTAAGAAACATATTAAGTAGTTGGTGTGTTCTTTTCTGAAAGTCCTGTGGTATTTTACTATTTTTGCTACCTCTTGTGGCTTAATGGATAAAATTCAATCTTCAATGGGATTAAATGTTACGGGTGGATTTCAATGGAAATTTATCTGGGGTTATTTGGATACTGATGTTTTGAATCATTACTTTTGTACTACAAGAATAACAAAGCTTGCCAGAATTGTCAGACCAAATTTGATTTCTAATTTTTGTCATTTTGAGATATCATAACTGGTAGCTGGAGAAAAAAAAAAAAAGCAAAATGATCCATATAATAGATTGGATATTTTTTGAAGCTCATTTCAGCTATAAGATTGTTAATAGTAAATTAAAAGGTTCCAGCTCTGGTAAAGATTAAGTAAGCATACGCCAATATGTCTCTCCCACTAAATGCAACTAAGAACCTGGAAAGGCTGCATGGACAAGGGACCTAATGACTTTAACAAGCAAATGACAGCAAGAATATTGGGAAAGAAAACTAGAATTGAACGATTACTAAATTGGCAGTACTTCCCCCCACCTCCCATTTTTATTTTCATTTGGTTATTCTTAGCCTGGACTCATAAAATAGCTGAATATTCAGAAGAGAGCACCTGGTTTGGACAGAAAGAACTTCAAAGGGATCCCTCTGTTTCGCATGGAAGTTATATGAAAGGGAGCACTATGGGGCAGAGACAATAGAGGCAAGTTCCTTTAATCTGTTGTTGTTACCGTTATTCTCTACTAATCCTGCCCGCTAGCAATGACACAGTGGCACAGAAGCAGAAGCAACAGGAAAGACACCTAAAATTTCAGGAAATAAGTATCTGTGGTCTCTCTCAAAAGTGTGAGGAAATACACATGTTCTCCTTTCTTCCCACCTTCTTGCCATACAGGAAGTTCATGTTAGAACACAGAAATAAAACCCAGATCAGAAAGAAGCTGGGCACAGTGATTCATGCCTGTAATCCCAGTGCTTTGAGAAACCAAGATGAGAGGATTGCTTGAGACCAGGGAGTGGAGGCTGCAGTGAGCTATGATGGCACCACTGTCTGTCTGGGTGACAGACCAAGATGCTATCTCAAAAAAAAATAGTAATAATAAAAATGAAAAAGGTAATTTAAGAGAATTTCTTGGGTTCAAGAAAATGTCAGGCAATTACAGAGAGAAGGGTTCTCTCTGAATATAAAAAATAATCCCATAGAGCACACATAAACTTCTGAGCTCATCCCAAATCTGTGCACACATGGATTTAAACAGTATATCAAATACTTCGAGAACCAAACTAAAGCACAGGCCTTCACTCACATCCCATGCTGGCCATTGAGCGGTGAATCCAGGAAAGATCTTAAAGAACTGCAAAACCTTTAAAAACTGGTTGACATTGGATCCCTGGCCTTCAGGTGTGTAAAACTTGGCTGGTAAACACACTGTGGTATTTGTATCCTAAAACATAAAGATCAACATTCTTAACAAGACTCTGAGATTCATAATACAGTGCCCAACATGTCCAGATATATCTAAAGCTTCTCAACATACGAAGGAGCATGAAATCTGACAGTTTCTAAGCAGACAGAAGACAAATTGATGTCAATCCTGAGATAACAGAGATGTTGGTATTATCAGACATAAATTTTTAAAGCAACTATTATTAACATGATCCAAGAACCAAGGAAAAATATTTTTTGATACAAAAGAAGATACAGATCTTAGAAAAAATATAGAAAATGTTTTTAAAATTTAAAAAATTATAAATAAAAACATAATACCAAAATTCTTGAAGATAGCAGAGAAAAAACTTAATAAGCATGAAGATACCTCAACAGGATTTATCTAATCTGGGAAATGAAAACCAAAAAGGGAAGAATGAAAATACTAAAAAAACCTTCTAGACCTGTGAAACAAAACCAAAGATTTAACATTCATATTATAGATTACGAGAATGAAAGAAGAAAGATCAGATATAGAAAAAAATAAAAGAATAATTGATGAAAAGCCATTGGAGAAATATATAAACTAAATTATTCAAGAATCCCAGTGAACTCAAAACAGGAAAAGTCTAAAAATATACATGCTCTGACTCATCATAATTAAACTACTAAAGACATAATTTAAAAAGAGGATAAACATATTGAAAACAGTTCTAGAAAAACAAACATCACTTATAAGGGAACAGTAATTCAAATTGTTATGGATTTCTCAACAAAAGTCAGGGAGGGCAGAGAACAGTGAAATATAATTTATAAAGTGCTGAAAGTAAAGAACTGTCAGCTGAGAATCTAACAAATTATCCTGAAGAAATGAAGGTATAATAAATACATTCTTGGATAAAGGAAAAGTGATAAAAGTTTTCATCAGCAGACCTTCTCTATGAGAAATGGTAAAGGAAGTAGTTCAAATTGAAGGGAAATGATATGCAAAGGAAACTTGGAACTTCCAGGCTAGAGCAAAGAGTGACTAAAATGTGAAATAAATATTTAAATATAAATAGATTAGTTTTCTTTTCTTGAGTTTTTTTAAAACAATGTGAAAGCAAAAATTATACCATTGATGGAGTTTTTGATGTATGTAGACAATACAAATGGCAAAGACAACATAAAGAGAGAAGAGTAAAACTATCCCTGACATGGTAATGTTTCTCCCTTCATCTACATTTCGCTTGACGTGGTAAAATATTAACTCCAAGTAGATTATAAAATATTAAATATTTAAATCATAGTTTTAAGATTTGTGTACTTCGAAAGTACAAGAAGACATAAAAAATAGTTAAATCAAAAAGAAATGTTAAATAATATTATAATAATACAAAATGAAACACAGATGAAAATAAGAATAAAAAACAGGGGAAACAGAGAAAGTAAATAATATTATATTTTGACGTCTTCTTTTGAACTAAAGGGCAGGCATATTGCTGCCCATTTTAAAAGATGTGGGTACCCTAAGCTCAGATTTTCTCAAGTATAAATAGCCACTTCTTCCATCTAAGTCATCTTGTCTGATTCACATTTCCCTGTAGGAATTGAGGCTTGGGAAGCTGATACGAAAAATGCTGAATATACAGTCACTGCTATGTCTGTGAGACATAAACTGTCCTTTGTCTGAGACCCAAAACTGTAGTGTGCTCTGTCAATATCCGTGGAACCCTGGAAGGCCACCTATTAGCTTGCATGCAGAACAAAATCTCAAACACAGAGGACATGGAGTTGCTACATCAGTGTTAAGCAAATTATACTTCAGAGTAAGAAAAAGTATAGGGACAAAAAGACATATTACATAATAATACAAATTCAACAAACAGACACGCTTACCCCAAATGGATATACACCTAATAAGAAAGCCTCAAAATGCATGGTGAAAACTAAAAGAAAAATGGACAAATCCAAAAATTATACCATCAATCTTCTTCTTTCACTAACAGACCAAATAGACAGAATACGAAAAATAATCTATAAGAACTGGAAAACACTATTAAAAAAATGAAATGCAATTGACATTTATAAAACACTCCATATAATGATAGAAAAACACAAATTATTTCCAAATGTACATAAAACCTTCAAAAACCATAATCTTTATCCTTGGCTATAAAACTATCCTTAATAAACTTAAAATATTTGAAATAATAGTTCAAGTATATTGCCTAATTATAGAAAAAAAAGCTAGGAATTAATAACAGAAAGAACAATGGTAAATCTCCAAATATTTAAAAAGAAAACAACATGTCAGCCAAAGAGGAAGTCTGGAAGGAGATTAGAAAATATTTTGAATTGAACAAAAATGAAAATACAACTTATAGATTGGGTATTCCTTACCTAAAATTCTTGGAATCAAAAATGTTTTGGATTTTAGTGTTTGTTTGTTTATTTGAAATGTTTGCATTATATTTTCCAGTTGATAATCTTCAATCTAAAAATCTGAAATTGAAATTGTTCCAACATGTAGTTTCTTTGAACAACATGCTGATGCTCAAAATGTTTTGGAATTTGGAGAATTGCAGAATTCAGATTTTTTAAATTAGGTATAATCAACCTCTACTAACATTTCTGTGATGATAATAAAACAGTTCTTAGAGGGACATTTATAGTACTATTATTATATTTAAAATGAATAAGTAATACAACTTTTTAAGTTAGGGAATTAGAGAAAGAAGAGCAAAATGAACCCAAAGCATACAGAAGTAAGAAATAAATAAAATAGTAGAAATGGAACAAAATAATAAAAATTAAAATAAAAAAATACGAATAAAAAAATGGAAAGACACAAATGACAATTTTGGGAAGAAAAATGGAAAAATTAAGTGACCTTGAAATGACATTCCACTCTGCTTTGAATAGGAAAATTTCATGAAATGAATCAATTTCTTGAAACAACCAACCACGAATTAATAAATAAAAATAGAAAAACTAAATAATCCTATGCGTATTAAAGAAATTAAACATCTAGTTAAAATTTTTCATGTCAAGAAATTCTAGGTCTAGATGGTTTCACTGAAATTTTCTACCAATATTGAAATAATACATAACAACAGTCCTTCACAATCTTTTCCAGAAAGTTGGATAAAGTAACATTCTCTAAATCATGTTAAAAGGTCACAGATTCCTTGATATCAAAACCAAACAAGACACTTAAGAAAATGATAGAGCAACACCCCTCATGAGCATAGATACACAAATTCACAACTAAATCTGGAAATATTTAATGCACAATATATACAATACACGGTGCCTAAATGGGGTTTGTCCAGGGATTGCAAAGTTAGCTCATTATTCAAAACAACTCAGTATAAAAGATCATATTATAATAGTCAAATAAGAAAAACTGTATGATTATATTAATTCATTCAGAAAATGTATTTGACAGTATTCAATCCATAGTTGTGATTTAAAACAAGCAAAATAAAATTTAAAAAAAAAGTCTTATCAAAGTAGGAATATCAATAATCTATCTCCATCTGGAAAATGTTGTCAACAAAAATCTGAAACATCCTACTGAGTGAGAGAAGATGGAATGTTTCTCCTAAGATAGAGGAAAATGATAGGATTTCAACTCTTACTATCTCTATTAAACATAATATAAAATAGTAAGTGGCAACAGGCAAAAAGGAACAAGCAATGAAAAAGAAGAAACACAACTGTCCCTATTCACAAAAAATGTGATTGTCTGAGTAGAAATTGTAAGGAGTCTACAAAAAGAGCTGTTAGAACTAATAAATGAGTATAACAAGGAGTCAATATATAAGGTAAACAGAGAAAACAAGTTTTATTTCTATACATTAGCAACAAAAACTTGGAAATATAAAAATTTAAAAATAATATTTAGAATAGCTTAAAATTTTAAAACTTTGTCATAAATCCAAAAAAATATGAAAAACCTCTGTGCTAAAACTACAAAATGCTGATGAGAGAAATCAAATAGCTATATTGTATTCATAGATTAGAAGAAAAAATATACTTAAGATGTCAATTACTTCCAAATGGATCTATTATTGTAATACAAATACAATCATAATTTCAGCAGAATGATTTTGTAGTTACAGATGAGCTAATTTTAAAATTTATTTGAAAACTGAAAGTATTGGAATAGCCAAAATAATTTTGGGAAAAATAAATGAATAAATCTGGAGGAGTTGCATTTCCTGTTTTTTAAGACATACTATATAACCAGGGTAATGAATATAGCATGGCATTGGTGTATAGAGAGGCACATATATCAATGGGAGAGAAGAGAGAACCCAGAAGTAGATCCATACAATAGGCCCAACTGATTTTGACAAAGGTGCTAAAGAAATTTAATGCAGAGAGCACAGTTTTTTCAACAAATGTACTGAAACAATTGGATATTTGTATGCAAAACTGAACCATGCCCTAAACCTATAACCTTTTCAAAAATAACTCAATAAAGATCTCTACGTAAAATGTAGATATACAACTTTTAGAATAAAGTATATGAGGCAGACAAGGAAAACCTCTGTGACCTTGGGTAGGCAAATAATCCTTAGCTGTAATAACACAAGCATGAGCAATAAAAGACAAAAATTGATATATTGGTTTTTGTCAAAAATGTTTTAAAATTGATCTGTGAAAGACACTATTAAGGGTATAAAAATATAAGATACAGATTTGAAAATATTCTTTCTAAATCTTACATCTGAGAAAGAACCAATATCTAGAATATATATATTAAAAAAAAAAAACTCTCCATACTCCACAGTAAGAAAAAGAAAAAAGAATTAAAATTGTGCAGAAGACTGGGCATTTTATCAAATCTTATATACTGATGGCAAATAAGCACATACAAAGAAATTCAACATCACAGCCACTAGAAAACTGAAACATTAGAAGTTATGCAAGATAAAAATATAATATGTCATTTCATATTTATTAAAATGACTAAAAGAAAAACAAAAAACTGATCATAAAATAAATACTGGTTCTGAGGCTGTAGAACTCTCAGAGCTAGAATTCTATACCCAGCTAGAATTCTCATATGTTGCTGGCTGGAATGCAAAATGATACAGCCTTTCTGGAAAATAGTTTGGCAATTTTTAAAATAAAGTTAAACATGTATTTACTATATAACAACAAGATTATTCTTAGGAATTTTTCTATTAAAATAAAATCTTTTGTTTACCCAAGAAAGTACATGTGGCTATTGACAGCAGCTTCCCTCATAAGCTCTAAAGACTACAAACCAAACAAATTTGCACCTACAGTTCAATGGGTAACCATGCTGTGGAACACACGGTGACATACTATTCTGAAATACAAACAAACAATTGATTAGTGCAAAATATAGTTTTCAGTGAAATTGCTTTGAATGAAATAAAACAAGTTTCAAAAGAGTAAATACTGTGTGAGTCATGTATATGGAAATCTTAGAAAGGTAAAAGTGTGGATAAGATGAATAGCTGCCAGCATTAGGACTCTAGGGAAGATGGCAACAAAGGGGGCCACAAGGAGTTCCAGGGGAGATAGAACCGCCAGAATTGTGGAGGTGGTTACACAGATCTATACATTTGTTAGAGCTCAAGGAACTAACTACACAGCAAAAACACCCAACATTTCAATTTTACTGTATATTTACTTAAAACTTTATAATGGAAAGGTTAAAACCCCACAAAACTGAGTTATAGTAGGCAAAGGGGCAAAATTATATCCAATAATGAAAAATTTATTTTTAGTTAGTGATCACATTATCTTGTGTGGAAATTTGCCTCTCTGTAGAGCACAGTATCAAGATATCTGGCGATTGCCAAGGGTACAATTTTCCAGTGCTATAATATAGTTTTAGCTGATTGTAAGAGGGCCTGAAGGCCTAAGGTAAATTGAAAATGGCAGTGCTAACCGTAAAGACATTGGCACACTGAATACACCTGTAAAAGCACCTATACTTCTTATTGCAGAGACCCTATCGTATATAGCAAAGGCTCTGGAGAAATGACTATCCTCCTTACTAGCTGATGATCTTGAACTATTATGTAAAATCCCTGAGCCTCAGGGTCTTCATCTTTAAAAAGGACACAAACAGATGGAGAAACATTCCATGTTCATGGTTAGGAAGAAACAATATCGTGAAAATGGCCTTACTGCCCAAAGTAATTTACAGATTCAATGCTATCCCCATCAAGCTACCAATGACCTTCTTCGTAGAACTGGAAAAAACCACCTTAAACTTCATATGGAACCAAAAGAGAGCCTGCATAGCCAAGTCAATTCTAAGCAAAAAGAACAAAGCGGGAGGCATTACACTACCAAACTTCAAACTATACTACAAGGCTACAGTAATCAAAACAGCATGGTACTGGTACCAAAACAGAGATATAGACCAATGGAACAGAACAGAGGTCTCGGAGGCAACACAACATATCTACAGCCATCTGATCTTTGACAAACCAGACAAAAACAAGCAATGGGGAAAGGATTTCCTGTTCAATAAATGGTGTTGGGAAAGCTGGCTAGACATGTGCAGAAAGCAGGAACTGGACCCCTTCCTGACACCTTACACTAAAATTAACTCCAGATGGATTAAAGACTTAAACATAAGACCTAACACCATAAAAACCCTAGAAGAAAATCTAGGCAAAACCATTCAGGACATAGGTGTAGGCAAGGACTTCATGACCAAAACACCAAAAGCATTGACAACAAAAGCCAAAATAGACAAATGGGACCTAATCAAACTCCACAGCTTCTGCACAGCAAAAGAAACAGTCTTTAGAGTGAATCGGCAACCAACAGAATGGGAAAAAATTTTTCAGTTTACCCATCTGACAAAGGGCTGATATCCAGAATTTACAAAGAACTAAAACAGATTTACAAGAAAAAAACTAACAAGCCCATTCAAAAGTGGGCTAAGGATATGAAAAGACACTTTACAAAAGAAGACATACATGAGGCCAACAAACATATGAAAAAATGCTCATCATCACTGGTCATCAGAGAAATGCAAATCAAAACTACATTGAGATACCATCTCACGCCAGTTAGAATGGCGATCATTAAAAAATCTGGAGACAACAGATGCTGGAGAGGATGTGGAGAAATAGGTACACTTTTGCACTGTTGGTGGGAGTGTAAATTAGTTCAACCATTGTGGAAGACAGTGTGGCGATTCCTCAAGGACCTAGAAATAGAAGTTCCATTTGACCCAGCAATCCCATTACTGGGTATATATCCAAAGGATTACAAATCGTTCTACTATAAGGACACGTGCACACGAATGTTTACTGCAGCACTATTTACAATAGCAAAGACCTGGAACCAACCCAAATGCCCATCTATGGTAGACTGGATAGGGAAAATGTGGCACATATACACCATGGAATATTATGCAGCCATCAAAAACGATGAGTTTGGGTCCTTTGTAGGGACATGGATGAACCTGGAAGCCATCATTCTCAGCAAACTGACAGAAGAACAGAAGATCAAACACCGCATGTTCTCACTCATAGGCGGGTGTTGAACAATGAGAACACATGGACACAGGGAGGGGAGCACTACACACTGGGGTCAGTTGGGGGGAAATAGGGGAGGGACAGTGGGGGGTGGGGAGCTGGGGAGAGATAGCAAGGGGAGAAATGCCAGATGTAGGTGATGGGGAGGAAGGCAGCAAATCACACTGCCATATGTGTACCTATGCAACAGTTTGGCATGTTCTTCACATGTACCCCAAAACCTAAAATGCAATAAAATAAATAAATGGGGGAAAAAAAGGAGCTGGTAATAATCGCCTCACTGTTGAACTGTTGGAAGAGAACATTTAATGTAAAGTGGTTAGAACAGTGCCTCAAACACAGTAAGAGTGTAATGCATGTTAGCTACTGTGGTAAGCTGAATAATAGCCTTTAGCATCCTAATCTCCAGCACCTATGACTATGTCCCTGTATATCACAAAAGGAGTTTACAGATGTTAGGGACTTTGACGCTATCCTGGATTATCTGGATGCCCCCATGGAATGACAAGGGGTCCTCCACATAAGCAAAAGAAGGAGGCAGGAGAATCGGTGTCAGACCTAGAGAGAATCTGGAAGCTGCTTTGCTTTTGACTTTGAAGATGATGGAAGGGGCCATAAATAAAGGGATGCAGGAGGCCTCTAAAACCTAAAAAAGCAGGAAGTGGAATCTCCCAGAGAGCCCTGTTGATACCTTGATTTTAGCCCAGTGAGACCCATTTCAGACTTCTGAATATCAGAAAAATATTTATTTTTATAAAAATATTGTAAATTTTAATAATAATTATTTAAGAACAATTTGTGTTGTTTTAAGCCATTAAGTCTGTGGTAAATTGTCGTGGTACCAATCAGAAACTTACAGATTTAAAGCAAATAAGTTATTTTAGCTTCATTCAACTTACAGAACTGCAATTCTACTACTCTCAAATAAGCCTTTCAAATTTTCTATTATCTTTGTTATAGAAAATAGCTGTTTTGAGATCATCCGTAAATGCATTTGTGTGGTAGACAGAAATTCAGACTCTGGAGTTGGCCAAGCCTAGATTCAAATCCTGCCTCCAATGCCTGCCGTCCCTGAGACCTGACATCTGGCCTCACTTAGAGTGCGCTGTTTCCTTCCAGCCAATATGAGAGTAAACAAGTGCCTGTCTCATCAGGTGGTTGTGAGAAAAGAGATATTAGCACAAATCGTTTAGCACAGAATCTGGCTTTTAATTAGTGCTCATTAAAGAAGAATTCAAATTAGTGGTTCTCCAATAACTTCACTTTACAGATAAGAAAACTGAGGCCCAGGGAAAACAGTGGCTAGACCAAGTCAAACAGCCAGTTTCTAACATATGTAGGACTGGAATCCATACCATTTTGCTTCAACAGATGGACACAGAGAGGGGGACAACACACACCAGGGCCTGTTATGGGGTGAAGGGTGACTGGAGGGAGCTTAGAGGATGGGTCAATAGGTGCAGCAAACAACCATGACACACATATGCCTATGTAACAAACACGCAAATTCTGCAAATTCTGCACATGTATCCCATTTATATTTTTGTCTTCTAAAAAAGAAAAAGAAAAGGTCTTGGGAGGTGTGGTGTCATACCTTCTTCATACTTGCAAAAATAAAGCTCTGCTATTTTCTTCCCCTTTAAATATTTTGCTCTAAAGTCATGTAAGTCAAATATGAAATGAGAGCATACTATTCCCTCAGGTTTACTCTCATATTGGTTGGGAGGAAACGGCACACTCTGAGTCAGGCCAGATGTCATATTCTCAGGGACCACAGGTATTGGAGGCACGGTTTAAATCCAGGCTCCGCCAACTCTAGTGTCTGAGTTTCTGTCCACCACACAAATGCATTTATGGGTAATCTCAAACAGCTTCAAACGGAGTTGATTTTATTTGAGATTTTAAAATAATACTTTGAAAAAGGATAGTTTATCACACAATAAAAGAGATTGGAAAAGGGAGATGTGAACTTCCAAGGAGAGTCCAGAACAATTTTTATGAGAAGAACTTTAGAATCCATAGCTTTCTAGCATGAACCACCCCATCTCCTCAATGCTTCCTAAAGAAAAAAGTAAAATAAAGATATTAAGAAACAATTACGTGAGGAGTTGCAGGTGACTTGAAGCAATGGAGACATTGAAAGGGGCTCAGTCAAAAAGGGGTTACTAGTATCTGTTTAAGGAAAATAAAAGACAAGCAAATGATAGAGATATTATGGGTTTTGTTTCAGAGCACTACAATAAAGTAAGTTACATAACTTTTTGGTTTTCTCAATGCAAATTTAAGTAATGTTTACATCATATTGTAATTCATTAAGTGTGGAGCAGCATTATGTCTAAAAAATAGTTTATACACCTTAATTTAAAAGTACTATGAAAAATACAGTTGAAAATTGTGCTGCTATAAACAAGCAAATGCTGAGGGATTTTGTTACCACCAGGCCTGTCTTGCAAGAGCTCCTGAAAGAAGCACTAAATATGGAAAGGAAAAACTGGTACCAGCCACTGCAAAAACACACCAAAATGTAAAGACCAATGACACTTTGAAGAAATTGCATCACTAATGTGCAAAATAACCAAATAAGATAATAATGACAGGATCAAATGCATACATAACAATACTAACCTTAAATGTAAACGGGCTAAATGACCCAATTAAAAGACACAGACTGGTAAATTGGATAAGGAGTAAGACCCATCAGTGTGCTGTGTTCAGGAGACCCATCTTATGTGCAAAGACACACACAGGCTCAAAATAAAGGGATGAAGGAAAATTTACCAGGCAAATGGAAAGAAAAAAAACAAAGCACAGTTGCAATCCTACTCTCTGAGAAAACAGACATTAAACCAACAAAGATCAAAAAAGACAAAGAAGAGCATTACATAATGGTAAAGGGAACAATTCCACTAGAAGAGCTAACTATTCTAGATATACATGCACCCAACACAGAAGCACCCAGATTCGTAAAACAAGTTCTTAGAGACTTCCAAAGAGACTTAGACTCCCACACAGTAATAGTGGGAGAGATTAACACCTGACTGTCAGTATTAGACAGGCCTGGGAGACAGAAAATTAACAAGGATATTCAGGACCTGAGCTCAGCTCTGGATCAACTGACCTAGTAGACGTCTACAGAACTCTCTACCCCGAAACAACAGAATAGACATTCTTCTCAGCTCCACATGCCACTTATTCTAAATTCTACCACATAATTGGAAGTAAAACACTCCTCAGCAAATGCAAAAGAACTGAAATCATAACCAGCCATCTCTCAGACCACAGTGCAATCAAATTAAAACTCAGGATTAAGAAACTCACTGAAAACCACACAACTTCATGGAAATGGAACAACCTGCTCCTGAATGACTCCTGGGTAAATAATGAAATTAAGGCAGAAACAAGAAGTTCTTT